>NC_091983.1:125537916-125898357 GCF_044704955.1 Pristiophorus japonicus
GAGACATACTCAATTTTTGAAGGACAATTTTTTCCTCCTCTGTGTGTTTTGTTAAATATTGCCATTTTGACAGATATAGTGCTTCTGTCCTGGAGGCACAGCAAGCATATGCAAGTCTAAAAAGATAAATGTAATGCTCAAATTTCACAATGTTATACCGAGTATAGATGTTAATAAAGCCTCTCACCCCTATCCTTGAGTATTCAACTTTTATTAAATAAATCTTAAATCCTTAGCAGTTTTGACAGGTAAACTATTTTGTTCTGTGTTCGCCACTAGCTCAATTGTGTCAGTTGTACAAATATCACTGACACAAGACAAACTGCCTGAAGATGCAATCTAAATAGGTCATAGTTGTTCAAGGTCATATTTTACTGAGGTCTGTTTATTCTAGTGTTTTCAATAAAGACGACCAATATTTGTCATGTTTTTGTTTCCATTTTATAATTGGAATAACTTCACTGAATGTAGCAAAATAAAGCTTTTATTTTACTCTATCAGTATAAATGACCAAAAATATAAAAGACAGAATGATCTAACATTCCATAATTTATTTTAGGCTATGCTAACTGTAAAATCCCAGGCAAAACCACATAAACAGCAAGCTATATGTTTTTCTTCAAACATATTTTTGGACAAGGTGGAGCTTATAGAGGGACTTGTCCCCTTTTTTAAAGATGATCACGATCACTGCATCTCTAAGATCTCCCGGCACGCTCTCCTCCCTCCAGATGAGAGAGATGAGGTCATGTATTCGCGTCAGCAGTGCCTCTCCGCCATACTTCAGTGCCCCAGCAGGGATTCCATCCGCTCCCGTAGCCTTGTTGTTTTTTAGCTGTCTTATGGATTTTTCTACCTTGTGCAGTGTTGGGGTTTTACTGAGGTGGTGGCAGGTAACATGCTGCGGAATGGAGTCGAGAACACTCGAGTCAAAGGCAGAGTCTCGATTGAGGAGATCTTCGAAGTGCTCCTTCCAGCAGGCCCGGACAGCCTCGGTGTCCTTGATGAGTGTTTCCCCGTTCTTGGCCAGCAGCGGGGTGGGGCCTTGGGTGTTTGGACCGAAGGTGGCCTTGACTGCGATGAAGAATCCTCGCACATCATGGCTGTCGGCCAGCTGCTGTATCTCCTGTGCTTTCTCCATCCACCACCTGTTCTTTAGGTCCCGGGTTTTTTGTTGGTCCTCAGCCTTGAGCTATCTGCAATGTTGCTTTGCTGCTCCCGAGTTGGGTTGTTGTTTCAGGCTCAGAATGCCCTGCGCTTGCGATCTATTAGCTCTTGAATCTCCTGATCATTCTCATCAAACCAGTCCAGGTGTTTCCTGGTTGAGTGACCAAGCGTCTCTTTGCAGGCACTGGTTATGGAGGCCTGGAGGGCAGACCAAGCGCTGTGCGACTCGGGGTCATCAACGTACACCAGGTTAGCTGTGAGGCGCTGACTGTACAGGCAAGACCACCCCAACCTCTGTCGTCGAGCTAAAGTACGTGGACGACACCTGCGTCTGTGCGCACACCGAGGCTGAACTCCAGGATATAATTGACGTATTTACTGAGGCGTACGAAAACATGGGCCTTACGCTAAACATCAGTAAAACAAAGGTCCTCCACCAACCTGTCCTCGTTGCACAGCACTGCCCCCCAGTCATCAAGATGCATGGCGCAGCCCTGGACAACGTGAACCACTTCCCTTAGCTTGGGAGCCTCCTATCAACAAGAGTCGGCATTGACGACGAGATCCAACACTGCCTCCAGTGCGCCAGTGCAGCCTTCGGCAGCCTGAGGAAAAGAGTGTTTGAAGACCAGGTCCTCAAAACTGCCACCAAGCTCATGGGTCTATCGGGCTGTAGTAATACCCGCCCCCCTGTATGGCTCAGAGACATGGACCATGTACAGTAGACACATCAAGTCGCTGGAGAAATACCACCAACGATGTCTCCGCAAGTTCCTACAAATCCCCTGGGAGGACAGACGCAACAACGTTAGCGTCCTTGACCAGGCCAACATCCCCAGCATTGAAGCACTGACCACACTTGATCAGCTCCACTGGGCAGGCCACATAGTTCGCATGCCAGACACAAGACTCCCAAAGCAAGCGCTCTATTCGGAACTCCTTCACGGCAAACGAGCTAAAGGTGTGCAGCGGAAACATTACAAGGACACTTTCAAAGCCTCCCTGATAAAGTGCAACATCCCCACTGACACCTGGGAGTCCCCGGCCAAAGACTGCCCTAAGTGGAGGAAGTGCATCTGGGAGGGCGATGAGCTCCTCGAGTCTCATCGCCGAGAGCATGCAGAAATCAAGTGCAGGCTGCAGAAAGAGCGTGCGGCAAACCACCCCTTCCCTCAATGACTATCTGTCCCACCTGTGACAGAGACTGTGGTTCTCGTATTGGACTGTTCAGCCACCTAAGAACTCATGCTAAGAGTGGAAGCAAGTTGTACTGTCTCTGCACTGTACTATAAAGTCACACGAGGCATGTACTGCAGACAAGGTCACGACATGACCTGCACCTTTATTCCCAGGACCAAGAAGTGCTGAGCCTGCGTGGAACCTCCGTTTAAGTGTCTCCCACAAGTTCACCCCCTGTGGTCATGGTGTGTAGTTCACAGTTGTATACAGTGTACAGTGTTGTTACATATTGGTTACAGTTATGTGAAGGTTACAAACATGACACAAGTCTTCCTCGATTCCAAGGGACTGCCTATGATGATGATGATATAAAGGGAGGAGGATGAGAGGTCAGCAGGAAAAGTGTTAAGTGTAGTTGAGTCTGGAGATGACCAATGTATGCAATAAGGGTTGCAACAGTGCAAGGGGAAAGGTAGGGGTAGAAGCAGGCAATGTTGCAGAGGAAAGCGATCATGGTAATGGATAGGGTGTGGGATTTAAAGTTCAGCTCAGAGTTGAATGGATACCAATATTGCAAACTGTCTGGTTCGACCTCAGACACTGACCTATAGGGTGAATTGAATCAGTAACAAGGCAGCAAAAACGAGGCAAATTGGGGTCAAAAACAATGGGGCAAAATTGATCAAAGGCAAATTCCGCCCATTTACCATTGAAATGACCGCTAAGATCCTGATGGTACTTTGGACGGAACTTTGGTCAAAAAAAGAGCATAAAAGCACCCGGCGACAAAAATGGGCATTGCACGTCGATTCTGGGCGGTAGAGGGTGGTAGGTGGGATTTTGGACGGCAAATGGAAGCCTGGAGAAAGTTATGCCGATGCTGGAGTCGGACCCAGGGAGGGGGGAACGCACAAAAAAAAGTTAAAAAAATAAAAAACAGAAACCTTCAGAGAGCCCTTTAACACAAAATCACTGCAAAAGAAGTAAAAAAATATCTCACTTACCTTTTCTTGCATGTCTTCCTATCTACTGTCCAGATAAGACCTGCTTCTACACGGCGGTCTTTTCTCCTGCAAAAGCGGAGGACCGCTCGGATAAAACGGTCCTTCCGGCATGAGGGCCTCACCAATCTCCCATGGAGGGGAGAGCACTGATAAAACGGGGAAACTGCCGAGAAAACTCGGTGGCAGCCGGCGGTAGGACCATCAATTTCAACCCCAATGGCTTTTGTCTTCCCAATTTTAAGTTGGAGGAAGTTGTCACTCATCTAAAACTTGATGTCAGACAATGACAGTTAGGGGAATTATATCACAATGGGGGGATGTACTGAGTGTAGTGCCCCAGAGATTAGTGCAGGGCCCATACTCTCTCTGACCTATTTCTCAATTCAGAGCACAACGTTAGGTGGTCCTGTTAAGGACTGATGTCAATAGTACTACGTCACGCAAAAAGCAATGGCCAAATTCACAGATTTTAAAAATATTTGTTCTCGGGATGTAGGCAATGCTGGCAAGGACGCATTTATGGCCCATCACTCGTTTCTCTGAGGACATTAAGATTCAACCATGAAGTGTAGGACTGGAGTCACATGTAAGCCAGACTAGATACGGTGGCAGGTTCCCTTCCATAAAGGACGTTTCTACAACAATCCAACAGCTTTCATTGTAACAGGCCACAAATTACCAGATTTTATTAATTCTGTTTCCCAATTTGCCATAGTGGGATTTTAGCTCACAATCTCTGGCTTACCAATCCAGTAGGATAACCATAAGGCTACTGTATCCTCAATGTTATAAAACTGTAAGGGAAGAGGGAATAGAATCTGAAGAAGCATCCAAGGAATTGCAGAAGGTCCGAGACAATATTTGTAAGTGGATGAAACTATAGCAGAAGCAATTTAATTGAGTAACTTTTAAATGCCTCCACATTGATGTGAATGGGATAGTATTGACCTGAAAATGTAGACCACTTATGCTTTGTGTGACCTTGGGTATTAATTCATTAAATGCTACTTTTAGCAGTACAAAAACAAGTAAAACATAAAATCAACACTTTGCCATATATCCCTGTTTAAAAGGAGTATAATTTCTTTACGTAAATTTACAGTGCAAGAGTTTGCTGGTTTGGGTTTATTGCACATTTATTTTACTTATTCATGCAAATACTCTATTTGAAAATTAATCAATGCCCTTTATGTTTTAATTAACGTGTGCCATAGCAATTGCATTTCCCAGATTCATACAAAGTTGTCAATGTCTTCTAACCTTTCAGAAAATTACAACCTAGCCTATACCTAGGTTGTTTTCCCCTCACTACTCATACATTAATTACATTTAATTACATTCTTTTTTTCCATATTGTGATGGACAAATCTGTCAAAAGCACAGGTAATTTCACCAACACTTCTCACATAACACACTTAAAAATCAATGTATCTCTCATTCCACCGCATAAGATATTGCTGTTTCTGATTATAATTCAATTCTACTTTAATCATTTTGATATCAGAGCTGGAATATCTGCAAGATATAGTTTAACATAATAAATCAAGAATCATTAGTGTTGTGGCAGCACAATCTTTGTGGCTTTCTACCTTGAGACTGCCATGAAGACTGAAGTCTTAGCTTATGTTCAACAGTTGACATATATAGAACTAAAAGTGTGCTGGCTAAGTTGATATGTATGTTCAGACACCTGCTCACTGCCATGCTCCACCTCATAGTCGACAAGCTCCCCGGTGGAGTGGAACTAAACTACAGAACCAGTGGGAACCTGATCAACCTGCGCTGTCTCCAGGCCAGGTCCAAGACCACCTCAACCTCCGTCGTCGAGCTACAGTACATGGACGACACCTGCGTCTGTGCACATACTGAGGCTGAACTCCAGGACATAGTTGATGTATTTACTGAGGCGTACGAAAGCATGGGCCTTACGCTAAACATCAGTAAGACAAAGGTCCTCCATTAGCCTATCCTCGCCGCACAGCATTTCCCCCCAGTCATCAAGATCCACGGCGAGGCCCTGGACAAAGTGGACCACTTCCCTTATTTCGGGAGCCTCCTATCAACAAGAGCAGGCATTGACGACGAGATCCAACACCACCTCCAGTGCGCCAGTGCAGCCTTCGGCTGCTTGAGGAAAAGAGTGTTTGAAGAGCAGACCCTCAAAATTGCCACCAAGCTCAAGGTCTACAGGGCTGTAGTACTACCCGCCCTCCTACATGGCTCAGAAACATGGACCATGTACAGTGGACACCTCAAGTCGCTGGAGAAATACTACCAATGATATCGCCACAAGGTCCTACAAATTGCTTGGGAGGACAGACGCACCAACGTTAGCGTCCTCATCCAGGTCAATATCCCCAGCATTGAAGCACTGACCACACTTGATCAGCTCCACTGGGCAGGCCACATAGTTGGCATGCCAGATATGAGACACCCAAAGCAAGCGCTCTACTCGGAACTCTTTTACGGCAAACGAGCCAAAGGAGGGCAGCGTAAACGTTACAAGGACACCCTCAAAGCCTCCCTGATAAAGTGCAACATCCCCATTGACACCTGGGAGTCCCTGGCCAAAGACCACCCTAAGTGGAGGAAGTGCATCCGGGAAGGCGCCGAGCATCTCGAGTCTCGTCGTCGAGAGCATGCAGAAATCAAGCGCAGGCAGCGGAAAGAGTGTGTGGCAAACCAGTCCCACCCACCCCTTCCCTCGACGACTGTTTGTCCCACCTGTGACAGAGACTGTGGTTCTCATATTGGACTGTACAGCCACCTAAGGACTCATGCTAAGAGTTCATGGAAGCAAGTCTTCCTCGATTCCGAGGGACTGCCTGTGATGATGATGAAGAACTGCTGAGAAACTTAAGAAATTAAGCCAAATTTGCCTTTGAAAGCATAAAGGGTATGGTAGCATCGTGGTTAGGTTACTGGACTAGTAATTGTGGACTACTAATCTGGAGACAAGAGTTCAAATCCCACCACAGCAACTGGAAATTTAAATTAAATTAAATAAAACTGGAATAAAACTTGGCATCAATACAGTAATGGTAATCATAAAACTACCAGATTGTTGTAAAAACCCATCTAGTTCACTAATGTCCTTTAGGGAAGAAAATCTGCCATCTGGCCGATATGTGACTCCAGACTCTCACAACGATGTGGATCACTCTGAACTGCCCTCTAAAATGGCTTAGCTAACCATTCAGTTATGCCAAACCACAACAAAGAAGTGTATCTGGACTGTGGGAGAAACTTCACCACATGGACTGTAATGGTTCAAGAAAGCTTCTCAAAGGGCAATTAGAATGAATTTTAAAAACAGCTCCTGTTGGAAAGGTAATAATGGACCTATCCCCTAATGTCATGTAGTCAGTAAAGTATGTTGGTGTTCTGGCACACTTGGTTATTGATTAGTAGATTATGGATTTACATCTAATATTCCCCACACAGCTTCTTATCTCAAGCTGTTTCAGCAAAGATGCCAAAGACAATCCACTTACTCAGAGATACACGTGTATGTGGGATGGTGGGGGGTTTGACTGGTGAATCCACCACTTTCATGCATTTAGCTGCACACTAGAGTCATGCATAAAAACCTGGGAATAGGCTTTGTAAGTTGGTACATAATGGCCCAGATTTTGCAGTGGTAATGATGGCAAAACTATCAGCAGTTCACCATCATTACCCCTCTGAAACTGACCGTAATTTCAGGATTTAGCACATGTGCAGATCAACGTGGAGATCAGTCATTCACTGTTCTACCATTGGCTGCATGTGGAACTCCCCATAGCCAGCGATCGCTGAAATTACTTGAACTGATAAATACAAGCTTTTCTGTTATAAAATTGCTGTTAAAAACACCATAAAAAGTTATGCAGTGGTTAATTAGGTGCAACTGGGTTTTTAATAGCATTCTGAGTAATAGCTACCGCCGAACAACCGTTGTGGCCCTGAAAAATTTAATTTATTTTTGGAGAATGGCAAATTCCTCCATGATGATGAAATTAGTGGATTTTTTATATATATTATTTAAATGGTATTTTAGATTCTACCTTAATCCCATGTGTATGTCCCAATCTTTATTTTACTCTCTGTAAAACTTTTAAAAAGTGGAAGCTGATTTTTATTTCCTGGTTTGCTGTGTGTGAATTCTTTAATGTGATTGGCTGCTTAGCCAGTTTGAAGACATCACTACTGCTGGACGCTGGAAATTCCCTGTCAACAGCACTACAATCATATTAACATCAAGAAAGCTAAAATTTTAATCACGAAGATCGTGAGATCTTTGTGGGCAGCTTTCTTCGAAGACAGCGGCGAGCGCCGTTGCTCTGCTGCTGACCGCAAATTCTGTGCCAATGTATGCTTCAGGGAGAACCAAAAAAATAACCATTTGAATAATGATGGAGTACAAACCACAAAACTGCAATAAAAAATACAACTCGGGAGACCACAAATTGAGTGCACTGATTGTCAATCTGAGCTCCTTTAGAGTGAGACTCTATGCAGGCTTACAGTTATCAGTTGAACTTTAACTCCATCCAGCTAAATTCTTCAAGCTTTGCAGCAAGGCGGGTAGCTAGCTTAGATATAGATTTCGAGAACAGCAAAATTTCACTGTACCTGGTTACAGTATGAATGAGTGTGAGACTTTTAAGGAACTTCTAAATTGGAAGAGGGCTAACTTCAATGGGATGAGAGGGAATCTAGCCAGAGTAAAATGGAACCAAGGAATGACAGGAAAAACTGAAATGGAACAATGGGCGATCTTTAAGGAGGAGATGTTTCGGGTACTGGCTAGGTACATTCCAACAAGAGGGAAAGATAGGGGAACCAAAGCCAGGGTTCCTTGGAATATGAGGGAGATAGAGAATCTGATGAAATGAATAAAGAGGGTGTTTCATGCATGTCAGATGAAATCTTCAAGTGAGAACCAGGCCAAATACAATAAGCTGAGAGGGGAAGTGAAGAGGAATATAAGACTGTCAGAGAAAATGTGAGAATAGAATGGCAGTTAACATAAAAGGGAACCCAAAAATCTTCTAACATCAAGTAAATAGTATGTGGGTATGAAGAGGCAGGGTGGGGCCTATTCGGGACAAAGAAGGTGATTTATGCTTAGAGGCGCAGGGTAAATCTAGAATACTTAATGAGTACTTTGTATCGGTGTTTACTAAGGAAGAAGAGTCTGACAAAATATCGGTAGATGTGGAGATGGTAGAGGTAATGGTTGGGGTGAAAATTGAAAGGCAAGATGTACTGGAAAGACTGGATATGCTTAGAGTGGATGTCACCTGGTCCAGATGGCTTGCGTCCCAGGTGGCTAATGGAAGTGGGAGTGGAGATAGCGGAAGGGTTTGCCATAATCTTCCAATCTTCCCGAGCTGGTTAACAAATTTGAGGCTCATGGGATAGGGGGTCAGTGTCAACTTGGATAAGAAATTGGCTTAAGGACAGAAACATAGAAACATAGAAACATAGAAAATAGGTGCAGGAGTAGGCCATTCGGCCCTTCGAGCCTGCACCATTCAATAAGATCATGGCTGATCATTCCCTCAGTACCCCTTTCCTGCTTTCTCTCCATACCCCTTGCTCTCTTTAGCCGTAAGGGCCATATCTAACTCCCTCCTGAATATATCCAATGAACTGGCATCAACAACTCTCTGCGGTAGAGAATTCCACAGGCTAACAACTCTCTGAGTGAAGAAGTTTCTCCTCCTCTCAGTCCTAGATTGCTTACCCCTTATCCTTAGACTGTGTTCCCTGGTTCTGGACTTCCCCAACATCAGGAACATTCTTCCTGCATCTAACTTGTCCAGTCCCGTCAGAATTTTATATGTTTCTATGAGATCCTCTCTCATCCTTCTAAACTCCAGTGAATACAAGCCCAATCAACCCAGTCTCTCCTCATATGTTAGTCCTGCCAACCCGGGAATCAGTCTGGTGAACCTTCGCTGCACTTCCTCAATAGCAAGAACGTCCTTCCTCAAGATTAGGAGACGCAAACTGAACACAATATTCCAGATGAGGCCTCACCAAGGCCCTGTACAACTGCAGTAAGACCGCCCTGCTCCTATTCTCAAATCCCCTAGCTATGAAGGCTAATATACCTTTTGCTTTCTTCACTGCCTGCTGTACCTGCATGCCAACTTTCAACGACTGATGTACCATGACACCCAGGTCTCGTTGTACCTCCCCTTTTCCAAATCTGCCGCCATTCAGATAATATTCTGTCTTCGTGTTTTTGCCACCAAAGTGGATAACCTCACATTTATCCACATTATACTGCATCTGCCTTGCATTTGCCCACTCACCTAACCTGTCCAAGTCCCCCTGCAGCCTCTTCGCGTCCTCCTCACAGCTCACACAGCAACCCAGCTTAGTGTCATCTGCAAACTTGGAGATATTACACTCAATTCCTTCATCTAAATCATTAATGTATATTGTAAATAGCTGGGGTCCCAGCACTGAGCCCTGCGGCATCTCACTAGTCACTGCCTGCCATTCTGAAAAGGACCCGTTTATTCCGACTCTCTGCTTCCTGTCTGCCAACCAGTTCACTATCCACGTCAGTACATTACCCCCAATACCATGTGCTTTAATTTTGCACACCAATCTCTTATGTGGGACCTTGGCAAAAGCCTTTTGAAAGTCCAAATACACCACATTCACTGGTTCTCCCTTGTCCACTCTACTAGTTACATCCTCAAAATATTCCAGAAGATTCGTCAAGAATGATTTCCCTTTCATAAATCCATGCTGACTTGGACCAATCCTGTCACTGCTTTCCAAATGCGCTGCTATTTTATCTTTAATAATTGATTCCAACATTTTCCCCACTACTGATGTCAGGCTAAACAGTCTATAATTACCCGCTTTCTCTCTCCCTCCTTTTTTAAAAAGTGGTGTTACATTAGCTACCCTCCAGTCCATAGGAACTGATCCAGAGTCAATAGACTGTTTGAAAATGATCACCAATGCATCCACTATTTCTGGGACCACTTCCTTAAGTACTCTGGGATGCAGACTATCAGGCCCCTGGCCTTCAATCCCATCAATTTCCCTAACACAATTTCCTGACTAATAAGAATTTCCTTCAGTTTCTCCTTCTCACCAGACCCTCGGTCCCCTAGTATTTCCAGAAGGTTATTTGTGTCTTCCTTTGTAAAGACAGAACCAAAGTATTTGTTCAACTGGTCTGCCATTTCTTTGTTCCCCATTATAAATTCACCTGAATCTGACTGCAAAGGATCTAAGTTTGTCTTCACTAATCTTTTTCTCTTCACATATCTATAGAAGCTATTGCAGTCAGTTTTGATGTTCCCAGCAAGCTTCCTCTCATACTCTATTCTCCCCCTCCTAATTAAACCCTTTGTCCTCCTCTGCTGAATTCTAAATTCTCCCAGTCCTCAGGTTTGCTGCTTTTTCTGGCCAATTTATATGCCTCCTCCTTGGATTTAACACTATCCTTAATTTCCCGTGTTAGCCATGATTGAGCCACCTTCCCCGTTTTATTTTTACTCCAGACAGAGATGTACAATTGTTGAAGTTCATCCATGTGATCTTTAAATGTTTGCCATTGCCTATCCACCGTCAACCTATTAGGTATCATTTGCCAGTCTATTCTAGCCAATTCATGTCTTATACCATCGAAGTTACCTTTCCTTAAGTTCAAGACCCTAGTCTCTGAATTAACTGTGTCACCCTCCATCTTAATAAAGAATTCTACCATGTTATGGTCACTCTTTCCCAAGGGGCCTCGCATAACATGATTGCTAATTAGTTCTTTCTCATTACACATCACCCAGTCTAGGATGGCCAGCCCTCGAGTTGGTTCCTCGACATATTGGTCTAGAAAACCATCCCTAATCAACTCCAGGAAATCCTCCACCACCGTATTGCTACCAGTTTGGTTAGCCCAATCTATATGTAGATTAAAGTCGCCCATGATAACTTCTGTACCTTTATTGCACGCATCCCTAATCCACTACTGCTGTTTGGTGGTCTGTACACAACTCCCGCTAGCGTTTTCTGCCCTTTGGTATTCCGCAGCTCCACCCATACAGATTCTACATCATCCAAGCTAATGTCCTTCCTCACTATTGCGTTAATTTCCTCTTTAACCAGCAACGCTACCCCACCTCCTTTTCCTTTCTGTCTATCCTTCCTGAATGTTGAATACCCCTGGATATTGAGTTCCCAGCCTTGGTCACCCTGGAGCCATGTATCCGTAATCACCATGATATCATATTCATTAATTGCTTCCTGTGCAGTTAATTTGTCCACCTTATTATGAATACTCCTTCAGGCTTGTCTTTTTAACACACTTTGCCACTTTCGAATTTTGCTGTAATATGGCCCTTTTTGTTTTTTGCCTTGGGTTTCTCTGCCCTCCACTTTTACTTTTCTGCTTTCTATCTTTTGTTTCTGCCCCCATTCTACTTCCCTCTGTCTCTCTGCATAGGTTCCCATCCCCCTGCCATGTTAGTTTAACTCCTCCCCAACAGCACTCGCAAACACTCCCCCTAGGACATTGGTTCCGGTCCTGCCCAGGTTCAGACTGTCCGGTTTGTACTGGTCCCACCTCCCCCAGAACCGGTTCCAATGTCCCAGGAATTTGAATCCCTCCCTTCTGCACCACTCCTCAAGCCACGTATTCATCTGAGCTATCCTGCGATTCCTACTCTGACTAGCACTGTTAGCAAAACAGCGAGTCGTGGTAAGTGGTTGTTTTTCAGACTGGAGGATGGTAGACAGTGGTGTTCCCCAAGGGTCAGAGCTAGGACCACTGCTTTGTTAATGTGTACAAATGACTTGGATATGGAATACAGAGTAAAATTTAAAAATTTGCCGATCATACCAAACTTGGACATGTGGCAAACAGTGAGGATGATACCAATCGACTGTAACAGGACATAGAGAGGCTAGCAGAATGGGCAGACAAATGGCAGATGGAATTTAATACAGAGAAGTGTGAGGTGATGCATTTTGGCAGAAGGGATAGGGAAAGGCAATATAGACTTAATGGCACAGTTCTAACGAGTGTGCATGGACAGAGGGACCTGGGAGTTCATGTGCATTGATCTTTATAAAGCTCTGGTTAGGCCTGTTGGAAATTAGAGATACTTAAAATTAATACTGTGTTTAAATGATTGTTTGTTTCTGCTTGAGACAAGTAAAAGGTTAATAAGTTATGTTTTACCTGAGAATGCTTAAGTTTCGCTTTCCTAGGATGACTTGCATTGAGACAGTGATTTTAATGAGTTAGTTAAAAAAAAATCATAACTTTCCACATTGGGGGCCCACAGCATGATATGGCTTTGTCTGTCATCTGTAAGTTTAGGATTTTGACTTGGTCTTTAATTTGGCCAATAAAGGCCAACCTATGTTTCTTCCATTATTGCTAATAACCAATTATAATGGTAAGGTAGAATTTGGAATTTGTTTAACAGAACTGCTTTTGAAACTAATTAAAAGTTAATTGGACTAAAAGACAGAGGGCTAGAACATCCACTTTTGTGCTTATCGCCAAAAATGGGCGTTATTTCCGGCGTGGGCAGTAAAAAAGGATTTTCAGATCGCCGGCTTCACGCCCATTCTCAAAGCACCATTCTCCATTTTTGAAAATGGGCATTACCGCGAGTGATATGAAATGGGCGGTAGCGTTAAATTTTTTTGATCTTCTGCCTTAAAGTCTGGCCGTCCTTAGCAACGGCATTGCAATGCTCGATTCCCGTGATTCAGGAGGTCAAGGGTCATCATTACATGCGCAGAAGAGGAGGCAGAGAGAGAGGGAGCTCAGAGGGACTGAACGCGTATCTGGGTGTGGTGTGGCTGCTTTGGGAGGAAGGAGGGAGACTTTAGAGCTTCACAGCAAGAAGGCAAACAAAAATTAGCTGTTACCAGCCACATATTTGCCCAAATTTGGCCTATAATGGAGAGAGAGGAGGAGGCATCACAGCACACTGTGGAGACTGAAGCTGGAGAGAGCAGTGAGATGGGAGAGGAGCACATTGGAGGTTGCAAAAGAGCCAGGAGGTTCTCGGACGAGGCAAATGCCTCCCTCCTGCTGGAGGTTGAGTCACGCTGGGGTGATCTGACACAGGGAGGGCATGGGAAGCCCATACCAAAGGCCTAGCAGAGGATATGGACCGAGATAGCAGAGGTGGTCTCGTCAGTGACCAACGAGGTGCGTGAGGGCAACCAATGCCGCAAACGATAGAACGACCTTGTGGGATCAGCAAGAGTAAGTATTACATTGATTTACATGTACTTATGTATTTATATAATTTGATTTGTCACAGTCATGAGTGACTATCAGCAGATATGAGGTCTTTCACTTTTACCAGGAATGTTTTACTCAAAGCCTGCTGTCACGGTGCACGTCTTTAGGTAAAGAATGATAATAATCATAATAATCATGATCACATCTGTCGGTTATGTGTTGTATCAGTCTCTGTGATAATATCTAGTAATGATATCATGCAATGATCTCATGCCATGTTATCCTGTCACCTTTTACAGAAGAAGCAATCGACGATGAGGTCCATGCAAGCGGGTGGGGGGGCCACCAGTCCCCAGCGACATCACTGAAATGGAGGAACGGGTACTCACACTCATGGGGAAGCACACCCGGACAGCCACGGACGCATCTGCAGACCCTGAAGTGATGCCACATGAGTAAAGCTTATACCATTGTGTGATTTGAAGTCAATAGATGCCACACCCACTTATATCCGAACATTCATACATGATAGATGATTTCTAAAATTGTCATAGAAATAATGCTGGCCTAATGGAAATCATTGGAATGCACAATGTGTTGATGGTCATGAAATGTGATGTCTGCAATGATTTTGAGAGTGGCGATGCTTTTGTCGTGCATATGCTGTGTGTAACGCTGGACTCACCTTGTGACCCTAGCACCCCCTTCTCCTCTAATAACCTCAGTTGTGTTTTGCAGCTCAGCCAACAGCGCGTCCCAAGGCAAGACCTCAGAGGCCAGAAGGTGGTGGCGCGGGGCCCGACTCTCTGGATGATCCAAGATCGGGTGCTGAGGAATTCCGATTCTCACACATTAATCCGCTGGGTCTGTTCTCTACGGATGAGAGTGCAGACTTCAAGGAACCTGCATCGCAACACTCGAGAAGCCATTCCACCCCAAGGCCTTCTATTGGTCCTCCGGTCATTCCCGCCTCCACTCTAGAGGTATGGCCCCAAGCACCTCGCCACAGGGCACCCCATTTGTCCCCAGGATGGCGCCGATGCCGCAGAGGTCTTGTGGATGAGGCTGATCTGTTTTATGGGCACCACATGATAGCGGAGAGATGGTACAGTTGTGCAGGAGGACTGTAGACTTTGGTGACCAGCTTATCGAAGCATTGGGGGGCATATCCCGACAGCTGGCCACCATGACCGAGTACATTCTGCGGATGGCAGAGGCCCTGGATGCAATAGCCAGGAACACTGCTGGCACAGGTCTCCCAGTGGTCCCAGAGCGCGGCACTCCACCCTAGGTTCTGCACGACCACTGCGAACGACAGATGAGAGCAAGGACCAAGATCCTGCTTCGGCATCAGAGAATGTTGCCCCTCGGCACCTCCCACTCCCGTGGAGCGAGGAGGGGAAGTGGTAGAGGTGGGGAGAGGAAGGGGAGGGGGAAAGGAAAGTGAGGTGCATGTCCACAGGTAATGGTTGTGTTATAAATCCATCTGGGTGTATGCAATTAGTTGTAATGTATGGGTATTTGGATTTGTATTCTGTGTTGTTGGACATGTTGAACATTTGATTGATGTCAATGGTGGAAAAAGTGGGGTGTGGCCGGGGTTGGGTGTTATTGCCTGTGATACTTATGATTTCAGACCAATGTTGGTATAAAATTTTTGTTATTGAACATAACCTTGTTGCGCATTGTCTCAGATAGATGCACCGTTACACACTGGTGATTCCTTAACATGAAAGGGTTAAATACAACTTAACATCAATCAACGTAAACTTTAACTGGCACCAAGGTGATGGGCACCATTGATGTCTGAGCTGCACACACACACAGCAATGTGTCAGCGTTGTCACTCACATCAATGCTCTTTCAGGCAAATCGTTCAGATATTAGCTCCTCACGTAAGAGTCTTGCAGCTATGTAGCCACCACGAGCCCTTTCCTGCGGTCTGGAGGGGGTCGTGGGCATGGTTGCATAGCCAGCCTGATTGTCTGGCCCTAGGTCAGCATCCAGCCCCTCGTCATCTTCTTCCTCCCTCTCCTGAGGTGGAGCATCACTGCCTTCTGGCAGTTCTTGGCCCCTCCTGATAGCCAGGTTGTGCAGCATTGAGCACACGACCACGAATTTAGCTACTTGTTCAGGGTTGTATTGTAGCTCCCCTCCTGAGTGGTCAAGACATCTGAAGCGCTGCTTAAGCACAGTTATTGTTTGGTGGCCCCATTGGATTGAAAGTATAATAGCGATTGATCAGAAGCAATGATTTCCTCACTAAAATATACCTGGAGTAAACCCCCAATAGTCCAGAGTCTGAAAATATGTCTGTTGAGATGGTCACTTCACCTGAGAAGAACTCCAGAGTCAATGCAAACTCCCCCGAAGTTGAGACAGCCTTTTGAATGAAGTTTTAAAAATACCAGCCACCCCGCTGGCGTTCGTTCAGTACAGTTCCACTTTTTATGGGCGTTTTTTTGGGCGAGCGATATTGTGCGCGGTATGTGTGTGAGGCGGTGAAAGTGACAGTGGGCGATCTCCTGGGCGTTAGTTTCACCAAATGTGCTCTTCACGACAAAAAAAAATGGGCGGGCGGTATTATCGAATCTCGGCGTTAATTCAGTGCGGAAAGTAACGCTGGGCGATATTATGGGCGTTGATTTTGCCCATTCTGCTGATTCTGCCCAAAAAATGTGGGCGGACGGTAATATTTTTTCCCGGCGTTAAGCACATGGGGAAAGTAACGCTCGGCGATAAGTTTCCTAAAAATGCCCGTCAGTTTCCATTTTGTGCCAAAATGGGCGATATATGGGCATTGTACGTCATTTCAGCGGTAAAATGGGCGTTAAATGGGTGTTAAGCATGCAAAAAAAGTGGAGGTTCTAGCCCATACAATAGAAGGCTTTCCATGGTGATCAGCTGGAGTGACACAGGGCCCCTGATTTAATGGTCCAATGTTGTGCCTGAGACATACACCAAATACTTCCAGACATTTTAACTAGGATTCATACTCTTTTTTAATACAGACATACAGGAGTTATCTTTAACCCTTCCAATATCATTGCAGTTTTTTTTTAATGTCGATTTCAGTTTACTAAATTAAGATAATACTAAAGGAAGGGCTTGAAGGGGTAGTTGGCCTCAATAACAGTTGGCTGCTCTGATGGACTGCCTCTGGAAGTGCGGCAGGAGCCCACTAGACTGGTCACAAGCTCAGTCGGGACCTGCACCTTAAGTCCAAGTTTCCAGGGTGGTCTTGTGAGGGCAGAGCTTCTGCCTGCCCTTCAAGGAGATTGATCTAAGCGTGGGGGGATGGGAGGAGTGTGGGGGAGTCGGGGGGTGTGGGAGGAGTGGGGGGTGCACAGAGGCAGGGCCTTCCTAAGTGTCTTGACCCTCAGTTGGGGCCCAGTGTACATTTGGGACAGATAGGCCTGGCCCTACCAGGGATACCTTCCCAATCACGGTGGAAGTGGGGCCCACATGGGGGTCTAGATTGGGTCAGGGCCTGGACTCTTGAAGATGAGGAGGCCAATAAGGGATGTTGGGCCAGTGTAAATGTCCTGCTTTATAAGGGGGCTGCTTGTGCATCTAGATTGTTTTGCCAGCGGATGGGGAACTTGGACCCCCCCCACCCCGCCGCCTTCCTCCACCCCCAGCCTGGATGGCCAACCAGTGGAGACATTTCCAGGGTGGTAGCTGCTGGGGTGTAACAGATGTGCCTGCACACCACAGAAGGCCCGCTCTTGCCGGCCCCACTCCTGCACTCTTAGGGGAAAGTGGATGAGTTCTGCAGTTGGGCACGATCCTGATGTAACTGCCACAATGGCGCCCCTGTAAAAGTTAACAGGCCATAGTATTTCTAGCAGTACCTTTTGAAGCATTCAGCACCTTTGTTGATTTTTCACATACATGTAGAAGATCCATGAAAAAATTTTAGATTCTACACGTTTTATACATTCTACAAACTGCTGGGAAAATGAATGAGAACAGCGAAACGACTATGAAATACAACTTGAGAAAATATGGTTCCAGAGGCAGAGAAAATATTCCACTGGCTACAGTAAAGTACATAGTAAAACAAGCAGGAATGTTTTCAAGGATTCAGTCTTTTGATTCTGATACAGTCGTACTTCACCTCAACATTGATAAAATCTCATTTGAATTGGGCTGTTTGCTGGACACAAAATTGCTACAGGTTCAGTTTGATAGGTTTTCACTTGACCTGTGGCTTATGGCTGTCAGGTTGTATACTGCATATAATAATCTGAGCTTTAGCTGAACTTTGGCTAGCACCAACTGTTGAAATGACTGATCACATGTCTGATTGTTATGAGCTGCTGGGTGATTGCTCCTCCCCTTCTGGCACATTCCAGTTCTGGATGTCAATGGTCTGACAGAAATTCAAAGTGGGCAGCACAGGTTGCAAAAAAAACATACTTTATCAGAGAACACTTCAGACACTCTCAATAAAAGGCATCTACAACCTATTTATACACAAAAAAAAAATTCTATTTCATTATTGGATTGACACCAAACGAATTCTGGGCAAGAATCAAACAGCATCAAAAACTCCCAAGCTAGCTTTAGAGAATGAATCAGATCCAATGGAACCTGATTCTATTGACACAAAGGTTAGGAACAACCATTCCCGTTCTATTTCACGGTGGACCATTTGGATTTGCAAACAGCGGTCATATTACTGTTCAATAATTGCCTAATCAGGTTTTTGGACGTTCAGCAGCAGTCTTAGTTCACAGGTCAACCAACCGTTTAAAAACTTAGCTATTCACGCTGTATTATGTAAGTTCATGTTAAAGCAATTCCCAAATTATATTTCAAGATATTGCTTGAAAACTCACCTAGATAAAATTTTATATTAGCAGTTGATAATGCTAATTTGAACAATTATCAGCATCATTCCAATAGTTTCACAATCAGTAGTTGAGACTGGGTCAGGAAAAAAATGTCTGATTACCTGCCTTTAGTACAGTCATTCACTGAATCTCAAAAATTCCGTACAATAGACCCATCATCCAGTCAGAGGAAAAGTCATTGGGATAGTGCTCTACTTAAAGGAAGGAGATTTTGAGGAAATGAAGTGGTAGCACCTTGAACATCGTGGGCTACAACTTACCACCCTGTTCCTGCTGTCGTGTGGCTGTCGCCATTTGTTGGGGTCCTCGGTTTAGGTGGCCGCAGAAGCAAGCACACATCTAATGTAGGGATTTAGATTGAGGTCCTACGATGTAAATAGGAACCCATTGCCATTTTGGGATTAAAATAGGTGGCGCATGGACGGTGCAAGCTCCGCCCAGTATTAGTTGGCAATCCAGCCTGTTGTGTATGGAGAAAGAGTCAGACTGAACACTGTGAGCTCAAAGTAAAGTGTGATCTGAGTCTTTTATTGCAGGTCTCCAGAGTGCCTCTCCATCCTGTGAAGCCTCCTTAAATACCTGTGCTCCCAAGGGATTATGGGATCCCTTGGGACTCCAGGGAATGAGCCCTCTGGTGGCTGCACAGAGTAAATACAAGTCCAAGTCCACATATATAACAACATTCCCCCCCAAAGTCAATAGTGTAACTATTTACAATGTGAGTCGATCTGGGGCCCTTCTTGCCCTGGTTGATCATCTCGGTGTGAAAGCTGGTGTTGTTGAATCATTTGTTGGGCCTTCGCTGGGCTGCTGTGCAGCTGGCCTTGCTGGACTGCCTGGTGTGTTGGGCTCTGCAGGGCTGCTGTGGGTGATGGGTTCTGCTTCATGGTCAACCATGGTGTCGGTTGCCACTGGTGTGTGTGTTGGGGATCAAAAAAGGTAGGGTCCAAGGTGGGTTGCTCAGGGTAGTCTGTGAATCTGAGTTTGATTTGGTCCAAGTGTTTCCGGTGAATGAGTCCATTTGAAAGTTTGACCCGAAACACCCTGCTCCCCTCTTTGGCCATGACAGTGCCAGGAAGCCACTTGGGACCGTGTTATAATTTAATACAAATACAGGATCATTGACTTCAATCTCGCGTGACACATTTGCGCTATCATGGTATGCACTTTGTTGAAGCCGCCTGCTCTCTGCCTGTTCATGTAGATCAGGGTGAACTAACGAGAGCCTTGTCTTAAGTGCCCTTTTCATGAGCAGTTCTTGGTGGGATCCCAGTGAGTGAGCGGGGTCTCGTGCAGTAGCAGTAGCTAAGCAGGACTCGGGATAGGCGAGTCTGCAGTGAGCCTTCAGTTCCCTCTTCAAGCCTTGCTTGATGGTTTGCACTGCTCTCTCTGCCTGACCATTGGACGCTGGTTTAAACGGGGCACATGTGACATGTTTGATCCCGTTACAGGTCATGAATTCTTTGAACTCAGTACTGGTAAAACATGGCCCGCTGTTGCTCACCAGGACATCGGGTAAGCCATGTGTGGCAAACATGGCCCATAGGCTTTCAGTGGTGGTAGCGGACATGCTAGCCAATATTATCTCACATTCAATCCACTCGGAGTATGCATCTACAACCACAAGGAACATTTTACCCAAGAATGGGCCTGCATAGTTGACGTGTAGCCTAGACCACGGTTTGGAGGGCCAAGACCATAAACTTAGTGGTGCCTCCCTGGGTACATTGCTTAACTGCGAGCATGTATTACATCTGTGAACGCAGGACTCTGAGTCCGCATTGATACCGGGCCACCACACGTAGGATCTGGCTATCGCTTTCATCATTACAATGCCTGGGTGGGTACTGTGGAGGTCACTGATGTAGGTGTCTCTGCCCCACAGAAAGCAGTCTGCCTGTAAAGACATTTCATCTTTGCGCTGCTGGAACGGCTTTATCTATTCCTGCATTTCCACTGGGACACTGGACCAGCTCCCATGAAGCACACAGCTTTTGACTAGAGATAATAAGGAGTCCTGGCTTATCCAGGTTTTGATCTGCCGGGCAGTGATGGGTGATTGCACACTCTCAAATGCTTCCATAACCATGGCTAGATCTGCGGGCTGCGCCATTTCCACCCACGTGGTGGGCAATGGCGGCCTACTACGAGCATCGGCGCAGTTTTCTGTGCCTGGCCTGTGGCGGATGGTGTAGTTCTATGCGGACAACGTGAGCGCCCATCTCTGGATGCGGGCCGATGCGTTGGTATTTATCCCTTTACTCTCGGAAAACAGGGATATAAATGGCTTATGGTCAGTTTCCAATTAGAATTTTAGCCCAAACAGGTATTGATGCATTTTCTTTACCCCATAGACATACGCTAACGCTTCTTTTTCAATCATGCTGTAGGCTCTCTCGGCCTTAGACAGACTCCTGGGTGCATAAGCAACTGGTTGCAATTTTCCGAAATCATTAGCTTGTTGCAATACACACCTGACGCCATATGACGACGCATCACATGCTAGTACCAAACGCTTACATGGATCATAGAACACCAGCAATTTGTTTGAGCATAAAAGTTTTCTCGCTTATACAAAGGCATTTTCTTGGCTTTTGCCCCAAACCCATTTGATCCTTTTCGTAGTAAGACATGTAGTAGTTCTAGCAGGGTGCGGAGACCCGGTAAGAAGTTACCAAAGTAATTCAAGAGTCCCAGAAACGACCACAGCTTCGTCACGTTCTGTGGCCTCGGTGCGTTCTCGATTGCTTCCGACTTCGCGTTGGTGGGCCTGATACCATCCGCCGCAATCCTCCTTCCCAGAAACTCCACTTCAGGCGCCAGGAAAATGCACTTCGAGCATTTTAACCTGAGCCCCACGCAGTTGAGTCGACTAAGAACCTCCTCCAGGCTCTGCAGGTGCTCGACTGTGTTCCGACCTGTGACCAAGATGTTGTCCTGGAAGACCACGGTGTGTGGGATCGACTTCAGTAAACTTTCCAGTAAACTTGGAATATTGCCGCCGCTGATCGGATTCCAAACGGGCACCTGTTATAAACAAAAAGACCTTTGTGCGTGTTGATGCAGATGAGGGCCTTCGATGAATCCTCCAGTTCCTGCGTCATGTAGGCTGAGATCAGATCCAGCTTCGTGAACGTCTTACCTCTCGCCAGCGTTGCAAAGAGGTCGTCGGCTTTTGGTATTGGGTATTGGTCATGCAGGGAGAAATGATTGATAGTTACTTTGTGATCGCCACAGATTCTGATGGTGCCATCTCCCTTGAGGACTGGGACAATAGGGCTGGCCCACTCGCTGAACTCGATCGGTGAAATGATGCCCTCTCGTTTCAGCCGGTCTAGCTCGATCTCTACCCTTTCTCTCATCATGTACGGTACTGCTCTCGTCTTGTGATGGATGGGTCGCGTCCCTGAAATTAGGTTGATCTGCACTTTTGCTCCTTGGAATTTCGCGATGCCTGGTTCGAACAGCGAAGGAAATTTGTTTAAGACCTGGGCACACGAAGTGTCGTCAGCGGGCGATAGCGCTCGGACGTCGTCCCAGTTCCAACATATCTTTCCCAGCCAGCTCCTGCCAAGGGACCATCGCCTGGTACCACCCAGAGTGGTAGCTTGTGCACTGGTCCATCGTAGGAGATCTTTACGGTAGCACTAGCGATTACAGGAATCAGTTCTTTAGTGTGAGTTCTTAGTCTCGTGCGAACTGGATTTAAGACTGGCCTTGAGGCCTTGTTGCACCACAAACTTTTGAAAGTCTTTTTGCCCATGATGGACTGGCTCGCGCCTGTGTCCAGCTCCATTGACACCGGGAGTCCATTTAGTTCTACATTCAACTTTATCGAAGGACAATTCATGGTGAATGTGTGCACCCATGTACCTCTGCCTCCTCTATCTGAGGCTCTGGTTCGTATGATCCTCCGTGGATCTGTCCTCCTCTGCAACGTGGTGGTTTGCAGGTTTAACAGGCTTAGCAGCACACCTGAGCATTTGCTCCAAATGTCCTTCAAATTCGCAATGTCCTGCAAGACGTCTCAGCTCGCCGACATAACTCGCCACTTGCTGACCTTCAGACCTTTTGTAGGTGTAGAATCGGTACCTCAGCATCAGAAGGCTTTCCTTCGGGTTCAAATGCTCTCGGACCAGTGTGTACAAATCGTTGTACGATTTCTCCGTAAATTTCGCTGGAGTAGCAGATTCTTCATGAGGCCATACGTTGATGCCCCACAGATGGTGAGGAGGATCGCTCTATGTTTGGCAGCGCTCTCTTCCCCATCTAGCTCGTTGGCCACGAAGTATTGGTCAAGTCCCTCCACAAAAGTTTCCCAATCATTTCCCTCCGAGAATTTCTCCAGGATGCTCACTGTTCTCTGCATCTTTGGGTTCGCTATCTGTATCTCATCACCAGTTGTCGTGTATGGAGAAAGAGTCAGACTGAACACTGTGAGCTCAAAGTAAATTGTGACCTTAGTCTTTTATTGCAGGTCTCCAGAGTGCCTCTCCAATCTGTGAAGCTTTCTTAAATACCTGTGCTCCCAGGGGATTACGGGATCCCTTGGGACTCCGGGGAATGAGCCCTCTGGTGGCTGTACAGAGTAAATACAATCCATATATATAACACAGCCAAAGAACTGCACAAAGGTAAGCTCTTTATTTATTTGTGTGGGGTCAGGAGGAGCAGGAATTCTCCTCCAGGCTTCATAAAAATAAATTGGACTGCTGCTGCATGGGGCGCACTTCCCCGAGAATGGCCTCCCCGAGAATGGCTTACCTTCCTGTGAGCCCAGAGGATGGCCAGGCTTTTTCCTATATTACTTCGGTCTGGAGCCATGGGCTGCCCTGGGGTACTTGTTTTCCATGTGCAGCCTGCTGGCTCTAGGTTATTGAGGCCTCGGTCATCTCAATGCTTTGTTTATCAGGCCTCCCGTGATGCTGGGGCATGCCTACTCCCAATTTGTGAGTATCTCCCCGCCACCTTTGCCGTTCAGCTTCTCCAGTGTTGGGCCTCTCCAGACTCAGTCCCTGCCACTCCTGCTGCCTGATAATGACCCTACTCCCCCCCATCACTCATGAAGATAGAGGGGAATAGAGGGTTAAGGGAAGACTTTGGAGAAGGAAGGAGAAAGGAGGGAAGGCGATGGATAAGATAGAAGGAGGGAAGGATAAAGGTATTGGATAGGACAGGAATGGGAGGAGGTGGGTGAGTGCAGCTAACTATCAGCCTGATGGCATCACCCAGGCAAGAACCAATAATGCTCCTCTGCTGGCTGAATATAGACAGTCACCACCCCAATGTACCGCTTTTTCCCTCTATCATTTTTTAATTCTGGGTTTGTTCACAGGCAGCGCTCTACACCCTATATTTTAATAATCTTATCTAAATGCTGTCTATCAGAACTCTGATACAGTTCTTAAGGTTGCTAGCAAAAATATTTGCTCTCTCCCTGCCACTACCTCCCCTCTCTACCGTCTCCGCTCTCCCCCATCTATCATCTGTACGGTCTCCTTCTTCTCCTACCCACCTTCTCCCTTTCCTGTCCTCTCCGCTTCTATCCAACACCTTGGTCCTTCTCTCCCTCTATCTATACTGCCTGCACTACTGAGTATTTACAGCATTTTCAGTTTTTATTTTAGATTTCCAGCATCTGCAGTATTTTTCTATTGTATCTGGGAAGGAAATGTTCATCAGAGTAAGGTACACTGGAGAGACAAGTAACTTGATCGGGTTTATCTCCTTTAAGATTCCAGTTTTGGTCTCCTTACCTAAGAAAGAAATGATTGCCTTAGAGAGAATGTTCACTAGACTAAGCCCTGGGATAGGGGGATTGTTCTATGAGGAGATATTGAGTAGACTAGGCCTAGATTCCCTTGAGTTTAGAAGAATGAAAGATGATCTCATTGAAACGTATAAAATTCTTAAAGGATTTGACAGAGTAGATGCTAGGAAGATGTTTCCCCTGGCTGGGGAGTCTAAAAGTAGGGGCCACAGTTTCAGAATAAGGGGTCAGCCATTTAGGACCGAGGAGAAATTTCTTCATTCAAAGAGTTGTGAATCTTTGGAATTCTCTACCCCAAAGAGCTGTGGATGCTCAGCCATTGAGTATATTCAAGACAGAGAGCAATAGATTTTTGGATACAAAGGGAACCAAGGGATATAGAGATAGTGTGGGAAAGTGGAGTTAAGGTAAAAGTTCCGCAATTATGTTTTTGAATGTCGGAGCAGGCGCGAAAGGCTGAATGGTATACTCCTGCTCCTGTTTCTTATGTTTTTATGTGGAACTGAAGTCTCCATGTTGCCAAGGAAGACAGAGCCATGACTATCAGGTATTTGAAGTTTCTATAGTTTATTCCTAGTCAAATAAAAAGGCACAGAACCCACTTCGCTGGTGCTTTTGAAACAGATTGGTCCCAACTTGAATACAAGATACTTCTCTGACAGAAACATGTGATCTATTTCTGAAAAATGACCCCTAGTGAGTTAAGATGTGTTGAACTGCCATCCAGTTTTAACAGGGAAAACAAAATATAAATTGTCAAAGTGAGTAAGGAAAAGGACATTTATAATTTCAACAGAAATAACAAATGCTCTTACGAAGCAGCCAAATTACGAGCATACCTTGGATTTTTTTCCATGGTGCCCCTGGGTTTTCTCTCCAGTTCGGCGATGGGAAATGGTCACGTTCAATTGTTCCTTTGTTGGTCAAATACTGATTTACATCTTGTTCGGTTTCATATCTTTGAGCTGGAGCTGGAGACAATGAGGAGAATATATTGACATTATTATCTTCTTGCTGTGGCAAGGTGTGTTCTTCACTCATTATCAGTGAAGAGTTACGAGCTTCGTCAGTTTTCCGCCCTTCAACTATATTTGACAGAGGCTTGTTTTTCATTTTAGTAGAGAACCTCACTTGCTTGCTACCTGTCTCCATCTTTGTGATGCCATCAGAATCCTCAGTTTGTAGAGGCATAGCTCCTATGTCTTCTGTGGACCGAATTGAGGTCCATTTGGATAGGTTTTCTGATTCAGTGGAGCTCGTACTTGGACTGCGCTTTAAAATGCCTTTTCTTCGCAAATGCTCAGTCTCTCCTTTCCCTAATGTTAGATTTGGTATGTCATTGTAATATTCTCCTGGCTTCTTGGTTTGGCTTGATATGTTGTTCTTTAAACCTATAGATCCATCTGGTTCAGAACTTTGGTCCCAGATATTGTCTCTGTGTTGATCTTTCTCCTTCGATTCATTGGACTTTGTATTGGTTGCAACTGATTTTAAATCTGAAGGTCTTGAACAAAATAGACTATCTATGTCAGGAGATTCGCTCACAGAACTTTCTGTTACTGGATATTGCACTGCCGATAGATTTGATTTTATGGCAGTATCGGTGTTGTCTTTTTGTGGCTTTTTACCACCCTGCAGAATTTCTGACAGCAATGTTGATGAATTTCTTGAAAATGGGTTCTTCTGCCTCATATCAGCATCATGCATGGGGTAGTTTTTCTTTGAATTGGATAGTATTTCTCCACTTGACACAGAAGGTCTCTTCATAAAGTCACTATTATCTTTGGGTACTTGTACAATTTCTGCATTGCTGTAAGGTAGCCCTGAATCATGACTGTCAAATGCAATTGTAGGAATGTGCTTGAAGTAACCGATTTGTTCAGAAAGATTTGACCTTCCAGTTGCTGGAGAAAGCCCGGGTTGGGCATTTCTACCTAAAGACCTGTCTGTTCCTATGTCTTGATCAGTGGGACTTTTTCTAGGACTTTGCAGAATTAGATCCTCTTTTGGAGTCCAGAACTCTTCTTGTTTGGCTGAGTATGTTGGTCGACAACTCCTAACATCAGAATAAGGATTTATTTCAGGTATCGGTTCATCTACTGCTGTAACGATTGAGTCAATGTTGGACAGAAGCACCTCCTTGCCTGGGGATGTAGACTCATTTCCATGATCCTGATTATGTCTTTTCATGTCTGGTTTAATGTTGTTTTCTGTGAAAATGTAATTAAGACTGTATGAGAAAATGTCATGGTTCATAATATTCTATAGTTAATATGCATCAGTTAAAAATTAAAATATTAAGAAATGCCCTCTGTACATTTCAAGTGACAACTGAAAGAATCACAGACACAAAATCATGACGTAAATAACAGTGTCAGTCGAATCCATCATATTGGCCCAGAAATTGCGGTCGGAGGCTTCCCGTGGGCAGTTTCCACCAACCACAAAAAAGTAGGAATGTACCTGGTGGTCCTGGAGGAACGACCACTTCCGCTCCGAGGCCTAGATGCGCAGCTCAATGCAGAGGCCCGCGCATCCCAGGAGCATACGCGCATCCTGGGATCACATGAGCCTGGGCCACCAACAAAAATTTAATATTTCCATTGATAGTAATGTTGATTTCCGTTTGTACAGAGCTCCCATTATTATAAATGGGGATACCCCCCAAAACAAAGAAAACACAATGCATCAATTTAAAAAAAACACCTCACTTATTTAAAATGAATAGAAATTGATTTAGAAATGTTTTAGAAAAACAAATTAAAAAAAAATGTTTTAATATGTTTTAAAAATGCTAAAAATAAACTTACCTTAATGGTCAGGGTTTTTAATATAACAATTAGTCATAAAATTAAATTTTTCTATCTTTTAAAACTCTTATGCTGGTAAAAACAGGCCTTAAACCTGCTTTTACTAGGTGTAAGAGTTTTAAGGACATTCACTGGGCAGGAATTAGGCAAATAGCTCAACTCTCCACCCGCGAAGACCCTTCTCCCGGGGGTGTGTGCGATTTTGACAGAGCCCGTGCCGGGTTCAGGCTCATGCGTAGTGAACGCCTAAACCCGGAACTTGCGCCACCTCTTCCGGCGCGTGTGCACGTCAGGTTGTGACTCAGTCAGGAATAAACAGTGAACTGCTAAGGCATTTACAAGAAAATATAGGGAAATGTGAATGATGTTAATATGACTAGGTGTCAGACTTGGCTCAGTAGTACCACTCGTGCCTCTGAGTCAGAAGGTCATGGGTTCAAACCCCACTCCAGAGACTTGAGTACTAATCTAGGGTGACAATCCAGTGCAGTACTGAGGGAATATTACACTGTCTGAGGTCGTCTCTTTCAGATGAGATGTTAAACCGAGATCTAATGTGCCCTCAGGAGATGTAAAAAAAAATCTTGCAGCATTATTAAAAAGCAGGATCTCAAAGGTAGTAATCTCCGGATTACTGCCGGTGCCACGTGCTAATGAGTGCAGAAATAGGAGGATTGAGAAGATGATTATGTGGCTGGACAGATGGTGCAGGTGGGAAGGCTTCAGATTCCTGATCGATTGGGATCGTTTTTGGGGGAGGCGGGACCTGTACAAGCCGGACGGGTTGCACCTCAACAGAGCCGGGACTAGTATCCTTATGGGAGGTTTTGCTAGTGCTGTTGGAGAGGGTTTAAACTAGCTTGGCAGGTGGATGGGAACCGGAGAATAGATTCAGTGGAGAGAGAAGCAAAGCTGGAATTGGGCAGCAGAGAAATAGAAGTAGAAAGTGAATTTGAAAGACAGAGGAAACAAGGACTGGAAAATATGTGGCAGGAGAGTTTGGCAATACTAAATGGTATATACTTCGACGCAACGTGTATAGGAAATGAGGCAGATGAGCTAAGAGCACAGATTGACACTTGGGAGTACGCTATTATAGCCATTACTGAGACATGGCTGAAAGAAGGGCAGGTGTGGGTTTCGTGGTTACAGGGTTTTCAGACGGGATAAAGGGGGAGGTTAAAAAAGGAGTGGGGGGGGGTCGCAGTATTGATGAAAGAAACAATTACAGCTGTGAGAAGGGATGATATGTTAGAGGGGTCATCAAACGAGGCCATATGGGTTGAATTAAAGAACAAAAAAGGGGCGATCCCACTATTGGGAGTATACTAGAGACCTCCAAGAAGTCAGAGGGAAATATAAGAACAAATAAGTGGGCAAATTGCTGTGAAGTGCAAAAACTATAGAGTTGTAATAGTGGGGGATTTCAACCACCCTAACATTAACTGGGAAAAAGGTAGTGTGAATGGTACAGAGGGTGCGGAATTCCTAAAATGCATTCAGGAGAACTTCTTTAGCCAGGATGTAACAAACCCAATAAGGGAGGGGGCGGTTCTGGACTTGGTTTTGGGGAATGAAGAGGGGCAGGTGGAAGGGGTATGATTGTGAGAGCATTTTGGTGCGAGTGATCATAATTCAATAAGATTTAGGATAATTATAGAAAAGGAAAAGGGGGACCAGGAATAAAAGGTCTCAATTGGGGTAAAGCAATTTTGCTGGGCTGAGATGGGATTTGGCCAAAGTGGACTTTGAAACGGCTACTTGAAAGTAAATCAGTGTCAGAGCAATGGGTGGCATTCAAGGAGGAGATCCTGAGGATACAGAGCAAGTATGTTCCCTTGAATTAAAAGGGCGGGGCTAACAAATCTAGAGCCCCCTGGATGTCAAGGGACAAACAGGGTAAGATAAAGAAAAAAAGGGAAGCTTATGACACATACCGGGAACTCAATACTGTAGAAACTCTAGAGGAGTATAAGAAGTGCATGAGGGCAATTAAAAAAGATAACAGGAAAGCAAAGAAAGAGCATGAAAGAATGTTGACAACTAAGATCAGGGGAAACCCAAAGATGTTTCATTAAGAGCAAGAGGATAACTAAAGAAAGAGTGGGGCCTATTAGAGACCATAAAGGAAATCTATGTGTGGAGACGGAAGACGTGGATAGGATTCCTAATGAATACTTCACATCCGTTTTCACAAAATTGAGGGGCAATGCAGACTTTGAAATGCAGGAAAAGGAGTGTGAAATATTAGATAAAATAAAAATAGTGAGAGAGGAAGTATCAAGGGGCTTAGCAGCTTTGAAAGTGGATAAATCCCTCGGCCCAGATGAATTGTATCCAAGACTGTTAAGAGAAGCAAAAGAGGAAATAGCAGAGGATCTGACCATCATTTTCCAATCCTCTCTGGCTACATGTGCGGTGCCAGAGAAATGGAGGACTGCTGTTGTTGTACCTTTGTTTAAAAAGGGAGAAACGGATAGGCCGAGTAATTACAGGCCAGTCAGCCTAATTTCGGTGGTGGGAAAATTATTGGAAAAATTCCTGAGGGAGAGGATAAATCTTCATTTGGAAGGACATGGATTAATTGTTGTGTATCTATAAAGCATGCACTCCCATGTTCCGCCACCAGGGAGCGCATCCCCTGAGGTCCCAAGGGATACCAGCATCCCTTGGGAGCACTGTATATAAGCCGGCCACTAAGGCCTGTTCCTCACTCTGGAGTGTCTTAATAAAGACTGAGGTCATTGTTACTTTAACCTCCCTGTGTGTAGTCTCATCTGTGTTAGGAACACAATAACTGGCGACGAGTATACAAATATAATGCAAAGATGCAGCAAACTGTGGGCATCCTGGAGAAGTTCTC
The DNA here is from genome assembly GCF_044704955.1 of Pristiophorus japonicus. Lineage (NCBI taxonomy): Eukaryota > Metazoa > Chordata > Chondrichthyes > Pristiophoridae > Pristiophorus > Pristiophorus japonicus. The sequence continues at coordinate 125,567,785 of NC_091983.1, forward strand.
GGAGGGTGAGGACTGGGAAGCCTATGTCGAATGGCTAGACCAGTATTTTGTAGCCAACGAGCTGGACGCAGAAGGAAGCGTTGCAAAATGGAGAGTGGTCCTCCTCACAGTCTGCGGGGCACCGACCTACAACCTCATGAAGAATCTTCTGGCTCCAGTGAAACCCATAAATAAGTCGTATCAGGAGCTGTGTACACTGATTCGGGAGCATCTTAACCTGAGGGAGAGCGTGCTGATGGCGAGGTAACAGTTCTGCACGTGCCAGCGATCTGAAGGTCAGGAAGTGGCGAGCTACATCGCCGAGCTAAGGCGACTTGCAGGACAATGTGAGTTTGATGGCTACCTGGATCACATGCTCAGAGACTTTTTTGGACTGGGCATTGGCCACGGGACCATCCTATGAAAACTTTTGACTGCAAAGACACCGACCCTCAGTAAGGCCATTGCGATAACACAGGCATTTATGTCCACCAGTGATAACACCAAACAAATCTCTCAGCACACAAGTGCTAGCAATGTTCATAAATTAACTGGAACTGTGTTTGCGAGCAGAAATGAACAGGGCAGAAACCACGAGTCTGCAACTGCCAGCAGGCCTCAGGTGACCCAGATGACTCAGAGTCCGCAACAAAGGATGAATGCAAGGCAATTCACACATTGTTGGCATTGTGGAGGCTTCCATTCATGCCACTTCAAAGGGTATGTTTGCAAGACCTGTGGAACAATGGGGCACCTCCAACGAGCTTGCAGACGAGCTGCAAGTTCTGCAAAACCTGCTAACCACAATGTGGCAGAGGAAGATCGGTCCATGGTGGATCAAAGCAATTTCAAGCCTCAGAGAGAGGAGGCAGATGCTGAAGTACATGGAGTGCACACATTTTCGATGCAATGTCCACCTATAATGCTAAATGTAAAGTTGAATGGCATACCCGTAGCCATGGAACTGGACACTGGCACTAGCCAATCCATCACGAGTAAAAAGATGTTTGAGAGACTGTGGTGCAACAAGGCACTCAGACCAGCCCTGAGCCCCATCCACACGAAACTGAGAATGTACACCAAAGAGATTATCACTGTCCTGGGCAGTGTCATGGTCAAGGTCGCCTACGAGGGCACGGTGCACGAACTCTGGATTGTCCCAGGCGATGGTCCCACACTGCTTGGAAGGAGCTGGCTGGGCAAAATCTGTTGGAACTGCGATGACATCCGAGCACTATCACATGTCGATGAGGCCTCATGTACCCAGATTCTCAACAAATTTCCTTCCTTTTTTGAGCCAGGCATTGGAAACTTTTCCAGGGTGAAGGTGCGGATCCACTTGGTCCCAGAGGCACGACCCATTTAAGGCGCGAGTGGTACCTCACATGATGAGGGAGAGAGTGGAAATCAAGCTCGACAGGCTGCAACGTGAGGGCATCATCTCCCTAGTGGAATTCAGCGAGTGGGCCAGCCTGATTGTTCCAGTACTCAAAAGTGATGGCACGGTCAGGATTTGTGGCGATTATAAAATAACTATTAATCATTTCTCGCTGCAGGACCAATACCCACTACCTAAGGCAAACGACCTATTTGTGACACTGGCAGGAGGCAAGACGTTCACCAAGCTCGACCTGACTTCGGCCTACATGACGCAGGAGCTGGAGGAGTCTTCGATGGGCTTAACCTGCATCAACACGCACAAGGGACTGTTCATCTACAACAGATGCCCGTTTGGAATTTGGTCGGCTGCAGCGATCTTCCAGAGAAACATGGAGAGCCTAGTCAAGTCGGTACCACGCACGGTGGCTTTTCAGGATGACATATTGGTCACGGGTTGGGACACCGTCGAGCACCTACAAAACCTGGAGGAGGTCCTCCAGCATTGGATCGCGTAGGGCTGCGACTGAAGAGGTCGAAATGCGTCTTCATGGCAACGGAAGTGGAGTTTTTTGGGAAAAAGATCGTGGCGGATGGCATTCGGCCCACAGACGCCAAGACAGGGACTATGAGGAACGCGCCCAGGCCACAGAACGTCACGGAACTGCGGTCGTTCCTGGGACTCCTCAACTATTTTGGTAACTTCCTACTGGGGTTAAGCACCCTCTTAGAGTCCCTACATGTGTTATTGCATAAAGGTGAGAACTGGATATGGGGAGAAAAAACAAGTAATTGCTTTTGAGAAAGCCAGAAATATTTTATGCTCCAACAAGCTGCTTGTATTGTATAACCCGTGTAAAAGACTTGTGTTAGCATGTGATGCATCGTCGTACGGAGTCGGGTGTATATTACAACAAGCTAACGTTGCGGGGAAGTTGCAACCTGTTGCCTGTGCCTCCAGGAACTTGTCTAAGGCTGAGAGGGCCGACAGCATGATTGAGAAAGAGGCATTAGCATGTGTGTTCAGGGTAAAGAAAATGCATCAGTACCTGTTTGGCCTCAAATTTGAGCTGGAAACTGATCACAAGCCCCTCATATCCCTGTTCGCTGAAAATAAGGGGATAAGTACTAATGCCGCAGCCTGCATACAAAGGTGATCACTCGCGCTATCAGCGTATAACCATACCATCCGCCACAGGACAGGCACCGAGAACTGTGCGGATGCTCTCAGTCAGCTACCATTGCCCACCACGGGGGTGGAAATGGCGCAGCCACAAACTTGTTGATGGTGGTGCAGCCCGCAGACTTGTTGATGGTCATGGAAATGTTTGAAAATGATAAATCACCTGTCACGGCCCGCCAGATTAGAACTTGGACCAGCCAAGATCTTCTGCTGTTCCTAGTAAAAAACTGTGTACCACATGGGAGCTGGGCCAGTATCCCTGTTGAAATGCAAGAGCTAATCAAGCTGTTCCAATTGCGAAAGGACAAGCTGTCCATTCAGGCAGACTGCCTGTAAGAACATAAGAACATAGGAACATAAGAATTAGGAACAGGAGTAGGCCATCTAGCCCCTCGAGCCTGCTCCGCCATTCAACGAGATCATGGCTGATCTGGCCGTGGACTCAGCTCCACTTACCCGCCCGCTCCCCATAACCCTTAATTCCCTTATTGGTTAAAAATCTATCTATCTGTGACTTGAATACAATCAAAGAGCTAGCCTCAACTGCTTCCTTGGGCAGAGAATTCCACAGATTCACAACCCTCTGGGAGAAGAAATGTGGTTGATACTGATAACAAAGAAGTCCCGCAGCATGTCTGCCAACACCGTCCCGAACTTGCACGGTCTCAGGTCGGCAACAAGTTCCGCCGCGCTCTGGCCCTCTGATCGAACGTGTGTATAAAACCTGTATCTCAAGATGATGATGCCGTCATTTGGCTTGAGGTGCTCCCGCACCAATGTACACAACTCCTCGTATGTTTTCTCTGTTGGATCACTGAGCATGAGTAGATTCTTTATCAGACCGTAGATCTTTGAACCGCACACAGTGAGGAACACGGCCCGGCGCTGATCTGCATCGTCGCCCCCCTTCATTTTGTTGGCCACGAAGTACTGGTTCAAATTGCTCACTAAGTCTACCCAATCTTCTCCCTCCATGAATCGCTCTAAAAATCCAATCATACTCATTTTGCAAACAAAGGTTCTTGTTTTCTCGTCGCCAAATGTTACGTATGCAATAAAGGTTTAAACTGAATACTGTTTAACTCAGCAAGGTACAACCTTGGCTCTGCTTTATTTCGGCCCAAAGTGCCTGACTCTCACAATGGCTGGCCTTTTATACCTGAGCACCACCATGTGCGTGCTGCTCAATGGCCTCCAACTATGACGCCATCAGGTGGCTACAAACAGAATGTACTCACATGACAATTACATTCAAAGATTTAGGAAAACTATTGGTAATTTTGTGAGATGAGGCTTTGGTTTGGAGCCTTGCTAGTGAGGTATGCAGGCTATAGAAATGATGCTCTGATGTTATAGCCTTGTTTCCAACACACACTCCCATCCATTCAGGTTCCATTCCAAGGGTGATGCCTTTCAAAATGCTCTCTAATATGTTATGGAGATCAGCTAATAAATCCTTTTCAGTTAACACGGAAAATAATTATAAACAGAATCCTTAATATAGCTTACTTAGCTTGGATTGTGACTTTGAGTGACAAAGAATGGTGAGCATAAATTATGATGGACACAATAGAGGTGGTTTATTTTGCTTAAAAAGAGAGTATATTTTTTTGTTTTAATCAGCAAGTGAAACACTTACCCCTCTCCATTGTTTTGCTGCAAATTTTACCAGCCACAAACCTATTGTGGGCCGTGACAACCTGCTTCCACACCTCTGCCACTGCTGCATTTTTGCAGTGCCTTGCATGACATTGGGGTGTCCCAAAGCGCTTCACATCCAAGGAAGTGCTTTTTAAGTGCAGACACTGTCATAATGTAGACAAATGCGGCAGACAATTTGCATACAGAAAGGTTTCACAAACAGCAGTGAGATTAATGACCAGATAATGTGTTTTTTAATTATGTGATTGAAGGATAAATATGGGTCAGGATAGCAGGGTAGCCCCACTGGCTCTTCTTTAAATAATGTCATGGGATCTTTTCCGTCCACCCGAGAGGGATGAGCGTTACTCTTTAACCCAACACTAGAACACTTGCAACATCAGCCCAACAGCAGCACTCTGAGGAGGTGTTGGCATTAACTTGGTTTGGAAACTCTGAAGAGTAGGTGGATTGAACCGCAACTGGTGGTTGTGAAACTTTGAGTTAGGTTGGAGTGCCAGAAGGGGAAGAAATGCTGATCCCCACTTAAATAACTAGAAGTCAGCTGGTGATATGTAATCTGAGTATGTTTTATTTGGGTGAGAAACCTCATGTAGGGAGTCTCCAGACTTGCAGTACTTTATATACCTGTTCTGAATTGTACAAAATGTATGTAGTGGGGTAACCGCGTAGTGCTACCCAAAACGGGCAAGGAGACGTTCATCTTGGATCTCCACAGCACACACCCGGGTACAAAAATAATGAAAGCGATAGACAGATCCCATGTGTGGTGGCTCGGTATCGACTCCGACTTAGAGTCCTGTGTACGGCAATGCAGCGTGTGTGCTCAAATGAGCAATGCGCCCAGATAGACACCACTAAGTTTGTGGTCCTGGCCCTCCAGACCATGGTCGAGGATCCATGTTCACTATGTGGGCCCGTTTCTCGATAAAATGTTCCTGGTGGTGATGGATGCTTTTTCTAAATGGATTGAGTGTGAAATAATGTCGGGAAGCACTACCACCGCCACCATTGAAAGCCTGAGGGCTATGTTTGCCACCCACGGCCTGCCTGACATACTGGTCAGTGACAACGGGCCATGTTTCACCAGTGCCGAAGTTAAAAAATTCATGGCCCGCAATGGGATCAAACATGTCACCTCGGCCCCGTTTAAACCAGCCTCCAATGGGCAGGCAGAGCGGGCAGTACAAACAATCAAACAGAGCCTTAAATGAGTCACAGAAGGCTCACTCCAAACCCGCCTGTCCCGAGTACTGCTCAGCTACCGCACGAGACCCCACTCGCTCACAGAGGTGCCCCCGGCTGAGCTACTCATGAAAAGGGCACTTAAAACCAGACTCTCACTGGTTCATCCCAACCTGCATGATCAGGTAGAGAGCAGGCGGCAGCAACAAAATGTAAACGATGGTCACGTCACTGTGTCACGGGAAATTGATCTGAATGACCCTGTGTGTGTGCTAAACTATGGACATGGTCCCAAGTGGATCGCGGGCATGGTGATAGCTAAAGAAGGGAGTAGGGTGTTTGTAGTCAAACTAGACAATGGACAAATTTGCAGAAAGCACCTGGACCAAACGAGGCTGCGGTTTACAGACTGCCCTGAACAACCCACAGCAGACACCAGCTTTTTCGAGCCCACAACACACACCCAAAGGATCAACGACACCACCAGGAAATCAAACCCATCACGCCCAACAGCCCAGCAAGGCCAGGCTCACCTAGCAGCCCTGCAGGGCCAACAACACGCCAGCCCAGCGAGGGCACAGCCAACAACCAGAACAGGCATTTGTACCGAGGCGGTCCACCAGGGAAAGAAAGGCTCCCGACCGCCTCAGCTTGTAAATAGTTTTCACTTTGACTTTGGCGGGGCGTGATGTTGTGTATCTGTAAAGCATGCACTCCCATGTTCCGCCACCAGGGAGCGCATCCCCTGAAGTCCCAAGGGATCCCAGCATCCCTTGGGAGCACGGTATATAAGCCGTCCCCTAAGGCCTGTTCCTCACTCTTGAGTGTCTTAATAAAGACTGAGGTCACTGTTACTTTAACCTCCCTGTGTGCAGTCTCATCTGTGTTAGGAACACAATATTAATCAAGGACAGTCAGCATGGATTTGTCAAGGGGAGGTTGTATCTAACTTGATTGAACTTTTTGAGGAGGTATCCAATGAGGGTCAATGAGGGCAATGCATATGAGGTAGTTTATATGGATTTTAGCAAAGCTTTTGATAAGGTCCCACATGGCAGACTGGTCATGACAGTAAAGGAGGTGGGGTAGCATTGCTGGTTAAAGAGGAGATTAATGCAATAGTTAGGAAAGACATTAGCTTGGATGATGTGGAATCTATATGGGTAGAGCTGCAGAACACCAAAGGGCAAAAAACGTTAGTAGGAGTTGTGTACAGACCTCCAAACAGTAATAGGGATGTTGGGGAGGGCATCAAACAGGAAATTAGGGGTGCATGCAATAAAGGTGTAGCAGTTATAATGGGTGACTTTAATATGCACATAGATTGGGCTAGCCAAACTGGAAGCAATACGGTGGAGGAGGATTTCCTGGAGTGCATAAGGGATGGTTTTCTAGACCAATATGTTGAGGAACCAACTAGGGGGGAGGCCATCTTAGACTGGGTGTTGTGTAATGAGAGAGGATTAATTAGCAATCTCATTGTGCGAGGCCCCTTGGGGAAGAGTGACCATAATATGGTGGAATTCTGCATTAGGATGGAGAATGAAACAGTAATTTCAGAGACCATGGTCCAGAACTTAAAGAAGGGTAACTTTGAAGGTATGAGGCGTGAATTGGCTAGGATAGATTGGCGAATGATACTTAGGGGGTTGACTGTGGATGGGCAATGGCAGACATTTAGAGACCGCATGGATGAAGTACAACAATTGTACATTCCTGTCTGGCGTAAAAATAAAAAGGGGAAGGTGGCTCAACCGTGGCTATCTAGGGAAATCAGGGATAGTATTAAAGCCAAGGAAGTGGCATACAAATTGGCCAGAAATAGCAGCGAACCTGGGGACTGGGAGAAATTTAGAACTCAGCAGAGGAGGACAAAGGGTTTGATTAGGACAGGGAAAATGGAGTACGAGAAGAAGCTTGCAGGGAACATTAAGGCGGATTGCAAAAGTTTCTATAGGTATGTAAAGAGAAAAAGGTTGGTGAAGACAAACGTAGGTCCACTGCAGTCAGAATCAGGGGAAGTCATAACGGGGAACAAAGAAATGGCGGACCAATTGAACAAGTACTTTGGTTCGGTATTCACTAAGGAGGATACAAACAACCTTCCGGATATAAAAGGGGTCAGAGGGTCTAGTAAGGAGGGGGAACTGAGGGAAATCTTTATTAGTCGGGAAATTGTTTTGGGGAAATTGATGGGATTGAAGGCCGATAAATCCCCAGGGCCTGATGGATTGCATCCTAGAGTACTTAAGGAGGTGGCCTTGGAAATAGCGGATGCATTGACAGTCATTTTCCAACATTCCATTGACTCTGGATCAGTTCCTATGGAGTGGAGGGTAGCCAATGTAACCCCACTTTTTAAAAAAGGAGGGAGAGAGAAAACAGGGAATTATAGACCGGTCAGCCTGACCTCAGTAGTGGGTAAAATGATGGAATCAATTATTAAGGATGTCATAGCAGTGCATCTGGAAAATGGTGACATGATAGGTCCAAGTCAGCATGGATTTGTGAAAGGGAAATCATGCTTGACAAATCTTCTGGAATTTTTTGAGGATGTTTCCAGTAAAGTGGACAAAGGAGAACCAGTTGATGTGGTATATTTGGACTTTCAGAAGGCTTTCGACAAGGTCCCACACAAGAGATTAATGTGCAAAGTTAAAGCACATGGGATTGGGGGTAGTGTGCTGATGTGGATTGAGAACTGGTTGTCAGACAGGAAGCAAAGAGTAGGAGTAAACGGGTACTTTTCAGAATGGCAGGCAGTGACTAGTGGAGTGCCGCAAGGTTCTGTGCTGGGGCCCCAGCTGTTTACATTGTACATTAATGATTTAGACGAGGGGATTAAATGCAGTATCTCCAAATTTGCAGATGATACTAAGTTGGGTGGCAGTGTGAGCTGCGAGGAGGATGCTATTAGGCTGCAGAGTGACTTGGATAGGTTAGGTGAGTGGGCAAATGCATGGCAGATGAAGTATAATGTGGATAAATGTGAGGTTATCCACTTTGGTGGTAAAAACAGAGAGACAGACTATTATCTGAATGGTGACAGATTAGGAAAAGGGAAGGTGCAACGAGACCTGGGTGTCATGGTACATCAGTCATTGAAGGTTGGCATGCAGGTACAGCAGGCGGTTAAGAAAGCAAATGGCATGTTGGCCTTCATAGCGAGGGGATTTGAATACAGGGGCAGGGAGGTGTTGCTACAGTTGTACAGGGCCTTGGTGAGGCCACACCTGGAGTATTGTGTACAGTTTTGGTCTCCTAACTTGAGGAAGGACATTCTTGCTATTAAGGGAGTGCAGCGAAGGTTCACCAGACTGATTCCCGGGATGGCGGGACTGACCTATCAAGAAAGATTGGATCAACTGGGCTTGTATTCACTGGAGTTCAGAAGAATGAGAGGGGATCTCATAGAAACGTTTAAAATTCTGACGGGTTTAGACAGGTTAGATGCAGAAAGAATGTTCCCAATGTTGGGGAAGTCCAGAACCAGGGGTCACAGTCTGAGGATAAGGGGTAAGCCATTTAGGACCGAGATGAGGAGAAACTTCTTCACCCAGAGAGTGGTGAACCTGTGGAATTCTCTACCACAGAAAGTAGTTGAGGCCAATTCACTAAATATATTCAAAAGGGAGTTAGATGAAGTCCTTACTACTCGGGGGATCAAGGGTTATGGCGAGAAAGCAGGAAGGGGGTACTGAAGTTTCATGTTCAGCCATGAACTCATTGAATGGCGGTGCAGGCTAGAAGGGCTGAATGGCCTACTCCTGCACCTATTTTCTATGTTTCTATGTTTCTATGTAATAGCCCATAGGATCGAGGGCAAAGTGGCAAGTTGGATCCAAAATTGGCTAGGAGAAAGGAAGCAAAGGATAATGATTGATGGATGATTTTGTGACTGGAAGGCTGTATTCAATGGGGTTCCACAGGGCTCAGTGCTGGGTCCCTTGCTTTTTGTGGTATATATCAATGACTTGGACTTAAATGTTGGGGGTATGATTAGGAAGTTTGCAGATGACACTAAAATTGGCTGAGTAGTTGATAATGAAGAAGAAAGCTGCGGACTGCAGGAAGATATCAATGTACTGGTCAGGTGGGCAGAACAGTGGCAAATGAAATTCAATCCGGAGAAATGTGAGGTAATGCATTTGGAGATGTCTAACAAGGCAAGGGAATACACATTAAATGGTACGATACTGAAAAGTGTAGAGGAACAGAGGGACCTTGGAGTGCAACTCCACCGATCCCTGAAGGTAGCTGGCCAGGTAAATAAGGTGGTTAAGAAGGCATATGGAATACTTGCCTTTATAAGTCGAGGCATGGAATACAAGAGCAAGGAAGTTATGCTTGAACTGTAAAAACACTGGTTAGGCCACAGCTGGAGTACAGTGTCATCATCATAGACAGTCCCTCGGAATCGAGGAAGACTTGCTTCCACTCTTAACATGAGTTCTTAGGTGGCTGTACAGTCCAATACGAGAACCACAGTCTCTGTCACAGGTGGGACAGATAGTTGTTGAGGGAAGGGGTGGGTGGGACTGGTTTGCTGCACGCTCTTTCCGCTGCCTGCGCTTGATTTCTGCATGCTCTCGGTGACAAGACTCGAGGTGCTCAGCATTCTCCCGGATGCACTTCCTCCACTTAGGGCGGTCTTTGGCCAGGGACTCCCAGGTGTCAATGGGGATGTTGCATTTTATCAGGGAGTCTTTGAGGGTGTCCTTGTAACGTTTCCGCTGCCCACCTTTGGCTCGTTTGCCGTGAAGGAGTTCTGAATAGAGCGCTTGCTTTGGGAGTCTCGTGTCTGGCATGTGAACTATGTGGCCTGCCCAGCGGAGCTGATCAAGTGTGGCCTGGTTGAGGACACTAATGTTGGTGCATCTGTCCTCCAGGCGATTTGTAGGATATTGCGGAGACATCGTTGGTGGAATTTCTCCAGCAACTTGAGGTATCTACTGTACATGGTCCATGTTTCTGAGCCATACAGGAGGGTGGGTATTATTACAGCCCTGTAGACCATGCTTGGTGGCAGTTTTGAGGGCCTGGTCTTCAAACACTCTTTTCCTCAGATGACCGAAGGCTGCACTGGCACACAGGAGGCTGTGTTGAACCTTGTCGTCAATGACTGCCTTGTTGACAGGAGGCTCCCGAGATATGGGAAGTGGTCCGCGTTGTCCAGGGCCGCGCCGTGGATCTTGATGACTGGGGGGCAATGCTGTGCGGCGAGGACAGGCTGGTGGAGGATCTTTGTCTTACTGATGTTTAGTGTATGCCTATGCTTTCGTACACCTCAGTGAATACGTCTGCCCGCATCCAAAGATGGGCGCTCACGCTGGCTGCATACAACTTTGCAATCCGCCACAGACCAGGCACAGAGAACTGCGCAAATGCTCTCAGTTGGCTACCATTGCCCACCACCAGGGTGGAAATGGCATAGCCTGCAGACCTGCTCTTGGTGATGGATGCATTTGAAAACGAAAAGTCACCCGTTACGGCCCGCCAGATCAGGACCTGGACCAGCCAGGATCCTTTACAGTCCCTCGTAAGAAACTGTGTCCTCCATGAGAGCTGGTCCAGCGTCCCAACGGAGATGCATGAAGAGATCAAGCCGTTCCAGCAGCACAAAGAGGAAATGTCCATACAGGCAGACTGTCTTGTGTGGGGTTATCGCATGGTTTTGCCTAACAAAGGCAGGGAAAAGTATATACGTGACCTACACAGTATCCACCCAGGCATAGTAATGTTGAAAGCTATAGCCAGATCCCATGTGTGGTGGCCCGGCATCGACTCAGACTTAGAGTCATGCATGCTCCAATGCAACACTTGCTCTCAACTGAGCAATGCACCCAGAGAGGCACTGCTAAGTTTTTGTGGACATGGCCCTCCAAACCATTGACTTTGCGGGCCCATTGCTCGGCATAATTTTTATGGTTGTTGTGAATGCTTATCCAAAATGGATTGAATGTGTAATAATGTCTGCAAGCACGTCCCCTGCCACCATTGAAAGCCTACAAGCCATGTTTGCCACGCACGGCCTGCCTGATGTCCTTGTGAGCGACAATGGGCCGTGCTTCACCAGCGCTGAATTCAAGGAATTCATGACCCGCAATAGGATCAAGCACGTCACATCTGCCCCGTTCAAGCCCGCATCCAATGGTCAGGCAGAATGGGCAGTCCAAACTATTGTGTTCCTAACACATATGAGGCTGCACACAGGGAGGTTAAAGTAACAGTGACCTCAGTCTTTAATAAGACACTCCAGAGTGAGGAACAGACCTTAGGGGCCGGCTTATATACAGTGCTCCCAAGGGATGCTGGGATCCCTTGGGACTTCAGGGGATGAGCTCCCTGGTGGCAGAACATGGGAGTGCATGCTTTACAGATACACAACACAAACCATAAGGCAAAGCTTGAAATGCACGTCGGAAGGCTCCCTGCAGACCCGCCTGTCCCAAGTCCTGCTCAGCTACTGCACCAGATCCCACTGCTCAACGGAGTTCCCCCAGCCGAGCTGCTCATGAAAAGGGCGCTCAAAACAAAGCTTTCTCTTGTCCACCGTAATCTCCATGATCACATTGAAGCGGGAATTAAAGCGTTAAACACGTTTTGGATTAGGAAGGCAAAAACACAATTTGCTGATGTGGTGAAATTAGCAGGTGCAACTGTAGGACAATGGTGCAATTCCTGTTATTCAGAGCTAATGTCGTAGGCCTACGAAGTGGCTTCCTGTTGTTATTCAGAACTAAGAAATAGATTCCTGTTATTGGCAGGAGGCAGGATGCAGGATACATCTGTTCATACCCAAGGAGGATGTGAAACAATTAGCAAAGTTAAAATTGAACAATCTGTAACAAAACGAAAAAAATTGTCACGGCGTAGAAAGACTGACCAATGATAATGTAAATGATGACTTTGCAAAGAATTCTGTATAAAAGAAGCAGCTCCTGAAGTTTTAGCCGAGAACGGTGGGAAGGCATCCAGTTAAGGAACTAGTGTAGACCGTGTCTCCCTTGATCAAGCAATTAAACAATTATTTTCTCCACAACAGGCCTGTGTTGTGTGCCTTTGCAATACTCCCCATCAAATGGCGTAGTCTGGCAGGACGCACCCGGGCGAAAGACAGACGGACGTTTACAGATCATCACGAGTGAGTATATATTTTAAATACCACTCATAAATCTGATGTAATCTGTCGCGAAACGTGTCGTTTGCCTGGGGTGTCTGAATTTGTGAGAAAGGTCTGTAATGGTGTAAAAGACTTGAGGGTAGTTAAGAGGTCACAATAGTAATGATCAAAGTAGGATCAGCTTCGTAGGTTTGTAATTGCAGACCCCAGGGTCGAGGAAACCAGTTTAAGGGGACAACGAACCGATAGAGGGGTAGACGTACCAAACATCGAAGGCGTGAAAAGATATGTTAGATTAGGTGCCGGAAGGTTCGCTGAGTATGTATTTTGCCGACGACCATAGGAAATTGATATTTACTATGTTAAGTGACGGATGGGATCCCAAAGAAAACCCCGCAAAACAAAAATTATGGTGGGAGAAAGGCAAATAAACAGACGGCCAAAACAGATTTGATGGTGGTCAGTCAATGTTTGCAATATAAGGCCATGGCCTAGTCTCAATTAGAGGAATTGCGCAAATTAAGAGTAGGAGATAGAGTGAGTAGATCTAAGAAGAATTTAACACCAACACAGAAGCTTCAGCTTTTGTGCCGAGGAGGAGAAAGATAAACTTTGTTGAATGAAAGTGGTTGTGTGGAAGTCTTCTTGACTGTAGAATATTTGAGGTGGGAGTTAATGAATTTTTAATTTGTCTGAAAGCCAGTCTTTTAAAAGAGAAATGGTGTATCTGTATGTTTGTTTTAGTTCCACCCACCATTTTCGGGCAGAGAGCTGAAAGTTTTTAACCTTTGTAGTGTTGTCCGAGGGTATTGGTGAGGCCGCACCTGGAGTACTGCGTGCAGTTTTGGTCACCTTACTTAAGGAAGGATGTATTAGCTTTGGAGGGGGTACAGAGACGATTCACTAGGCTGATTCAGGAGATGAGGGGGTTACCTTCTGATGATAGATTGAGTAGACTGGGTCTTTACTCGTTGGGAGTTCAGAAGGATGAGGGGTGATCTTATAGAAACATTTAAAATAATGAAAGGGATAGACAAGATAGAGGCAGAGAGGTTGTTTCCACTGGTCGGGGAGACTAGAACTAGAACTAGGACTAGGGGGCACAGCCTCAAAATATGGGGGAGCCAATTTAAAACCGAGTTGAAAAGGAATTTCTTCTCCCAGAGGGTTGTGAATCTGTGAAATTCTCTGCCCAGGGAAGCAGTTGAGGCTAGCTCATTGAATGTATTCAAATCACAGATAGATAGATTTTTAACCAATAAGAGAATTAAGGGTTATGGGGAGCGGGCGGGTAAGTGGAGCTGAGTCCACGGCCAGATCAGCCATGATCTTATTGAATGGCGGAGCAGGCTCGAGGGGCTAGATGGCCTACTCCTGTTCCTAATTCTTATGTTCTTATGTGGGAAGTTTAAAAAAATGTGAAGAAGTTGAATTGTGTACCTAGATTTGAATGACATTTTGAGTTAGAAACACATATGTGAATTTATTTTGATGATAAGTTACGGAGCTAGGAAATGCACGAAAGATGGGTTTGTTTAACAAAAGATAAAACTTCAATTAAAAATGTGTGGCTCATTTTAAATCAATTAGGTTATTGCAGGCCAAGATGCCCAATATACTTGTGTAAAAAAAAACATGTAATCATTGATTACATTGGGTTGAAAGATAATAAATTTAGTCTATGACTGAGATAAAGAAAGGAGAAGGGAAGAGTGTAATGCCTTTTTTAAAAAAGCCTGCGTGGGTTTCTTGAGGTTACAGGCTGGGGAAGCTCCGCCCACATTTCCTTTGTGTAGGATCTTATTTTAAATGACGTGAAAGCTTCTAGTTTAGTAAAAGAGATTTAAATTAAAAGATTTGCAGTACAGTATTTTGAATTGGGATTTGGGGATATTCTTCTTGATAAACATTTTGGTTGTATTGGAAAATCTTGGGTTTGGAAACCTTTGTAAAAGAAATAATACTAAACAGTTTTTAAAAAATACTAAAAGTTTGGAAACAATCTAAAAATGCCATTTTCTCTGATGAGGCACAGAAATGCACGGGGACAGAAAGGGACCCATAGCTTACTATTCAACCCAACAATCACCAGTAACTGCGGGATTGTCAGCTGCGTGGCTGCACTAGACTGCGCCACATGGGCAGACAAGGTCAGCGAACCTGTCGTGATGACAGGCGAAATTGTCCTACACATCAAACACACTCTGGTAGAAATGTTGAATACTGGAAAGCTCCGGGCCATCTCCAATGTCCGCCAAGCGAAGTAGGAAGCCGTTTTACTGTCCCATGATAAATCAGTAAAGATAGTCAGAGACACCGGGGAAAACCCAGCAGAAGGAATCCTCACTGGGGGGGGGGGGAGGGGGGGGGGAGCGGGGGGGGCCCACGAGTGTAACGCATTAGAATGGGAAAATTCCTCAGGGAATATAAGTGAGGTAGCTCTCGAAAATCCAGACCTCACATTGTATGTGGACGGATCCTGACGGTACGTCGATGCCACCCAGGTACAGGATGGGCGGTATTAAACCAGCATTTCGAGGTAGTGATGCAGGGAGCGCTGGACGGAGGCCTTTTGGCCCAAGTAGCAGAATTAACCGCACTGATGGAAGCCTTATTACTGGCAGAGGGAAAGACAGTGAATATATATACAGATAGCTGGTAACATAGAGAAGGAGAGGGTTTGTTACCTCTGGCAGCGAGGCTATCAAACACTATGAATGTATAAAATTACAATTAGAAGCAACCAGCAAACCAGCTAAAGCAGCAGTGATAAAGGTAAAGGCCCATCAACAAGTAGTGGACAAAATACAGTGTGGAAATGAGCTTGCGGATAATGCCGCCCAAGAAGCGGCCACATCCACAGACATAAAGATAGAGTCAGTCTGTAGCATTACTACAGAGGAAGACATAAACATAGTTAACTGCACGCAGATACGAACGAGGAAGCAAGAGCAGAATGGGAGAGGAGGGGAGGATCACCTGGGATAGACTCCATGTGGAGAAAGGACAGAAAAGTGTTGGTTCCTTCCTTAATGCAAGGAGTATCCGCAATAAGGTGGATGAATTAACTGTGCAAATAGATGTTAACAAATATGATGTGATTGGGATTACGGAGACGTGGCTCCAGGATGAGCAGGGCTGGGAACTCAACATCCAGGGGTATTCAACATTCAGGAAGGATAGAATAAAAGGAAAAGGAGGTGGGGTAGCATTGCTGGTTAAGGAGGAGATTAAGGCAATAGTTAGGAAGGACATTAGCTTGGATGATGTGGAATCTATATGGGTAGAGCTGCAGAACACCAAAGGGCAAAAAACGTTAGTGGGAGTTGTGTACAGACCTCCAAACAGTAGTAGTGATGTTGGGGAGGGCATCAAACAGGAAATTAGGGGTGCGTGCAATAAAGGTGCAGCAGTTATAATGGGTGACTTTAATATGCACATAGATTGGGCTAGCCAAACTGGAAGCAATATGGTGGAGGAGGATTTTCTGGAGTGCATAAGGGATGGTTTTTTAGACCAATATGTCGAGGAACCAACTAGGGGGGAGGCCATCTTAGACTGGGTGTTATGTAATGAGAAAGGATTAATTAGCAATCTCGTTGTGCGAGGCCCCTTGGGGAAGAGTGACCATAATATGGTGGAATTCTGCATTAGGATGGAGAATGAAACAGTTAATTCAGAGACCATGGTCCAGAACTTAAAGAAGGCTAACTTTGAAGGTATGAGGCGTGAATTGGCTGAGATGGATTGGCGAATGATACTTAAGGGGTTGACTGTGGATGGGCAATGGCAGACATTTAGAGACCGCATGGATGAACTACAACAATTGTACATTCCTGTCTGGCATAGAAATAAAAAAGGGAAGGTGGCTCAACCGTGGCTATCAAGGGAAATCAGGGATAGTATTAAAGCCAAGGAAGTGGCATACAAATTGGCCCGAAATAGCAGCGAACCTGGGGACTGGGAGAAATTTAGAACTCAGCAGAGGAGGACAAAGGGTTTGATTAGGGCAGGGAAAATGGAGTATGAGAAGAAGCTTGCAGGGAACATTAAGACGGATTGCAAAAGTTTCTATAGATATGTAAAGAGAAAAAGGTTAGTAAAGACAAATGTAGGTCCCCTGCAGTCAGAATCAGGGGAAGTCATAACGGGGAACAAAGAAATGGCGGACCAATTGAACAAGTACTTTGGTTCGGTATTCACGAAGGAGGACACGAACAACCTTCCGGTTATAAAAGGGGTCGGGGGGTCTAGTAAGGAGGAGGAACTGAGGGAAATCCTTATTAGCCGGGAAATTGTGTTGGGGAAATTGATGGGATTGAAGGCCGATAAATCCCCAGGGCCTGATGGACTGCATCCCAGAGTACTTAAGGAGGTGGCCTTGGAAATAGTGGATGCGTTGACAGTCATTTTCCAACATTCCATTGACTCTGGATCAGTTCCTATGGAGTGGAGGGTAGCCAATGTAACCCCACTTTTTAAAAAAGGAGGGAGAGAGAAAACAGGGAATTATAGACCGGTCAGCCTGACATCGGTAGTGGGTAAAATGATGGAATCAATTATTAAGGATGTCATAGCAGTGCATTTGGAAAGAGGTGACATGATAGGTCCAAGTCAGCATGGATTTGTGAAAGGGAAATCATGCTTGACAAATCTTCTGGAATTTTTTGAGGATGTTTCCAGTAGAGTGGATAAGGGAGAACCAGTTGATGTGGTATATTTGGACTTTCAGAAGGCGTTCGACAAGGTCCCACACAAGAGATTGATGTGCAAAGTTAGAGCACATGGGATTGGGGGTAGTGTACTGACATGGATTGAGAACTGGTTGTCAGACAGGAAGCAAAGAGTAGGAGTAAATGGGTACTTTTCAGAATGGCAGGCAGTGACTAGTGGGGTACCGCAAGGTTCTGTGCTGGGGCCCCAGCTGTTTACACTGTACATTAATGATTTAGATGAGGGGATTAAATGTAGTATCTCCAAATTTGCGGATGACGCTAAGTTGGGTGGCAGTGTGAGCTGCGAGGAGGATGCTGTGAGGCTGCAGAGCGACTTGGATAGGTTAGGTGAGTGGGCAAATGCATGGCAGATGAAGTATAATGTGGATAAATGTGAGGTTATCCACTTTGGTGGTAAAAACAGAGAGACAGACTATTATCTGAATGGTGACAGATTAGGAAAAGGGGAGGTGCAAAGAGACCTGGGTGTCATGGTACATCAGTCATTGAAGGTTGGCATGCAGGTGCAGCAGGCGGTTAAGAAAGCAAATGGCATGTTGGCCTTCATAGCAAGGGGATTTGAGTACAGGGGCAGGGAGGTGTTGCTACAGTTGTACAGGGCATTGGTGAGGCCACACCTGGAGTATTGTGTACAGTTTTGGTCTCCTAACCTGAGGAAGGACATTCTTGCTATTGAGGGAGTGCAGCGAAGGTTCACCAGACTGATTCCCGGGATGGCGGGACTGACCTATCAAGAAAGACTGGATCAACTGGGCTTGTATTCACTGGAGTTCAGAAGAATGAGAGGGGACCTCATAGAAACATATAAAATTCTGACGGGGTTAGACAGGTTAGATGCAGGAAGAATGTTCCCAATGTTGGGGAAGTCCAGAACCAGGGGTCACAGTCTAAGGATAAGGGGTAAGCCATTTAGGACCGAGATGCGGAGGAACTTCTTCACCCAGAGAGTGGTGAACCTGTGGAATTCTCTACCACAGAAAGTTGTTGAGGCCAATTCACTAAATATATTCAAAAAGGAGTTAGATGAGGTCCTTACTGCTAGGGGGATCAAGGGGTATGGCGAGAAAGCAGGAATGGGGTACTGAAGTTGAATGTTCAGCCATGAACTCATTGAATGGCGGTGCAGGCTAGAAGGGCCGAATGGCCTACTCCTGCACCTATTTTCTATGTTTCTATGTCTATGTTTCCTGCATTCGGCAAATGATCATGGAGTTATACCACGGCATTAACCATGCCGGGCGTAATGCCATGATATCCAATATCGCACGGGATTGGTGGTAGCCGGAAATTGGCCGCGATGTTGCTAAACATTGTCAGCACTGTGTTACGTGCGGCCAACATAATCCGGGAAAAGCGATAAAAATAAGGATGGCGCACCAACCCCGCCCACGGGGATCATGGAAAACATACAGATTGATTTTACTGGGCTCCTAATAAACTCCAGGGGAAGGAAGTACTGCTTGGTGATTATTGACCAGTTCACAAGGTGGGTGGAAGCATTCGCCACCCGCAATTGCACCGCAACCATGGTAGCCCATATACAAGCGGAAGAGGTAATTCCGAGATGGGGGATTGCCATTGATAGATTCGGACCAAGGAACTCATTTCACAGGAAAGGTCATGAAGGAAACTTGTAAAATACTGAACATTAAGCAGAAATTCCACATCCCCTACCATCCCCAGAGTTCGGGAATGGTAGAAAGAATGAATAGGACCCTCAAAACCTCCCTGAGTAAAGCAATCCAGGGAACCGCACAGGCATGGCCGGAACTCCTGCCCACCATATTGAAGACTGCGTGCTACACCGAACCGCACAACAGGACTCATCCCTTACGAACTAATGACTGGACGAGCAATGAAATTCCCTGAGGGAATAGTTACAGGAGGAGTAGAGTTAGGACCTTTACGTGATAGAATTAGGAAGTATGTGATGGAACTGAGTAGGCAGTTGAAAGGTATGCGACAGGAAGTGCGAGATAAGCAGGAAGAGGAAGACGAGGATAAAGGAACAAAATCCCGGCGGTAGTACCCGAGGTAGGGGCAAGGGTAATGGTTAGGGTATTACCAGAAAAATCTGGATTCGTCCCTCGACAGAGCGGACCCTATGAGGTACTGATTAGTAGAGACACGTGTGCATGCGTAAATATGAAAGGTGGGGGCTGATGGAAACATTGGTCCCAGCTGAAAGAATAAGGAGTGGAGGGATGCATTGATAGATGGACTTTTCGGGGGATCAGGATTAATATTTGCAATACTAGGGGTACTTGCCATAATAAAATGGATCTGGGAAAGGTCACATGCCCAGAGAAACGGTGCAAACAATCCGATAGAAGTAGAAATGGTAAGAATCTAACTAAAAGCCTGGAATATCCAGGATGTGTTTTATCAACAGAATGCATACAAACGTGATCACCATCGCCCTTATAATTCTACAAAGACAAGGAAAAAACTAGTCGCCCATCACCCGCCCCAGAGGGAAGTACAAGTTTTGACAATCATAAAGGAGGGGAAAAGATGTTCCTGTGTATGAGGAGAACTCCAAAGTGCCCTCATATAACAAAGGGGGCCAAAGTGGGGTTAGTAATGAAATACACGAAGGAAAAAATACACTTTGGAATACACCAGAAGATAATCACTATATTTCTAATCTGACCGATCTAATGATCCCCAGTTCCTGCGGGTCAAAAACAATAAGCATGTATAAAAATATGACACTGCGGGCCTTAGATGGACCCGAGTCTAAGACCCTAAGGTTTATCACATTAAAAGGGAAGGTTAGACGAAAAAAGGAGATATTAGAAATGATGGGCGCGGGATATGCGACGGGCGTAGCCCCGATAAATGCTTTAGATCTCCAGATGGTAGAAGAGCAGGTTGACACACTCACCCAAATCCTAAGAGGGTTGCTGGAAAGGAGAAATGATAATGAGAAAATGCAGGCCCAATTGGGAGATGGGGCCGAACGAGAATTGTTACAAGTGGCCCATACACTAAGGGATCATGCCAAGACAATTAACTTAATAAACGCGAACCAAAAGTACAATAGCGAAAGCGGACAAAACGCCACGGTATGCGCTGGGTATGGAGAATGGATGATAAGTACAGTAGAACATAACTTAGAACAGCTACAAAAAGTGGGGGGGGGGTGGGGTCCCAGATTGGATAACCAATGATGTATTCAGAGAATGGACCTTGACAAAAAGAGAAACAGACACCTGTGAAATCAGGCGAAACAACCATGCATGGGTTTCTAAAACTAAATGTGTAACTGGTCATCAGAATATAATTGGATTTGTACTGTCAATATCACAATATAATGTGACCAAGGGAAACCTCCTGTATAAAGTTGACAATATAGGAGAAATAAGAAACCAAACATGGGTCAGCTATCACAAACTGCACCAATACGTTATTAAGAAGGGAGATGATACCAAGAGTGTGTGCATTAAAGATTGTTATAAGAATAACCAGTTGTTTTGTGCCGAGAACATCCCAAATTTGATCAAGATGACGTGGATACAGCTGCACAGAAGGATGTGTCCTGAGCATAACCCCGCTAATAATAGATTTCGAGACAACAGCAGCATCACAAAGTAACGGGCAATGGTGTGTCAGCATCACAGCCACTAACATGACTGTGGGAGGAGTAATGCACTGCCCCATCACTACCACCAACTTTTGCTTTACGACCAGAGAAGAGGTTAATATTCAGGGACATATTATATACCCAGAATTAAAAGAAGAAACTGTCAGTGGAATGGTGGTAGACACTATAAAGGCAGGGTACAAGGAATCGCAGGATAGCTCAGATGAATACGTGGCTTGAGCAGTGGTGCAGCAGGGAGGGATTCAAATTCCTGGGGCATTGGAACCGGTTCTGGGGGAGGTGGGACCATTACAAACCGGACGGTCTGTACCTGGGCAGGACCGGAACCAATGTCCTAGGGGAAGTGTTTGCTAGTGCTGTTGGGGAGGAGTTAAACTAATATGGCAGGGGGATGGAACCAATGCAGGGAGACAGAGGGAAACAAAAAGGAGACAAAAGCAAAAGACAGAAAGGAGATGAGTAAAAGTGGAGGGCAGAGAAAACCAAGGCAAAAAACAAAAAGGGCCACTGAATATATAGGGGCTGCAGGAGGGGTCAAAATGAAAACTCATGGTTTAAAAACTAGTATTAAAACACTCTACCTAAACACACGCAGCATTCGAAATAAAGTAAATGAGTTGACGGCACAAATCATTACAAATGGGTATGATTTGGTGGCCATTACAGAAACGTGGTTGCAGGGTGGCCAAGACTGGGAATTAAACATACAGGGGTATCTGACAATTCGGAAAGAGAGACAAGAAGGGAAAGGAGGTGGGGTAGCTGTGTTAATAAAGGATGATATCAGGGCAGTTGTGAGAGACGATATTGGCTCTAATGAACAAAATGTTGAATCATTATGGGTGGAGATTAGAGATAGTAAGAGGAAAAAGTCACTGGTGGACGTAGTTTATAGGCCCCCAAATAATAACTTCATGGTGGGGCGGGCAATAATCAAGGGAATAATGGAGGCATGTGAAAAAGGAACGGCAGTAATCATGGGGGATTTTTACTTACATATCGATTGGTCAAATCAAATGGCACGGGGTAGCCTTGAGGAGGAATTCATAGAATGCATACGGGATTGTTTCTTAGAACAGTATGTTACAGAACCTACAAGGGAGCAAGCTATTTTAGATCTGGTCCTGTGTAATGAGACAGGAATAATAAACGATCTCCTAGTAAAAGATCCTCTCGGAATGAGTGATCATAGTATGGTTGAATTTGTAATACAGATTGAGGGTGAGGAAGTAGTGTCTCAAACAAAGGGGACTACAGTGGGATGAGGGCAGAGTTGGCTAAAGTAGACTGGAAACACAGACTAAACGGTGGCACAATTGAGGAACAGTGGAGGACTTTTAAGGAGCTCTTTCATAGTGCTCAACAAAAATATATTCCAATGAAAAAGAAGGGCGGGAAGAGAAGGGATAACCAGCCGTGGATAACCAACGAAATAAAGGAGAGTATCAAATTAAAAACCAATGTGTATAAGGTGGGAAACTAGAAGATTGGGAAAATTTTAAACAACAGCAAAGAATGACTAAGAAAGCAATAAAGAAAGGAAAGATAGATTACGAGGGTAAACTTGCACAAAACATAAAAACGGATAGTAAAAGCTTTTACAGATATATAAAACGGACAAGAGTGACTAAAGTAAATGTTGGTCCCTTAGAAGATGAGAAGGGGGATTTAATAATGGAAAATATGGAAATGGCTGAGACCTTAAATAATTATTTTGCTTTGGTCTTCACAGTGGAAGACACAAAAACCATGCCAAAAATTGCTGGTCACAGGAATGTGGGAAGGGAGGACCTTGAGACAATCATTATCACTAGGGGGGTAGTACTGGACAGGCTAATGGGACTCAAGGTAGACAAGTCCCCTGGTCCTGATGAAATGCATCCCAGGATATTAAAAGAGATGGCGGAAGTTATAGCAGATGCATTCGTTATAATCTACCAAAATTCTCTGGACTCTCGGGAGGAACCAACGGATTGGAAAGCAGCTAAAGTAACTCCTCTGTTTAAAAAGGGGGGGCAGACAAAAGGCTGGTAACTATAGGCCGGTTAGTTTAACATCTGTAATGGGGAAAATGCTTGAAACTACCATTAAGGAAGAAATAGCAGGACATCTAGATAGGAATAGTGCAATCAAGCAGATGCAACATGGATTCATGAAGGGGAAATCATGTTTAACTAATTTACTTGAATTCTTTGAGGATATAACGAGCATGGTGGATAGAGGTGTACCAATGGATATGGTGTATTTAGATTTCCAAAAGGCATTCAATAAGGTGCTGCACAAAAGGCTACTGCAGAAGATAAAGGTTCACAGAGTCAGAGGAAATGTATTAGCATGGATAGAGAATTGGCTGGTGAACAGAAAGCAGAGAGTCGGGATAAATGGGTCCTTTTCGGGTTGGAAATCGGTAGTTAGTGGTGTGCCACAGGGATCGGTGCTGGGACTACAACTGTTTACAATATACATAGATGACCTGGAAGAGGGGATGGAGTGTAGTGTAACAAAATTTGCAGATGACACAAAGATTAGTGGGAAAGCGGGTTGTATAGAGGACACACAGAGGCTGCAAAGAGATTTAGATAGGTTAAGCGAATGGGCTAAGGTTTGGCAGATGGAATACAATGTCGGAAAGTGTGAGGTCATCCACCTTGGAAAAAAAAACAGTAAAAGGGAATATTATTTGAATGGGGAGAAATTACAACATGCTGCGGTTCAGAGGGACCTGGGGGTCCTTGTGCATGAATCCCAAAAAGTTAGTTTGCAGGTGCAGCAGGTAATCAGGAAGGCGAATGGAATGTTGGCCTTCATTGCGAGAGGGATGGAGTACAAAAGCAGGGAGGTTCTGCTGCAACTGTATAGGGTATTGGTGAGGCCGCACCTGGAGTACTGCGTGCAGTTTTGGTCACCTTACTTAAGGAAGGATATACTAGCTTTGGAGGGGGTACAGAGACGATTCACTAGGCTGATTCTGGAGATGAGGGGGTTACCTTATGATGATAGATTGAGTAGACTGGGTCGTTACTTGTTGGAGTTCAGAAGGATGAGGTGTGATCTTATAGAAACATTTAAAATAATGAAAGGGATAGACAAGATAGAGGCAGAGAGGTTGTTTCCATTGGTCGGGGAGACTAGAACTAAGGGGCACAGCCTCAAAATACGGGGGAGCCAATTTAAAACCGAGTTGAGAAGGAATTTCTTCTCCCAGAGGGTTGTGAATCTGTGGAATTCTCTGCCCAAGGAAGCAGTTGAGGCTAGCTCATTGAATGTATTCAAGTCACAGATAGATAGATTTTTAACCAATAAGGGAATTAAGGGTTATGGGGAGCAGGCGGGTAAGTGGAGCTGAGTCCACGGCCAGATCAGCCATGATCTTGTTGAATGGCGGAGCAGGCTCGAGGGGCTAGATGGCCTCCTCCTGTTCCTAATTCTTATGTTCTTATGTTCTTATGTTCTTATTATGTTCGAAGAGCCTCAGGGAAAACCCATTCCCAAACTAAGTGAGGTACAGACAACGTTGGAGAAAAGTGTCCGTGAGCAACAACAAAAATACATCATCCTGATTAAAAGATTGTTAAGTTGCAAAAGGACACAAAGAAAGTGTTGGCCAATGGAATTTTTGACTTAATGTTCATGTACACCCTTGGATAAGAATTATATCACATGTATTAGTGATAGTGCAGATGTTGGTTATACTTATGTTACTGTTTGAATGGTGCTTTAGATGTAGGAGGAGAAGGATGAAAGCACTGGTAAAAGCTGCTCAGAAATACGAAATGAAGCCTTTGCTGAAAGTAACAGGGGAGACAAACGAAACCAACACGAATACCTGATATGAGTCGTGAGTGTCCCAATCCTATTGCCTGATCAACGAAATCGGGGCAGGAGACACACAAGTCTAGTATGGTAAAATAATTGGTCACGGTGGGTTAATAGAATAACCACATGACCAAAGTGGGGATTGAAGTGCGAATTAAAGAGTTAACCATGTTTCAGATTCGGAAGGCAAAAACACAATTTGCTGATGTGGTGAAATTAGCAGGTGCAACTGCAGGACAATGATGCAATTTCTGTTATTCAGAGCTAATGTCATAGGCCTACGAAGTAGCTTTCTATTATTATTCAGAACTAAGAAATAGATTCCTGTTAAAGTGGCAGAAGGCAGGATACAGGATACATATGTTCATACCCAAAGAGGATGTGAAACAATTAGCAAAGTTAAAATTGAACAATCTGTAACAAAGCAAAAAGAAAGACTGACCAATGATAATGTGAATGATGACTTTGCAAAGAATTCTGTATAAAAGACGCAGCTCCTTAAGTGTTAGACGAGAACGGTGGAAAGGCATCCAGTTAAGGAACTGGCATAGACCATGTCTCCCTTGATCAAGCAACTAAACAATTCTTTTCTCCACAACAGGCCTGTGTTGAGAGTCTTTATCATACTCCACATCAACGTCGAGGGCAGGCAGCACCAACAAAGCATCCGTGATTGTGCAAATTTGTTATGCAACATTGAAGTCAATGACCCTGTATTTGTACTCAACTATGGACATGGTCCCAAATGGCTTGCTGGCACCCTCATAGCCAAAGAAGGGAGTAGGGTGTTTCAGGTCAAACTTGCCAATGGACTAACTTGCAGAAACATTTGGACCAAACCAAACTGCGATGCACAAACAGCCACGAGCAACCCGAAGAGGATACCACCAACTTTGACCCTCCAACACACACACAAGTGGCAACTGACATCACAGTTGACCATGAAACTGAACTCACCATCCCCAGCAGCCCAGCAAGGCTAGCTGCCCAGCAGCCCATCGAAGAACCAACCAACTCACCCATACCTGCAATTGTACCGAGACAATCGACAAGGGAGCGAAAAGTCCCAGTTCATCTCACCCTGTAAATAAGAGTACGATTGACTTTGGGAGGGAGTGATGTTATGTATGCAACCCAAGGCAACCTGTATAATACCACCACCAGAGGCTTACTTGTTGGAGTCCCAAGGGATTCCAGCATCCCTTGGGAGCTAGGTATATAAGCAGGCCTCCCACTCTGAACCAGCACTCTTGAGTCTGAATAAAGGAGCTAATGTCACACTTACTCATTGTCTACAGTACTCAGTTGCATTACTTTATTATGAGCATAACAACTTTAATTCCTTTTTAAATATGTAACTTTCATTTATCATTTGCTGCTAAAAATCTGATCTGCTAAAAATGTTCAACAGAACACACAAACCGTGTCATTAATTTTGATACCCTGGGATAAATTGAATCTGGCCCTAATGCCTTTTCTACTTGAGCTCTTTCAATTCATTTTACATAGAAACATAGAAATTTACAGCGCAGAAGGAGGCCATTTTGGCCCATCATATCCGTGCAAGCAGACAAAGAGCGGCACGGATGCTCGGAGGCTACAGGGTGACTTGGACAGATTAGGTGAGTGGGCAAATGCATGGCAGATGCAATATAATGTGGATAAATGTGAGGTTATCCACTTTGGGGGCAGAAACACAAGGGCAGAATATTATCTGAATGGCGACAGACTAGGAAAAGGGGAGGTGCAAGGAGACCTGGGTGTCATGGTTCATCAGTCATTGAAAGTTGGCATGCAGGTACAGCAGGTGGTGAAGAAGGCAAATGGTATGTTGGCCTTCATAGCTAGGGGATTTGAGTATAGGAGCAGGGAGGTCTTACTGCAGTTGTACAGGGCCTTGGTGAGACCTCACCTGGAGTATTGTGTTCAGTTTTGTTCTCCTAATCTGATGAAGGACATTCTTGCTATTGAGGGAGTGCAGCGAAGGTTCACCAGACTGATTCCGGGATGGCAGGGCTGACATATGAGGAGAGACTGGATCAACTGGGCATTTATACACTAGAGTTTAGAAGGATGAGAGGGGATCTCACAGAACCATATAAGATTCCGACAGGACTGGACAGGTTAGATGCGGGAAGATTGTTCCCGATGTTGGGGAAGTCCAGAACCAGGGGACACAGACTTAGGATAAGGGGTAGGCCATTTAGGACTGAGATGAGGAGAAACTTCTTCACTCAGAGAGTTGTTAATCTGTGGAATTCCCTGCCGCAGAGAGTTGTTGATGCCAGTTCATTGGATATATTCAATAGGGAGTTAGATATGGCCCTTACGGCTAAAGGGATCAAGGGGTATGGAGAGAAAGTGGGAAAGGGGTACTGAGGGAATGATCAGCTATGATCTTATCGAATGGTGGTGCAGGCTCGAAGGGCCGAATGGCCTATTCCTGCACCTATTTTCTATGTTTCTATGTTTCTACGGCCCTTGGTCAGCAGCCCTAAAGGTTATATATAAACCTATGAATAATGACGGAAAGGCAAAGAGCACCCAACCCAACCAGTCCGCCTCATACAACTGCGACAGCCCTTACACTGAAAACCTCTACACTCCACCCCAACCGGAGCCATGTGAGATGTGCAAGATTTCTGAGTTTTAGTTTTATCTGCTATACAAAGGCAGATCCAAACTTTGTTTTATTTGTTCCTGGGATGTGGGCGTCACTGGCAACACCAGCATTTATTGCCCATCACTAATTGCCCTTTAGAAGGTGGTTGTGAGCTGTCTTCTTGAACTGCTGCTGTCTGTGCGGTGAAGGTACTTCCATAGCGCTGTTGGGGAAGGAGTTCCAGGATTTTCATCCAGCGACGATGAAGGAACGGCGCTGGGTGAAATGATCTGGATGGTGTGACAAGGGCTTTAAACTAGTAAATGGGGGGAGGGCTCAGGTGAAAACTGTAGTATAAATAATAGTTCAAAAACAAACAAAGGAGAAGAGAGTAGAGTAACAGTCAGAAATTGTGTTTTAGGCACGACAGGTAAAGGGAAATCTTAACGATGTAAAGCGATTAAACCAAGAGAGAGAAATAAGAAACATGTGAGTAAAATATTGGAGCTGAAGGACAGGTTAGGGTATGTGGCGTTACACATTTTTTATACATACACGCGGCATATAAGGAATAAATTGAATGAACTGCAGGTGCAAATTCAACTTGGAAGGTTTGACAAGTTAGCCATTACTGAGACATGACTGCAAGACGGTCAGGACTGGGAAATAAATATAGAAACATATAAACATAGAAAATAGGTGCAGGAGTAGACCATTCGGCCCTTCTAGCCTGCACCACCATTCAATAAGATCATGGCTGATCATTCACCTCAGTACCCCTTTCCTGCTTTCTCTCCATACCCCTTGATCCCATTAACCGTAAGGGCCATATGTAACTCCCTCTTGAATATATCCAACAAACTGGCATCAACAACTTTCTGTGGTAGATAATTCCACAGGTTAACAACTCTGAGTGAAGTAGTTTCTCCTCATCTCAGTCCTAAATGGCTTACCCCTTATCCTTAGACTGTGACCCCTGGTTCTAGACTTCCCCAACATCGGGAACATTCTTCTTGCATCTAACCTGTCCAGTCCTGTCAGAATTTTATATGTTTCTATGAGATCCCCTCTCATCCTTCTAAACTCCAGTGAATACAGGCCCAGTTGATCCAGTCTCTACTCATATGTCAGCCTGCCATCCCGGGAATCAGTCTGGTGAACCTTCGCAGCACTCCCTCAATAGCAAGAACGTTCATCCTCAGATTAGGAGACCAAAACTGAACACAATATTCCAGGTGAGGCCTCACCAAGGCCCTGTACAACTGCAGTTAGATCTCCCTGCTCCTATACTCAAATCCCCTAGTTATGAAGGCCAACATACCATTTGCCATCCTCTTCCTTGGATTTAACACTATCCTTAATTTCCCTTGTTAGCCACGGTTGAGCCACCTTCCTCGTTTTATTTTTACTCCACACAGGGAAGTACAATCGTTAAAGTTCATCCAGGTGATCTTTAAATGTTTGCCATTGCCTATCCACCGTCAACTCTTCAAGTATCATTCGCCAGTCTATTCTAGCCAATTCACGTCTCATACTATCGAAGTTACCTTTCTTTAAGTTCAGGACCCTAGTCTTTGAATTAACTGTGTCACTCTCCATCTTAATAAAGAATTCTACCATGTTATGGTCGCTTTTCCCCAAGGGGCCTTGCACAACAAGATTGCTAATTAGTTCTTTCTCATTACACATCACCCTGTCTAGGATGGCCAGCCCTCTAGTTGGTTCCTCAACATATTGGCCTAGAAAACCATCTCTAATACACTCCACGAACTCCTCCTCCACCAGTTTGGTTAGCCCAATCTATATGTAGATTAAAGTCACCCATGATAACTGCTGTACCTTTATTGCACGTATCCCTAATTTCTTGTTTGATGCTGTCCCCAACCTCACTACTACTGTTTGGTGGTCTGTACACAACTCCCCCTAGCGTTCTCTGCCCTTTGGTATTCCGCAGCTCCACCCATACAGATTCCACATCATCCAAGCTAATGTCCTTCCTTACTATTGCGTTAATTTCCTCTTTAACCAGCAACGCTACCCCACCTCCTTTTCCTTTCTGTCTATCCTTCCTGAATGTTGAATATCCCTGGATGTTGAGTTCCCAGCCTTGGTCACCTTGGAGCCATGTCTCCGTGATACCAATTATATCATATTCGTTAATTGCTGCCTGCACAGTTAATTCATCCATCTTATTCCGAATACTCCTCGCATTGAGGCACAGAGCCTCAGGCTTGTCTTTTTAATACACTTTGCCCCTTTAGAATTTTGCTGTAATGTGGCACTTTTTGACTTTTGCCTTGGGTTTCTCTGCCCTCCACTTTTACTTTTCTTTTTTCTATCTTTTGCTTCTGCCCCCATTCTACTTTCCTTTTTCTCCCTGCATAGGTTCCCATCCTCCTGCCATATTAGTTTAACACCTCCCCAACAGCACAAGCAAACACTCCCCCCAGGACATTGGTTCCAGTCCTGCCCAGGTACAGATCATCCGGTTTGTACTGGTCCCATCTCCCCAAGAACCGGTTCCAATGTCCCAGGAATTTGAATCCCTCCCTTCTGCATCACTCCTCAAGCCACATATTCATCTGAGCTATCCCGCGATTCCTACTCTGACAAGCACGTGGCACTGGTAGCAATCTTGAGATTACTACCTTTGAGGTCCTACTTTTTAATTTAACTCCTCTCTCTCTAAATTCGTCTCGGAGGACCTCATCCCATTTTTTACCTATATCGTTGGTACCAATATGCACCATGACAACTGGCTGTTCACCCTCCCCCCTCCAAAATGTCCTGCAGCCGCTCCGAGACATCCTTGACCCTTGATTCAATTTTGTTAACACAGCTGAAAATGGGTTTATCACAAAATATAAGAATTTTTAATCAGAGTGTCTAGTCCATCGCCTGGGATTAACCCAATTTTAAATAACTGAAAATGACTTTAAATAAACTATACAAAACCAGTTCCGAGTTATATTGGGGTACAGTAGTCAGTTTCTCAGTAAATTAAAAAAATAATATTCAGAAGCTTTAAAATGTGCCTAATAGTGACTTTGCACTTAAAAAAAAAAAGCTTCGAAGCCCTACAAATGGGCACCATTAGCGGAAACCTGCAATGGTGATTAATTCGATCTGGGGGCATGGCCAATTTTGTGGCGAGGCATGTGGAATTTGGCATTCATGACTGGTCAAGTCTCCGTGATAGTTACTGCCATGCCCATTATATTTTCTGAACCTATTATTTGTTAGAAATAATTGTAGAAAAGGAATTAGTTCTGTAAAAAATAGAACTCAAAGTAGATAATTCACTGGACCCTCATGTCATGCACCCTAGGATCTTGAAAGAACTTGAAGAGAAGACAGCAGAGATCTTGGCCACAATCTTTCAGTCCTCCTTAAATTTGCAAATTGAGCCATGAGACTAGAGAATGGCCATTCATTTGCTTAAGAAGGGAACAAAGGATAAATTGGGTAACTATAGACCAGTATATCTAACATCAGGTGAACTCTTGGAATCCATAATTTGAGATATTATACTAGACCATTTAGAAATGCATGGGTTAATGAAGGACAGCCAGCATGGTTTTGTTAAAGGCAAGTCATGTTTGACAACTTTTTTGAAGGCATGATCGATTGGATAACTAAAGGGAGAGCAGGAGATGTGGTGTATATGGATTTTCAGAAGGTATTTGATAGTATGTCTCACACGAGGCTTGCTCGAAACATTCAGGAAGATTGTAGAAGAGGAAATACAGCAGTGTGGGAATAAATTTGATTGATAAATAGGAAACAAGGAATCAGGGTAAATAGGAGAAGGTTTGGATGGGATGCACTCCAAGAATCAGTGCTGTGCCCACTTTTGTTCTTGACAATTGTGATTTGGGCATAGGGAGCACAATCTCAATTATTGTTGGCAAACAATGAATAGGATGGTAAAAGATAGGAGAGTGGGAAATGCAATCTCATGCACATGACTGCTGCTGAATATAGGATATTAATAGACCTGAATTGAATTGAAAATTAAGCTGACATAGAACACTTTTATCGAGCAAAGCAATTTACACAAATAGCTCAAATATGAATGTTTGCTAAAAGAAAGAAGTTTTATGACAAGATCACAAATCCTCCTGATCAAAGAGAATTAAAGCTATTTTGTTTATGTGGAGTTGAATCAATCGCTGAGCCAGAAAACCAAGCCTACATAAAGAATCTGATAAGAATTTGCATACTGCCTTTTGGAAAACATGTGAATAATCCTTGTCAGACTACATATTTAATCAATTTATCTTTTAAGGAATTAATTTTGTTCTCATCAAGATAATAATTAGTACTGGGGAATAGAACTCTTTCCACTTATGGCATCTAAGTCTCCCAAGTTGGGTACAATGCAAGATAAAGCGCCTCACCACACGTTAATCTTAACCTTAGAAAAACACCAAGCAGTAACATAGTGACATTTCAATTTCTGTACCACAGATTCTTGTGGCATCTGGAGTGAAACTAGATATTTGGCGCTAATTAATGCTGAACTATATAGTTTTATGCTGGGGACCTCAGAAAATGACAAGCAATGACTTTACATTCCAGAGATAAATCCATTACCTATAATTCCCTGCAATTTGCAACAACCGGAATGCATTATGATAAAAATCAACATAAAAGCAGAGTGGAAGAGGACACCAACAATGTAAACCATATGCAAGTGAATGCTAAACAACATGGAAGTCTTGAACCTTAGTATTAATTTCCCAAGCCTCCTTTCAAAAATAAAGGAACATTGTGCAAATGAAGTATTCGGAACACCAGAGCCTAATGCTTCAAAAATATAAACAGAAATGATCATATAAACTGAAACTATGAAGCAGAACACTCTGGACACCCAACTTCAAGAGGAACTACACAAATGCTAGCCTGCAGGGCCCTCATGTGAACAACTCAATATAATATTTTCAATTTTTTCCTACAAAAAAATTCTATAAACTATGAATCCTAACAGGCTCTGAATAGACAGTCACCCCAAGAAAAACAATGCATAAAGCTTCACAAATGGTGAGGAATTTAAAAGCAAAATAAAAATGCTTACAAGAAAAACAGAAACCGCTAAAACAAATTGTAAAAGGCGCAAAATCAAATGCTCCAGATTGACTGTTACAAAATATTATTGACTAACTTCATCAGCACAAACTACCTGACACTTACTCTCACCAATCTATCATGAGCAATCTCTGGTCAACCTCTAGAGTACACTTTCGAATGAAAGGTATCACTAAACAGTACCAAATTTAGTG
This sequence comes from Pristiophorus japonicus, assembly GCF_044704955.1. Lineage (NCBI taxonomy): Eukaryota > Metazoa > Chordata > Chondrichthyes > Pristiophoridae > Pristiophorus > Pristiophorus japonicus. The sequence goes on from NC_091983.1 coordinate 125,600,337, forward strand.
GGAAGGCATTCCACACTCTGAGACTTAAGGGTTGATTTTCTCACTACACATTGAAGAGCCGCTCTTTCTGCTGCATATATCAAAATATCAAGGGCATGCGCCCCTTGATTTTCAGTCCATTAGAACTAATGGATAGAAAATTGTGAGTAGCATGGTAATTATTTCCTGATACGCTCGGCCAGTGGGTGAGGTTCTCTGACAGCAGCAAGAACTCAGGAAATCAGTTCTTGAAGATAAATAATATTTATAATATTACAGTGAATGAGAGAAAAATACACAAACCAATAACAATCCTAGGGGCGTCAGAAAAATCAAACCAACAGCATACAGCAGAATGGACTATGAATGCTCAGTGCACATTAGGGCTCCTGGGGTAATGAAATTGTTTGTTGCTGTTGGGCACTGCAGTTATTCGTCTGAACCTATAACTAGTTCAAACCAAGTGCTAGTCACAGAGTGAGCCTAATATTGTTGTGAAGCTGCAGAATCTATTATAAATAAGGACGATAGCAGTTGCACGATATAATCTTAAAAAATAAAATGTATCATATACCAAACGGATTGAAATCACCCAAAGAAAACACAAACTTGTCTATAAATCTCAAGCATATTTTTCCCGACTAAGCTTTCACCCCAACCCAACTCTCTCCTTTCCCCCTTTGACTCAGTGTGTACACTTTGTCCGTTTTAAAGGAGAATCATTTAACAGTAATAGGATAGTAACAGACTTCAAGACATAGACTGGTGAAATGGGCAGACACATGGCAGATATAATCGTGGGCCGCCCCGACCTGTGTGAGAACACCACCGCAGGTCGGAGCTCTAAATGCAGCTGGAGCACCAGGCCCTGAAACATCGTGGTGGAGGTGTGGCGAATGAGGGTACTGGACTCAGAAGAGCCAAGGGCCCAGGGGCAGCACGGACCTGCCCACACTGCGATATGTGTGCGCACAAGGTCCGTGCAGCAGAGCAGGTCTCCAGTTGTCCTGGTTAATCCTTGCCACTGGATAAAGACCTAGCTCTGTTAAGTCCGTGTGCTGGCTGATGTGCAATGGCCACCACACGTTAAAACAATCCACGCACAGGCATCTTCCACCCCCTCAACTGGAGTTCAGGACTGGAATATCGGGTCCTTCATTGAAACATCTGTGAACTCTCATGGAAGCAAGTCATCCTCGCTTGAAGGACCACCTATGATGATGACACTTTGTCCACTGCCCCATAAAGTGCTTCAAGACATTATTCTGGAAATGGGAAGGCAATCAAAGTGCAATTTATTGTTTATTTTATTACTGTATCTCTCATACCCTACAATCACTTTCTAAGCCAAATATCTATCGAGTTCCTTCCTGACATTTCCAGCACCATCCACTTCAATTGAGTCCTAGATAGTCTACTCCACGTGTTCAACACTTCTATTTAAAAGTTAACTGTCCACTCACTTTTTATCTTCTGAGTTTGAGTCTATTCATCACAACTTTTATCAAACCATAACAATGCTATCATAAGAACTATCATAATGGTTTCATTTAATTACAACTCAATCAGCAGAATGTGATTATTTAGCAATAAACAGAACCAAATGAGAATTAGAATAAAGGAGTTATTAACTAGAATCTAAAGATGATTTGAAGTTCACATATCTCACAAATGAACAACAATGTGTAGGTCACCTTGTGGGCCCAAATTTGGCCAGGAGTTGCTCCGTTTTTTTTGGAGCAACTTGATTTTTCTGGAGTATCTTAAAAATCCCCATTCTGCACATTTAATTTGCGCCAGTGTAAGTGAGTTAGTTAAGATTTTTTTTACTTTAGTTTTTTTTTCCAAAAGAGGTCGTTACCAGCCACCTACGCCTATTTTGGCCATTTAAGCCAGTTTGGACAGTTAATAGGTGCTCCAAACTAACTTACGCCAGCGTATGTGGTCACTTGTGGCCACACAAAAAACCCTTCCGGAGAGTTATGAAATCAGCGCAGGTAGCCAGAGATAGGGGGGAAGGGAAGCACAGAGGTTCTTGCAAAGCACTAAACACCTTCACAGAAACATTAAAGAAGCATAAAAATCATCAATAATAAATAAATAAATAAATAAAAACTTAAGTCCTACCTTCCTAACTCAGCCCCCCGAGGGACTTGATTTCTCTCTGAGGGACTGGACTTCTCTCTGAGGGACTTGACCTCTCCGAGGGCTGGACTTCTCTCCAAGGGACTAGACTTCTCTCTGAGGGACTGGACTTCTCTCCGAGGGACTGGACCTCTCTCCGAGGGACTGGACTTCTCTCCGAGGGAAAACTTAATCAGTGTTGGGTCATAACGATTTGACATGTGCCCACACAAAATGCAACGTTCTCTCCACACTGCTGCTTGCTGGCCCATGTTTTATTGGGAGGTGCTGTTGAAGATTATCGGGTCGTCTGTTCGGCCAGGGATAGGGGCGGTGAACACTGGGTCATCCCTTCGGCCAGGGATAGGGGCGGTGTGCATCGGGTCCGGCTCACAGCCTGCAGGACGCGCTGGGAGGGCGAGGAGCTACTGCACATGTGCGCAGATTCCACTGCGCATGCGCGCAGCTGCCGGCACTGTTTTCGGTGCAGGGCTGTAGCTCCGCTCCCCCACTCCACGAGAAATGCCGTGCCTAGACCCGGGACGCAGAGTGGCCAGAATCATCAGTAAGATTTTTGGCGCCGTTTTGAGCGCACAAAGTCGGCACATTTCAGGAGAGTGCGCCGGAAAAAGGGGTTGGGTAAATTTAGGCCCATAGTAACTGACCTGAACAACACTTCTCTGCTAAATAACCTTAAGCTAACAAAGTGTTATGAATAGCTAATGGAATGTTTTTTTTTGGTTTGATGACTGAAGTTGCGAAACTGATTGAAGTCATGATGACTTACCAGACTGACAGTATTTAGTACCAGTACACATGTTAAATCAATACAGATATAGCTTTCGGTCAAATCTGTCTCTGCATCGATCTACTCAAGATTTGTAATTCACACAGCAATGTTTAAAATGCCAGTTTAAATTATAGCCAATGTACTAGATTGCAACTCAATAGAATACTTGCTACGATAAGAGCCATATTTTCCTGTATGTGCAAGGATTTACAATAAAGTAAACATGTGTGGAGTAAATGCAGAAAAAAAGGAAAAGTTTTTTTTTGTTTTTCCGCTGCACTGTCTTTTCCCATACCAAAATCTATTTATGAAAATGAGCCAACGAATTGTTTTTTGAGGACCATTAAGGCCTTGTTAATGTCCAGACTTGAGAATTGCGCAGGAGCAATAAAAACTAAACTTTAGTTATCAGCATCTTGTTGCAGAGGGATCAGTCTCTGAATAAGATAATGGCATCTTCCCAGCACCATCTGTACAAGACGTTCATTGTATTGGCGGTTATATTTATCCTTCAACATGGGCTGATCACTGACCTATGCAACTAGGTGCTTCATGGTTGACGTAGAGCATATCGTACAGTTCAAAAACTCTCCTACTCGTGATTAACATTATTGGGAATGATTCCGCAATCCGGGGGGGCTAATCTACTGAAATCGCATTTTAATGGCTGGAAAATCATGGACTGCGTCTCCATGATTTCCCAAGATGTTACTCCTGGCTGAAAGCTGAATTGTGGAGTCAGCCTTGAGTTCTAATACTACATAATAATTATCTGATCATGGTTTGGAAATTAGGGGTTCAGGAGAGGAGATGACCAGGCGGGATTGGAAGAGGTGGTGATTGGGGGAGGTGTAGAGGGGGGGGGTCAGGAGATGTAGTGATTGGGGGGGAGGTTGGGAGAGGCGATGATCTGGCAGGGGAGTCAGGAGAGGCGGTGATTAGGGGAGTCAGGAGATGCGATGATCGGGGGAGTCAGGAGAGGCGATGATCTGGCAGGGGAGTCAGGAGAGGTGGTGATCGGGGGAGTCAGGAGAGGCGGTGATCGGGGGAGTCAGGAGAGGCGATGATCGGGGGAGTCAGGAGAGGCGGTGATCGGGGGAGTCAGGAGAGGCGATGATCGGGGGAGTCAGGAGAGGCGGTGATCGGGGGAGTCAGGAGAGGCGGTGATCGGGGGAGTCAGGAGAGGCGATGATCGGGGGAGTCAGGAGAGGCGGTGATCGGGGGAGTCAGGAGAGGCGATGATCGGGGGAGTCAGGAGAGGCGGTGATCGGGGGAGTCAGGAGAGGTGGTGATCGGGGGAGTCAGGAGAGGCGGTGATCGGGGGAGTCAGGAGAGGCGATGATCTGGCAGGGGAGTCAGGAGAGGCGGTGATCGGGGGAGTCAGGAGAGGCGATGATCGGGGGAGTCAGGAGAGGTGGTGATCGGGGGAGTCAGGAGAGGCGGTGATCGGGGGAGTCAGGAGAGGCGATGATCGGGGGAGTCAGGAGAGGCGATGATCGGGGGAGTCAGGAGAGGCGGTGATCGGGGGAGTCAGGAGAGGTGGTGATCGGGGGAGTCAGGAGAGGCGGTGATCGGGGGAGTCAGGAGAGGCGATGATCGGGGGAGTCAGGAGAGGCGGTGATCGGGGGAGTCAGGAGAGGCGGTGATCGGGGGAGTCAGGAGAGGCGGTGATCGGGGGAGTCAGGAGAGGCGGTGATCGGGGGAGTCAGGAGAGGCGGTGATCGGGGGAGTCAGGAGAGGCGATGATCGGGGGAGTAAGGAGAGGCGGTGATCGGGGGAGTCAGGAGAGGCGGTGATCGGGGGAGTCAGGAGAGGCGATGATCGGGGGAGTCAGGAGAGGCGGTGATCGGGGGAGTCAGGAGAGGCGGTGATCGGGGGAGTCAGGAGAGGCGATGATCGGGGGAGTCAGGAGAGGCGGTGATCGGGGGAGTCAGGAGAGGCGGTGATCGGGGGAGTCAGGAGAGGCGATGATCGGGGGAGTCAGGAGAGGCGGTGATCTGGCAGGGGAGTCAGGAGAGGCGGTGATCGGGGGAGTCAGGAGAGGCGATGATCGGGGGAGTCAGGAGAGGCGATGATCTGGCAGGGGAGTCAGGAGAGGCGGTGATCGGGGGAGTCAGGAGAGGCGGTGATCGGGGGAGTCAGGAGAGGCGGTGATCGGGGGAGTCAGGAGAGGCGGTGATCGGGGGAGTCAGGAGAGGCGGTGATCGGGGGAGTCAGGAGAGGCGGTGATCTGGCAGGGGTGTCAGGAGAGGCGGTGATCGGGGGAGTAAGGAGAGGCGATGATTTGGCAGGGGTGTCAGGAGAGGCGGTGATCGGGGGAGTCAGGAGAGGCGATGATCGGGGGAGTCAGGAGAGGCGGTGATCGGGGGGAGTCAGGAGAGGCGGTGATCTGGCAGGGGTGTCAGGAGAGGCGGTGATCGGGGGAGTCAGGAGAGGCGGTGATCGGGGGAGTCAGGAGAGGCGGTGATCGGGGGAGTCAGGAGAGGCGATGATCGGGGGAGTCAGGAGAGGCGGTGATCGGGGGAGTCAGGAGAGGCGATGATCTGGCAGGGGAGTCAGGAGAGGCGGTGATCGGGGGAGTCAGGAGAGGCAGTGATCGGGGGAGTAAGGAGAGGCGATGATTTGGCAGGGGTGTCAGGAGAGGCGGTGATCGGAGGAGTCAGGAGAGGCGATGATCGGGGGAGTCAGGAGAGGCGGTGATCGGGGGAGTCAGGAGAGGCGGTGATCGGGGGAGTCAGGAGAGGCGGTGATCGGGGGGAGTCAGGAGAGGCGGTGATCTGGCAGGGGTGTCAGGAGAGGCGGTGATCGGGGGAGTCAGGAGAGGCGGTGATCGGGGGAGTCAGGAGAGGCGGTGATCGGGGGAGTCAGGAGAGGCGATGATTGGGGGAGTAAGGAGAGGTGGTGATCGGGGGAGTAAGGAGAGGCGATAATCGGGGGAGTCAGGAGAGGCGATGATCGGGGGAGTAAGGAGAGGCGGTGATCGGGGGAGTAAGGAGAGGCGGTGATCGGGGGAGTCAGGAGAGGCGGTGATCGGGGGAGTCAGGAGAGGCGGTGATCGGGGGAGTCAGGAGAGGCGGTGATCGGGGGAGTAAGGAGAGGCGGTGATCGGGGGAGTCAGGAGAGGCGGTGATCGGGGGAGTCAGGAGAGGCGGTGATCGGGGGAGTAAGGAGAGGCGATAATCGGGGGAGTCAGGAGAGGCGATGATCGGGGGGGGGGTTGGGAGAGGCGGTGATCAGGGGAGTCGGGAAAGGTGGTGATCAGGGGAGTCGGGAAAGGCGGTGATCAGGGGAGTCAGGAGAGGCGGTGATCGGGGGAGTTGGGAGAGGCGGTGATCGGGGGAGTCAGGAGAGGCGGTGATCGGGGGAGTAAGGAGAGGCGGTGATCGGGGGAGTAAGGAGAGGCGGTGATCGGGGGAGTAAGGAGAGGCGGTGATCGGGGGAGTCAGGAGAGGCGGTGATCGGGGGAGTCAGGAGAGGCGGTGATCGGGGGAGTCAGGAGAGGCGGTGATCGGGGGAGTCAGGAGAGGCGGTGATCGGGGGAGTAAGGAGACGCGGTGATCGGGGGAGTAAGGAGAGGCGGTGATCGGGGGAGTAAGGAGAGGCGGTGATCGGGGGAGTCAGGAGAGGCGGTGATCGGGGGAGTCAGGAGAGGCGGTGATCGGGGGAGTCAGGAGAGGCGGTGATCGGGGGAGTAAGGAGACGCGGTGATCGGGGGAGTAAGGAGAGGCGGTGATCGGGGGAGTTGGGAGAGGCGGTGATCGGGGGAGTCAGGAGAGGCGGTGATCGGGGGAGTAAGGAGAGGCGGTGATCGGGGGAGTAAGGAGAGGCGGTGATCGGGGGAGTAAGGAGAGGCGGTGATCGGGGGGGTCGAGAGAGGCGGTGATCGGGGGGGTCGGGAGAGGCGATGATCGGGGGGGGGTTGGGAGAGGCGGTGATCAGGGGAGTCGGGAAAGGCGGTGATCAGGGGAGTCGGGAAAGGCGGTGATCAGGGGAGTCAGGCGAGGCGGTGATCAGGGGAGTCAGGAGAGGCGGTGATCGGGGGAGTCAGGAGAGGCGGTGATCGGGGTGGGGTCGGGAGAGGCGGTGATCGGGGGAGTCAGGAGAGGCGGTGATCGGGGTGGGGTCGGGAGAGGCGGTGATCGGGGTGGGGTCGGGAGAGGCGGTGATCGGGGGGGGGTCGGGAGAGGCGGTGATCGGGGGTGTCGGGAGAGACGAGGATCGGGGGGGTCGGGAGAAGCGGTTTCCGGGGGGGTTTGGGAGAGGCAGTGATCGGGGGGGTGAGGAGAGGCGATGATCGGGGGGGTTCGGGAGAGGCGGTGATCGGGGGGGGTCGGGAGAGCCGGTGATCGGGGGGTTTCGGGAGATGCGGTGATCGGGGGGGTCGGGAGAGGCGGTGATCGGGGGGGTTCGGGAGAGGCGGTGATCGGGGGGGGTTCGGGAGAGGCGGTGATCAGGGGGGTCGGGAGAGGCAGTGATCGGGGGGGTTCGGGAGAGGCGGTGATCGGGGTGGTTGGGAGAGATGAGGATCGGGGGGGGGGTCGGGAGAGGCGGTGATCGGGGGGGTCGGGAGAGACGAGGATCGTAGGGGGGGGTTCGGGAGAGGCGGTGATCGGGGGGGTCGAGAGAGGCGGTGATCGGGGGGGTCGGGAGAGGCGATGATCGGGGGGGGGTTGGGAGAGGCGGTGATCAGGGGAGTCGGGAAAGGCGGTGATCAGGGGAGTCGGGAAAGGCGGTGATCAGGGGAGTCGGGAAAGGCGGTGATCAGGGGAGTCGGGAAAGGCGGTGATCAGGGGAGTCGGGAAAGGCGGTGATCAGGGGAGTCAGGCGAGGCGGTGATCGGGGGAGTCAGGAGAGGCGGTGATCGGGGGAGTCAGGAGAGGCGGTGATCGTGGGAGTCAGGAGAGGCGGTGATCGGGGGAGTCAGGAGAGGCGGTGATCGGGGGAGTTGGGAGAGGCGGTGATCGGGGTGGGGTCGGGAGAGGCGGTGATCGGGGGTGTCGGGAGAGACGAGGATCGGGGGGGTCGGGAGAAGCGGTTTTCGGGGGGGTTTGGGAGAGGCAGTGATCGGGGGGGTGAGGAGAGGCGATGATCGGGGGGGTTCGGGAGAGGCGGTGATCGGGGGGGGTCGGGAGAGCCGGTGATCGGGGGGTTTCGGGAGATGCGGTGATCGGGGGGGTCGGGAGAGGCGGTGATCGGGGGGGTTCGGGAGAGGCGGTGATCGGGGTGGTTGGGAGAGATGAGGATCGGGGGGGGGTCGGGAGAGGCGGTGATCGGGGGGGTCGGGAGAGACGAGGATCGTAGGGGGGGGTTCGGGAGAGGCGGTGATCGGGGGGGTTCGGGAGAGGCGGTGATCGGGGGGGGGGTCGGGAGAGCCGGTGATCGGGGGGGGTTCGGGAGAGGCGGTGATCAGGGGGGTCGGGAGAGGCGGTGATCAGGGGAGTCGGGAGAGACGAGGATCGTAGGGGGTCGGGAGAGGCGATGATCGGGGGGGTCAGGAGAGCTGGTGATCGGGGGGGTCTGGAGAGATGAGGATCGGCGGGGGGTCGGGAGAGGCGGTGATCGGGGAGGTCGGGAGAGGTGGTGATCGGGGGGGGTCGGGAGAGACGAGGATCGGGGGGGTCGGGAGAGGTGCTGATCAGGAGGATCGGGAGAGGCGGTTATCGGGGGGGGGTCGGGAGAGACGAGGATCGGGGGGATTGGGAGATGCAGTGATCGAGGGGGGTCAGGAGAGCCGGTGATCAGGGGGGTGGGTCGGGATAGGCGGTATCGGGGTGGGGTTCGGGATAGGCGATGATCGGGGGGGTCGGGAGAGACAAGGATCGGGGGGGGGTCAGGAGAGGCGATTATCGGGGGGGTCGGGAGAGGCGGTGATCGGGTGGGTGGGGTCGGGAGAGGCGACGATCGGGGGGGGTCGGGACTGGTGATGATTGGGGGGTGTCAGGAGAGCCGGTGATCGGGGGTGGGTCGGGAGAGGCGGTAATCGGGGGGGTCTGGAGAGGCGATGATCGGGGGGGTCGGGAGAGACGAGGATCGGGGGGGTCGGGACTGGCGATGATTGGGGGGTGTCGGGAGAGCCGGTGATCGTGGGTGGGTTTGGGAGAGGTGGTGATCGGGTGGGGGTGTTGGTAGAGGCAGTGATCGGCGGGGGTGTTGGTAGAGGCGATGATCGGTGTGGGTTTGGGAGAGGCGGTGATTGCGGGGGTGGGGGATCCGGGAGAGGCAATGATCGGGATGGTTTTGGGAGAGGCAGTGATCGGCGGGGTCAGGAGTGGCGGTGATTGTGGTGGGGGAGGCGGGAGAGACGATGATCAGGGGGGAGGCAGGAGAGACAGTGAGCTTTTGTTAAATATGTGTTTAGGTATGTAAATGTGAAAAACATACTTTGTATATCGCAGGCGATCTAAAGGTCTGGTTTTACTGAGTGCCTCAGGGAAAACCAGTCTTGAAGTAGGGGCCTAAAACAGGCTTTCGGCTTCTTATTTTCATATGCAAAGGGACTAACAACTGTTTCAGAACCAGACTCTGGATGCCTATATTTTTCCTTTCCCAATATGGCAGGGTGTGCATTTCCATATGGAAAGGTGCATGTGCTTCCTGCCCGCCAGATTGTGGACTTAGTAGGACAGTTAACCTGGATGTACAAATTCTTATGACCGAGTGTCGAAATTGAATATTATATTTTCTTAGTGAGCAGTCTTTTCAACATAGTGCCTGCATAATGGAAAGTTACTGTAACTCTATATTGAAGCCAGCACAATAGAAACTTCCATTTTATCTATATTAAATGTAAATAAGAAAGCATAGAACAAGAAAAGATCATTTAGACTCTGAGACCCAACGCTTCCTCAGACGATTTGTAATCGACCTTAAGACTCAATCTATTGAATCTCCTGAGCAAAAGTTTTGCCTAAAAATTTATGGATTTCAAAATATAATCAAGCTAAACTCTTGACTTTTGATCTATTTACCCCAGCGTCTCCACTATTCAATCCTGGCCACCTCCCCTCCACAAGTGACAGTAAACCAGAATTATTATGGGCTGCAGGAACACGCATTATCTTTAATAAACAGCAAACAAAGACAGAGCTTAGTTAGAACCCCTCAGTACCTTGACACAAAAAATAGATAAAAATGATAACTGAAATCCATTCACAATCCCCTTGGGGAACTGAGTTGTCTCTTTCAGCTATTTGAAGGGAGCCAATTCAATTGAACAACATCAAAAAAAAACAATTTCCTGTACAGGTACCATCTTGCAATGCTTTGAGACTCCTCTCCTGCATCGATCATTATATTACAACATGCCAACTTTATAGGCATGCAACTTTATAGTCTTGGTTTTCTACAGCTTAAATCACAATAGATGCATTAATGAAAAGCAAAAATGAAATGCCAGATGTTAGAATTACCGGGATTGAAAAGAAATTCTCAAGCATAATTCATCAGCATTAGCCCTAATACACCATCCATCATGTTTGTTATGAAATAGAATGTATTTTTAATGAGAGGTTCTCACATTAACATTTTTGAGTAGAGCAGTAGAAAGAATGTTTTTTTATGTGGCATGATACTCGCCACACTGGCAGCATTCATGATTCATGAACAAGAACATAGCATTCTGTTATAATAATGTGCTTGTCTTGAGGATTATGTGCAAATTATTTCATTAAATTCACTCACTTCCCTAAGTCTTCCTCAACTTCTAACTGAATTTCAATCCTGCTCTGTTCTAGCAGGAGTCGACTACATATTTGTGTTCCTGTGCCGCGAGGTGCTCATTTCTAATGAATAACTGCATTATCTTTATTAGGTTGTGCTACAGGTTACTGCTGCTAAATGAGGTCCCAATAGTTCTTTTATACAAAGGAGCCAAAATTCCTCGGCGTTTCTTCCAGCCCCTGCTGTAATTCTGGCAGGAAACCAGCAGAACCTCCCAGAAACAGTGGAGGCTCGGTTCAGCCCAAGCCCGATCATTTCTGGGAATTTCCTATTTGCCTGGTAAGGGGCAGAGTCGCCATCCATTCCTTACAGAGCAAATGATGGTGAAGCGGGTAGAGGCAGTGGGATTGGAATGATCATGCTTTTTTGCTCAGACAGGACCCAGCGTATCAATGGTCAATATGGCGAGTCAGTTGAGGTGTACCAGCCTCCAGAAGGATGGCTTTGCCCCCACCAGAGAAGCAGCCTGAACCCCAGAAGAAATTGATATTTTGGGGGGGGGGGGGCGGGGGGGGGGTAGGAATTCAACGTTGTGCCCGTTACACAAGAGGCTGCAGAAACTATCGCTGGATGAGTGGGTGCTGGATTTTCCAGCTTCCATTGGTCGGTAGGCTTCAGAAAGCCCATTCAGTCCGATTCTTCCGCTGACCCTACAAACCCCTCCAGGGTTAGTGTTGAAGAGCACAGTGTAACTGCTGGGATTGCAACCCAGGGAGATTCAGCCCCAAGCTCTGTATATAATTAACAGTGAATAATGGTCCTTTAAGCAATTATTTTGTGTAGTAACAAGTTTAACATTTGAGGTCTGGAGTTATATTCTGCATTTACTGCACATACACTGATGGTGTGACTACCTCATGAATATATCAAATAAATATATGTTACATCTGCACACAGACACACAGTAGATTGGTACTACAAGGGTAAATTCAGAGCTCTCGCATTCCCAGTGGGAAGTTGCGCCTGGCGAAAGTGCATTTCGGTTATACAGCTACAACACTTCCTTCAAGTGAAGTTTGGCTGAAGATCAGAAGAAAGTTATTGACGACGGATGACTTGACTTTTGAGATGGCTTGTCAGCCAGCGAGGTCGATGGGCTTGGCCGATCAATATTCCCGAGAATTTCATCATAATTACAGTCATCAGGCAACCGAGGTGAATTGCATGCAGATTTCAAAGTAAAAGGCGGTGGGGGCCCAAAGTCTCAGAAACTGGAAATTCTAACAGAGCACCAAAGTCGTGCTATAGGTGCCTGGGACAACACATTGTTCAAAGTTGTCCTTATGTGAAGGCAGAGTGTTTCTTCTGCAGAAAAACTGGGCATCTTGCGAAGGCTGAAGGGTAAACCAGCTTTTAAAGCTATGAGTCTACCGTTCAAAGCTATGAGTAGAAATCCCCAGAGACGACATAGCATGGAAGAACAACAACAGGATGAGGAGATATTAGAGTTACACGTCATCAGGAGCACGGGGTTAACGGACAGCGATTCGAAAAGTATCAAAATCCACATCGAGGTTGCGGGATTCAATATACTAATGGAATCCGTGAATGTAGTACCGGAGTCACTATAACTCGACAAATTGCGTGATTTCCCATTGGAGAAATCCAAGATGGAGCTGCGAAGCAACTCGAGAGAGAACATGCCTGTGGTAGGTCGTATCAACGTACCGGTGAAATATAAAGATCAATTTCAGAACTTGCCTCTAATAGTAATGAAAGGAGACAAGTCTGTCTTACTAGGAAGAAATTGGTTGAGATCACTGAAGCTGGATTGGAATGAGATTTTCCGTGTTGAACCGAGATTTGCATCAACGGATGAGGTTATGAAGAAGTATCCGAAGGTGTTCTGTGAATCGGACAGTCCGATCCAAGGCTTCAAGGCAAGTATCAGGGTACAGAAGGACACTAGATCGGTTTACTACAAGCCACGTTCCATACCATATGCACTCAAGGAGAAAGTTGAGCAAGAACTAAAAAGACTAGAGACTGAGAACATTACTTGTAAGATCGATCGATGTAATTGAACTACACCCATTGATGTTGTACCTAAGTCCGATGGTAAGGTGAGATTGTATGGTGATTATAAAGTAACCGTAAACCAGGTTCGAGAGGGTAATGTCCCCAATACACTGCCGAATATAGAAGATTTGTTCACAACACTGACAGGTGGTCAGATCTTCTGAAAACTGGATCTTACGAATGCCTACTTACAGCTTGAACTAGATGAGGAGTCCAAGACATGCTTGACTATAAATACTCATCTAGGCCGATATCAATTTAATAGGCTACCGTTTGGAGTGTCTTCTGCCCCTGCCATGTTCCAAGGGGTGATGAACCAGATTTTGCAAGATATTGAAGGGGTAGTATGTTATTTAGATGACAAACTAATTTCAGCACCAAATAAGGAAATTCATAACATATTGAATGAAGTCCTCAAACGGCTAGAGAAGCACAGAGTACGAATGTCTGCTCGTAAGTGTGAGTTATTTAAAAACTCAGTGGAGTACTTAGGGTACAGAGTAGACAAAGATGGTTTACATCCAACCATGGGAAAACTGGATGCAATTAGAAATGCACCCACTCCCAGGAATGTCACTGAATTTCGTTCATTTTTGGGTCTTTTGAACTATTATGGGAAGTTCCTACCAAATTTGGCTACAGTATTACATCCACTGAATGAAATATTGAAAAAACAGGTCCATTGGAAGTGGTCAAAAGATACAGCATTCAAGGAGTGTAAAAGCAAATTGGTAGAGAACACCATGTTAGTTCACTATGACATATCTAAGGAGATTAAGCTAGCATGTGATGCCTCTCCGTATGGAGTTGGGGCAGTAATCTCTCATGTATTACGTAGTCGGGAGGAGAGACCAATTGCTTTTGCTTCATGCACTCTCAGTGCCAATGAGAGTAATTATGCGCAAATCGAAAGGGAAGCTTTGGCATTAATTTTTGGGGTCAAGAAGTTTCACAAATACTTGTATGGTCGTAAGTTTACCATCGTTACGAACCATAAGCCCCTAACAACAATCCTCCATCCAAAGTCCCCAGTTCCAACATTAGCTGCCGCCCGAATGCAGAGATGGGCTTTGATTTTGTCAGCATATACATATGATATTGAATACAGACAATTAGCTGATCACAGTAATGCTGATGCAATGTCTAGATTGCCTTCCCCATCACAAATTACACCAGATAAGGAAGAAGTGTTCTATTTTTCATACATTGATGAACTGCCAGTCACAGCTGAAGAGATTGGTAGAGCAACTAAATGTGACCCAGTGATGTCAACGGTGTACGATTATATTGCAAATGGATGGCCAAACCATATTCATCCATTCTTCATTCGTAGGAATGAATTATCAGTCGATAAAGATTGTATCCTGTAGGGTGCAAGAGTGGTTATACCAAATAAATTCAGATCCAAATTATTAGGATACCTCCATGACCAACCCCTGGGAATGTGTTTGACCAAGAGTTTTGCACGCAGTTATTTATGGTGGCCAGGTCTTGATAAACATAGAAACATAGAAAATAGGTGCAGGAGTAGGCCATTCGGCCCTTCTAGCCTGCACCGCCATTCAATGAGTTCATGGCTGAACATTCAACTTCAGTACCCCATTCCTGCTTTCTCGCCATACCCCTTGATCCCCCTAGCAGTAAGGACCTCATCTAACTCCTTTTTGAATATATTTAGTGAATTGGCCTCAACAACTTTCTGTGGTAGAGAATTCCACAGGTTCACCACTCTCTGGGTGAAGAAGTTCCTCCGCATCTCGGTCCTAAATGGCTTACCCCTTATCCTTAGACTGTGACCCCTGGTTCTGGACTTCCCCAACATTGGGAACATTCTTCCTGCATCTAACCTGTCTAACCCCGTCAGAATTTTATATGTTTCTATGAGGTCCCCTCTCATTCTTCTGAACTCCAGTGAATACAAGCCCAGTTGATCCAGTCTTTCTTGATAGGTCAGTCCCGCCATCCCGGGAATCAGTCTGGTGAACCTTCGCTGCACTCCCTCAATAGCAAGAATGTCCTTCCTCAGGTTAGGAGACCAAAACTGTACACAATACTCCAGGTGTGGCCTCACCAATGCCCTGTACAACTGTAGCAACACCTCCCTGCCCCTGTACTCAAATCCTCTTGCTATGAAGGCCAACATGCCATTTGCTTTCTTAACCGCCTGCTGCACCTGCATGCCAACAATATAGAGTACATCGTAAGTCAGTGTATGGCATGTCAATCGGTAAGCAAGCAACCACCATCAGTACCATTACAGCCATGGAAATGGTCTCTCAGGGTGTGGCAAAGGCTACATATTGATTTTGCTGACCGAGAAGGACAACAATTGTTCATTGTGATTGATAGTCATTCGAAGTGGGTTGAGGTGTTTCCAAAGTGGAAAATAACAACAAGTAAAACATTAGACATTTTACGAAGTTTATTTTCTTCATTTGGCCTCCCTGAAGAAATTGTTTTGGATAATGGACCACAATTTCGTTCAAAAGAATTTGCACAATTCACGAGCAAAAATGGTGTGAAACATACCAAGGTTCCACCATACCATCCTGCTTCGAATGATGCAGCAGAGCGCACTGTACAAATTGTAAAATGTGCCCTCATAAAACAAATGTTAGATCCAAATCCAAAGAAACGGCAGTTGTCATTGGATCACAAATTGGCTAATTTTTTGATTACGTATCGTAATACTTCTCATACAACTATTGGTAGAACACCAGCAGAGTTGTTTCTCAAACGACAGCCACGAACCAGATTCTCGTTGTTAAAACCAAATTTGGCACAGTCCGCGGAAGAGACACAATTAAGACAGAGAGAGAATCATGATAGAGGTAGAGTAAAAGAGAGAAGTGTGAAATTAAATCAGAAAGTGAGAGTGAAGAACCATCACCATAAATGGCTAAAGTGGTTACTAGGAAGAGTCGTGAAGATATGTGGTCCTCGCACATATTTGGTCAAGCTGTTTGATAATGGACAGGTTAGGTTTGTTCAAATTGATCATATTTTACCTACAGACATGGAAGGAGTTGAAGGTGGGAACGATTCAATTATTTCTGACTCATCAGAGAGTTTTGATACACCAGTAGCAAATCCTAAATCCAATGTACTGGAAACAAATCCAGGAGAGAATCAGAATGAAAGTCTGAGTCCGAGTCAGGAAAACAAACAGTCTGAAGTTAGAGTGAGTTTAATTGAAAATCAAAGAAATCCCGTGGAGGAAAACATTCCTCAGGATCAACCTCGAATGAGTTTAAATTCGACACCATGTTTTGTAGGTCCTGTTCGAGAGCGAAGGTATCCCCTTCGAAACAGAAAACAAGTGTTTAAGTTAAATTTGTAAATATGGCAAAATAAGTCCATATCCTTTGTTACGTATAAACATGCAAGTTATGTTTGATGTTTGTTCTAATAACTTCTTCATTAAGGAGGGAGAACTGTAATGTCTGTAAGCTTGTAATGTTGTAGCTCCACACTGTGGATGTGGATGTATTGTGTTACTGCAACTACAGGTGAATAAATGAGTCAGCTGACCAGCAGCTTCTGGAACTTCTGAGATGCTGTCTGTCATTATAGAAAGCTGTATGTGCTGTGCTCTGTGAATATATCACACCTATAATGTTATCTTTGAGAGTCAAACAAAACGTATTAGAAAAGTGGATTAAAAACAGAAAATGTTGGAAATCTAGCAAGTCAAGCAGTATCTGTGAAAAGAAACAAAGTTAACATTTCAGGTCTGTGAATCTTTGTCACAGACCTGAAACATTAACTCTGTTTCTCTCCACAGATGCTGCTTGACCTGCTGAGATTTCCAGCATTTTCCGTTTTTATTTCAGATTCCAGTATCCGCAATATTTTGCTTTTGTAGAAAACTCTTTCAGAGAGCCAGTATAGGTGCGATGACCGAACTTCCTCTGCCCCCTGTGCATTCCAGCAAAGTAACACGGGTGGAACAGGAGCAGTTCCAAGGAATCACCCAGCCGATGATTCCAAAAGGTGGCTGTTTTACGGGTCTCCCTGAAGAACCATTGAAATGTGTGCTAAATTTACTGCTGTATCAGATAGCCATTATATACAGGCTTTCTATTAAGTGCAGACCTTCAGTCAGGATTTTTTATGCAGAGCCTGGTTAAAGAAATTGCTTTTCTTTGAATAGTGAAATTAAAGCTTTTAAGTGCATCTGAACAGACAAGGCCTCAGTTTAATGTCTCATTTGAAAGAACAAAAGGTGTAAAAGTTTCATAGCTTAATAAATAAGGAAGCATTCATTAACTAGCTAAGATCAGGTCTGAAGATCACTGTTTAACTCAATGTTCAGTGTCCATACTTTTTGCCACTTTTATACAAGTGCTGTTTAATGCTCTAGATTCTGGGAGACCAGCATCAGTATGCCAACTCCTGCCATTTATATTACAAACTTGGCTTCTTTGTCTTGATGCTAGAATAGTAGACCCACATAAACCTGGGATAAGGGACCAGATTGACCAATATATATAACATGGAGCTACACATGCAGAATTCAAACTAAAAACAATGCCAGTATAAAAATGGCTCATGGTTAAAACACCTAGAAATATAATTTTTCAGCTTCAGCAATTATGACGAGCTCCACAGCTAGAAAATATTTGATGCTGGGCCTCATTAGGTAAATAGATAGCATTCAAAGAATGAATATATGGAATGTGCTTTTGGAAGTACGATATTGAGCTCAGATATTTCTTTTATGTTGTTTGTAAATAGATTTTTTTTAAACTTGTACATGATTATTGGCTTACACAGAAACATTCAAGTGGTAGAATTCAATGCTTCTTAAATTTGCCTCTCAAAATAGCAGTATAAATGTTGAGTACCTTCCCATGTCCTTGCTTCATCTTTCACTGCACATCTGTCTGCAGTTGCCTACATTTGGGGAAAAAATTGAGAAAAAAAATGTAATCGGAATGTGATCTGGACAAAACAATTTTACAAGGTGCATCTGTAATAACCTTTTTAGCTTCTTAAATTTTCAGCTATTTTATTGGTTTTGCAGTCCACTGTCAGATCTAGTAAGTCATATTTATAAATTGAAAATCAGCCAACCAATAATCTCTGTATAGCTGGACTGACCGAGACGCAGCCATTGCAGTAACATTTCGACTATGTTTCGAAGAGAATGAATGGATGAGAGCACCCAAATTTAAACAAGGGGCATATATCTATTAAAATACTCCAGGATAAGGTCCTTGCTCTTGGTTATTAATCTACAGAATTCCACTCTATACATAAAAAAAAATTAATCCACAGGGGTTCGGCCAAGTCTCTGTCCTTCCCTGGAGTTTCTGACATACCTTTAATTTTTGTTTCCAAATTACAGATAAGGCTATCAATTACGAGGTGAGATAAGGACATTTTCAAACCTTGTTGTAGATAAGTCAGCACAAACACAAAGGTACCAGTTTTAACTCACAATTTTCATAGATTCATTGTATACCCAATTTCAACTGTGCTGTCATAGGGAGGCAGCAAGATTCTCGAGAGGGAAGGATTCACCCCAGGCTGCTGTCATGCACATTTGACATTGGCATCCTCCCAGCCAGGGTACTGTAAATGGACCAGGCAGCATTTATTTTTAACGACAGCTAAATAGGTCAGGAACCTTATTCTAACCTGAAGCTGTGATTGAGACATTGTTGCCTTTGCCTCTGGTACGGATTCTGTTTCTTTTAACAGCCTGTTAAAAAAAAGACAAAGTGGTACTAATGTTAGATGAAATTTAAATCTAAAAATGATCGAACAGTCGTAAAAATATAGAATCATAGCTAAACTTTCGCCTTCATTTTTGACGATTTTCTCGGCAGTACAGCTGTTTTTTGATGAAAAACCGCCCGGCAAAAGTTTCCTCTTAATTTTTTAAAGAGTTCCGCCCACATTTTGAAACGACCACTGGGTAGCAAACCGCCCATCAGTGGAGGACCCATACACACCGCCGAGTAAACAGCTTACGAAAAGCTGCCTGGAACACAGCGGTAGGTGAGTACCCTGAAAAGAAAGGTAAGTTAGTTTTTTATAACTTTTTAAAATTCTAAAGTGCCGATTACATTCAAAAGTGTCTTGAGAATGTTTTATAACTTTTTATTTTTTGTTAAAGTAAAAAAATATTTTTTGAGTTTTCTCCCCTCCTCGGCCCAACCGCAACCTTGGTGTAAATTTCTTTTTAATTTTAAGAACTGCCCATTCGCGCTACTTTCAGCTGTAACCGCCCAGAAACCGCTGAGAATCTTGGTGTAAGAACCATTTTCTCACCGGGCGGTTTTAATTACCTAATTAGTGGAAACTTTCACCGGCAGTTAACTGATGAAGCTTAGCGGTATTTTTTGGGCGGAAATCAGGCGGTGAGGGCCTTGGGGAAAGTCTACCCCATAGAGTCATTACAAAGCAGAAGGAGGCCATTCAACCCATCGAGTTCATGCCGGCTCTCTGTAGAGTCAGGCCCATTCCCCTGCTCTATCCCCTTAGCCCTGCAAGTTTATTTTCCTCCAGTGCCTATCCAATTTCCTCTTGAAATTATTGATTGCTTCCACCACCATCACCCTCATAGAAACATAGAAACATAGAAAATAGGTGCAGGAGTAGGCCATTCGGCCCTTCGAGCCTGCACCACCATTCAATAAGATCATGGCTGATCATTCACCTCAATACCCCTTTCCTGCTTTCTCTCCATACCCCTTGATCCCTTTAGCTGTAAGGGCCATATCTAACTCCCACTTGAATATATCCATCGAATTGGCATCAACAACTCTCTGCGATAGAGAATTCCACGGGTTAACAACTCTCTGAGTGAAGTAGTTTCTCCTCATCTCAGTCCTAAATGGCTTACCCCTTATCCTTAGACTGTGCTCCCTGGTTCTGGACTTCCCCAACATCGGGAACATTCTTCCTGCGTCTAACCTGTCCAGTCCCGTCAGAATTTTATATGTTTCTATGAGATCCCCCCTCATCCTTCTAAACTCCAGTGAATACAGGCCCAGTTGATCCAGTCTCTCCTCATATGTCAGTCCTGCCATCCCGGGAATCAGTCTGGTGAACCTTCGCTGCACTCCCTCAATAGCAAGAACTTCCTTCCTCAGATTAGGAGACCAAAACTGAACACAATATTCCAGGTGTGGCCTCACCAAGGCCCTGTACAACTGCAGTTAGACCTCCCTGCTCCTATACTCAAATCCCCTAGCTATGAAGGCCAATATACCATTTGCCTTCGTCACCGCCTGCTGTACCTGCATACCAACTTTCAATGACTGATATACCATGATACCCAGGTCTCGTTGCACCTCCCCTTTTCTTAATCTGTCACCATTCAGATAATATTCTGCCTTTGTGTTTTTGCCCCCGAAGTGGATAACCTCACATTTATCCACATTATACTGCATCTGCCATGCATTTGCCCACTCACCTAACCTGTCCAAGTCACCCTGCAGTCTCTTAGCATCCTCCTCACAGCTCACACCGCCACCCAGCTTAGTGTCATCTGAAAACTTGGAGATATTACATTCAATTCCTTCATCTAAATCATTAATGTATATTGTAAATAGCTGGGGTCCCAGCACTGAGCCCTGCGACACCCCAATAGTCACTACCTACAATTCTGAAAAGGACCCGTTTATCCCAACTCTCTGCTTCCTGTCTGCCAACCAGTTCTCTATCTATGTCAGTACCATGTGCTTTAATTTTGCACACCAATTTCTTGTGTGGGACCTTGTCAAAAGCCTTTTGAATGTCCAAATACACCCCATCCACTGATTCTCCCTTGTCATTCTATTAGTTACATCCTCAAAAAATTCTAGAAGATTTGTCAAGCATGATTTCCCTTTCATAAATCCATGCTGACTTGGACCGATCCTTTCACTGCTTTCCAAATGCGCTGCTATTTTATCTTTAATAATTGATTCCAACATTTTCCCCACTGTTGACGTCAGGCTAACCGGTTTATAATTACCTGTTTTCTCTCTCTCTCCTTTTTTAAAAAGTGGTGTTACATTAGCTACCCTCCAGTCCAAAGGAATTGATCCAGAGTCGATAGACTGTTGGAAAATGATCACCAATGCATCCACTATTTCTGGGGCCACTTTCTTAAGTACTCTGGGATGCAGACTATCAGGCCTCGGGGATTTATCGGCCTTCAATCCCATCAATTTCCCGAACACAATTTCCCGCCTAATTATGTAATTGGTCCCAATGTCCCAAGAATCTGAAGCCCTCCCTCCTGCACCATGCCTTAAGCCACGCATTGATCCTCCCTATCTTCCTATTTCTACTTTCGTTGGCGCATGGCACTGGAAGTAATCCAGAGATTACTACCTTCAAGGTCCTCCTTTTTAACTTCCTCCCTAGCTCCTGAAGGTCTGACTGTAGGACCTCAATACTTGCCCTCTCTATGTCGTTGGTACCAATGTGTACCACAACTTCTGGTTCACTCCCTTCCCCTTGCAGAATATTCTGCACCCTCTCCATGATGTCCTTTACCCTGGCAGCAGAGAGGCAACACACCATGCGGGACTCACGATGACGGTTATAGAAACGCATGTCTGTCCCCTTAACTATGGAATCTCCAATAATGACTGCATTTCGACGCTTTGCTGTTCCCCCTTGTGCAGTCCCTTGCCCTTTGGTGCCATGTTCTGGACTGCACACTGTCATGTATCTCACATTACTGTATATAACTGTATCTTACCATGCTATTCATGACTGTAACTGGATATGACCTGTAACGATAAGCATACCTTACCACCAGGGATGCACTTGCAGGAGACACTCCATACCTGTCCCACTGTGGTATATAAAGGGAGGTCTCAGGCAAGTGCAGCACTGGAGAGCTGGAATTAAAGGTGCAGGTCCTGAGTGAGCTTGACTTCAGCATGTGTCTCATGTAAGTCAGTACATTAGAGTCAGGACTTAACAGTGGCGATGAGTTACGGGATCACAGAATCCACAGAATGGCTACCAACAGCTCAGATGAGAAATACAATGCTGGAGACAATTGGGATGACTTTATAGAAAGGCTCCAGCAAAGCTTTGTGACCAAAGACTGGCTGGGCAACGATAAGGCAGACAAGAGAAGAGCCCATCTCTTGACCAGCTGTGGCTCGAAAACATACGCTTTAATGAAAGACCTGCTGGCACCCGAGAAACCAGCAAGCAAGTCGTTTGAGGAGTTGAGCACACTGGTGAGAGACCACCTGAAGCCAGCAAGCAGCCTACACATGGTCAGACACAGGTTCTACAACTACAGACGCTGTGTGGGCCAGAGCATACCCGACTTCATGGCGGAACTTCGGAGGCTGGCTAGTTCATGTAAGTTCCCCGAACTAAGGAGAGAAGTACTGAGAGACTTTTTTATTGAAGGAATAGGCCACGCAGGCATATTCCGAAAGCTTATAGGGACTAAGAACTTGATTCTAGATCAGCAGCACTGGTCGCACAGATGTTCTTGGCAGGCGAAGAAGAAACGAGGCTGATCTATACTTCGGGTACGACAACCAACAAGGCATCGGAACAAGGGGTTCACATTGTGAAACAAACCGCTACCCCCACACACAGGCAAAGGCAGAAGAGCAGGCCTTCAACAGCAGACAGTGGCGCCAGAAGCCATCAAAATCAAGGGCCACATGAACGGCCGATCACACCTCATCAACCCACAATGCGAGCAATCAACAACAGATTGAGAGAAGCTCAAGGGAGATCAGCCAAATGCAGCTCATCCTTCGGAAACAATGGAAACGGTCTGTGTTGGAGATGTGGAGGAAGGCACTCAACCAGGATGTGTCGATTTCAGCATGCTGTTTGCAGAAACTGCAACTACACAGGGTATCTGGCTCGCATGTGCAGAAAAACAGCAGCTCGGCTGGTATACGAATCGGAAGGGTTGGAAAGTGGACCAGAAGACGGTTGGAACAGTACACGGGACGCCGAGGTACAGCGGGTTAACACAATCAATGTCCACTGTTCTTACACCAAGACGCCTCCAATTATGATGAGGGTTCTACTCAACGGGATACTCGTCAACATGGAACTGGACACGGGGCCAGTCAATCCCTCATGAGCATTCAACAATTTGAACAGCTGTGGCCGCACAAAAGCAACAGACCAAAACTCACAAAGATCGACACCAAACTAAGGACTTATACTAAAGAAATTGTCCCAGTCCTTAGCAGCGCCATGCTCTCGGTCACACACAAAGGGATGGTGAACCGACTTTCCCTGTGGATTGTCCCGGGGATCACCCAGCCCTGTTGGGGAGAAGCTGGCTAGCAGAACTTAATTGGAAGTGGGATGATGTTCACGCCATGTCATCAGAGGAACGGACCTCCTGCTCAACAGTTCTAAGCCGTTTTGAACATCTCTTTCAGCCAGGTGTGGGCACCTTCAAAGGGGCTAAAGTTAGAATCTACATCACACAGAATGCCAGACCGGTCCATCACAAGGCTAGAGCTGTGCCTTATGTGATGAGAGAAAAGATTGAAAACGAACTGGACCGGCTTCTGCGGGAAGGCATAATTTCTCCCATGGAATTCAGCGACTGGGCAGGCCCCATCGTCCCCGTCATGAAGCCTGATGGATCCGTGCGAATCTGTGGGGATTGCAAGTCTACCACAAACAGAGTCTCCCTACAGGACCAATACCTGCTGCCCAGAGTGGAGGACCTATTTGCCACGTTGGCTGGAGGAAAACTTTTCTCAAAACTTGACCTCACATCTGCGTATATGACGCAAGAACTGACCGAAGAGTAAAGCTACTCACCACCATCAACACACATCGAGGCCTTTTTGTGTACAATTAATGCTCATTCGGCATCAGGTTGGCAGCTGCTATATTCCAGCGCAACATGGAAATTCTGCTCAAGTCCATCCCGGGGACGGTTGTGTTTCAAGATGACATACTCATCACGGGCAGGGACACCGACTCTCATCTCCGCAATCTTGAGGAAGTACTAAGTCGATTGGATCGGGTAGGCCTAAGAGTTAAGAAATCCAAGTGTCTATTTCTCGCGCCTGAGGTTGAATTTTTGGGCAGAAGGATTGCCACTGATGGAATCCGCCCAACAGAATCCAAAACCGAAGCGATTCGCCTGGCACCCAGGCCCCGGAATGTCTCGGAACTGCGCGCCTTTCTCGGGCTACTCAATTACTTTGGTAACTTTATGCAGAACTTGAGCACGCTGCTGGAGCATCTCCACGTGCTACTCAGAAAGGGGTGCGATTGGTTTTGGGGGGACGCCCAAGAACGCGTCTTCAATAAGGCACGCAACCTTCTATGTTCCAAGAGTGTTTTAGCCTTTTTTGATCCAGGTAAAAAGTTAGTCCTTACGTGTGATACGTCAGCGTACGGGATCGGGTGCGTTTTACAGCACGTCAATGATGCGGGTAAATTGCAGCCCGTTGCTTATGTCTCCAGGTCACTTTCGCGGGCGGAGCGTGGGTACGGTATGGTTGAGAAGGAGGCGCTCGCGTACGTGTACGGTGTCAAAAAGATGCACCAATACCTTTTTGGGACCAAGTTTGCGTTAGAAACCGACCACAAACCCCTCATGTCCCTACTACCTGAGTGCAAGGCAATCAACGCCAAAACCTCGGCGCGCATTCAGCGATGGGCACTCATGCTGGTGGCTTACGACTACACGATAAGGCACAGACCAGGCACAGACAACTGTGCCGACGCGCTTAGCAGGCTACCCCTGACGACCACAGAAAGGTCTGCCGAACAGGACTGTGAGATGGTCATGGCAATCAATGCCTTTAAATCCACAGGTTCGCACATGACGGCTCGCCAAATCAGAGCCTGGACAACCAGCGAACCCAAGTTATCTCTAGTTGAAAGATGCGTTTTAACTGGTGACTGGGCAGAGGCTCGTGATGCCTACCCCGAGGAGGTCAAACCCTTCCATAGGCACATGCATGAACTCTCACTACAGCAGACTGCCTGATGTGGGCAGCCGAGTAGTTATGCCCTTATGAGGCAGGGAGGCGTTTGTCCGAGAGCTCCATCGCAAGCACCCAGGGATCATCCTTATGAAGGCCATAGCCAGATCCCATGTTTGGTGGCCTGGCATTGACGCGGACTTGGAGCTCTGCGTCCGTCGGTGCACCATTTGTGCCCAACTCAGTAATGCCCCCAGTGAGGCCCCCCCTAAGCCCCTGGCCCTGGCCCACCAAACCGTGGTCGCGGGTGCAAGTCGACTATGCGGGCCCATTCATGGGCAAAATGTTCCTCGTAGTCGTTGATGCATTTTCAATATGGATCGAGTGCACCATTTTAAACTCGAGCACCACCTCCACCACTGTGGAGAGCCTTAGAACCATGTTTGCAACGCACGGCATTCCTGACATATTGGTCAGTGATAATGGTCCGTGCTTCACCAGCGCAGAATTTCATGATTTTATAGTTGACCACGGTATAAATCACGTTAAGACGGCACCTTTCAAGCCGGCCTCCAATGGCCAGGCGGTGCGAGCAGTGCAGATCATTAAACAAGGCATGCTCAGAATCCAAGGTCCCATGCTGCAGAGACGCCTGTTGCGACTGCTGCTGGCATACAGATCTCGTCTGCATTCGTTGACTGGGGTTCCCCTCGTGCAACTATTGATGAAACAAACCTTAAAGACCAGGCTCTCGTTAATCCTCCCAGACATGCATGAAATTGTTGAGGCAAAGCGCCGGAAGCTAACTGAGTACCATGACCGACATTCGAGGGAGAGGTAGAATGAGATAGGGGACAAAGTGTTTGTGCTAAACTATGGCCGGGGTCCCAAATGGCTTGCAGGGACAGTAACAGACAAAGAGAGAAACAGGCTACTGGTTGTACAAATGGACAATGGCCAAACCTGCCGGAGGCATGTAGACTAAGTAAAAAGTAGATTCACTGATAACACTGAAAAACCAGAGGCAGACTACAATGTGGAACTCACACCACACCTGGTGGACAGACAGAGGGAACAAGCTGAGGAAAGGGCAGCCTCACAGACAGCCCAGGCAAGATACCAGCAATCACACCGAACGAAAAACAGGCACCAAGGCAAACAACTGAACCACAACTAAGACGCTCCACGCGAGAGCGCAGACCACCTGAGAGACTGTATCTATAAAGGCAATAAGACCTTGGAGGAGAGTGATGTCATGTATCTCACATTACTATATATAACTGTATCTTACCATGCTATACATGACTGTAACTGGATATGACCTGTAACAATAAGCATACCTTACCACCAGGGGTGCACTTGCAGGAGACACTCCATACCTGTCCCACCGTGGTATATAAAGGTAAGTCTCAGGCAAGTGCAGCACTGGAGAGCTGGAATTAAAGGTGCAGGTCCTGAGTGACCTTGACTTCAGCATGTGTCTCGTGCAAGTCAGTACATTAGAGTCAGGACTTAACACACTCCTTCAAGGTACCATCACTCCCAGCCGTCTCCAATGCTGAGTACCGGTTTGAGAGTCACATACACCCCGAAGACTCTTGCACTCCCTGCCTCTGCCTTCTCTTCTGGATGGCCACCCATTTACTATTCTGAACTCTATCTGCCTGTGGGGTTTCCAACTCGAGGAAACTCTCAGCCTCCCTAATGCTCCACAGTGACTCCAGCTGCCCCTCAAGCTCAGAAACCCTGAGTTTGAGCTCTAGCAGCTGGAAACACTTCCTACACATGTGGTCCCCCAAGACACATGAAGTGTCCTGAAGTTTCCACATGGCACAGGAATTGTAAGCAACAGGTCTTAGCTTCCCCTTCATGATCTAAACAAATCTCTGTTCCCTCATTTAGAATCTAGTTTGTATCTTGTTTAAACTATTAATTTTAATTAATGGCTCTAGACTTCATTCTCAGATCTCAATGTCTCATGCTCGCTCTTTCGCACCGCTCCTTATTTTTTAAAGTACCAGAACAGCACCACTTCCCTCAATGCACCAAACTCCTTCACTCACCAAATTCCGAGTTTAGTACTCTGGAGAGCAGTACTCCGTCGAACTGGCAAAAGCCTCCTGTAATTATACTAGCAGAAATTCCAGAGAATTTGTCCGTCATTTGCAATGTCACGTCCTTTTTTGTAAATCTGGCACAACAATAGCCAGAATATTCATACTGAATTGACTAAACAGTATCCCTTCACTTCTGGGACCAGGGTTTGAATCCAATCCAGACTGATGGGATGAAGTCGCTTCCTCTGTTGCCCGTCCAACACAGAGCAAATTTGAAAAATTTCAACCCGGTTTCCTAGCGAGCGCAGACTCACAGAATAAAAGTGCCCATAATTTGTCAATAAATGGCACTAGATTGGTATTCTAAGGCAGTGCTGTCGCACCTTTTGAGATTATGGCCCTGAATCGCCCTATTTACCAACAGATTTGGAACACATCTGGTATGGGAATAGACATTCAGCACTGGAATTTGGGGCAGCGCCCAGTAACATTGGATATCCAGCCACTTGTGTCTTCTGCTGAGATTTCTTGTGGGGACAGGAGTGGACAGGAATGTGCCTGCCCCCTAGCAATCTGACATCATTAATGGAGGTGGAACCAATGGGTTGGCATCTCTCACCAGAATTCCCGTCTCTGCTGCCCTCAATGTACTTACTGTATGACAGCCAGAGGCAGGAGTGCAATACCTTCTATGGCAGACATAGGGCTCAAATTCATGGCCTGGATCACTCATGGTAGGTTTGGCCTAGCTGAAATGGGACCTTCCTATAAAGGAGCCAATTTTGTAATTTCTACTTGTCGACAACCAGACCTGCAATCTTTACCCATAAGTAACTGGCCAGCACCACATTTTACTGGCACCCCCTCCCATCTAGTGGGTCCTGAACTGCACCAATACTGGCACGGGTGTTTGTCATGACTGTTCAAATTACCTAATCCCGGGAAATCTACCAGGGTCAGGAACTTTGATCCTCGGCATGATGGGTGTGCTGCTCCACCGCTGTGACAGTGACAGAGCAGCACTTCTATTGTGTTTCAGAATGGATTTTTGGGGCCTATGTATGTATTTATTTTCCACATCCCTTCCTTATGATCTTGAATCAATACTATGCTTGTACATGCAGAAGAGAATGTCATTTCATCTGTGTGTACACCGCAACATATATGTGAGAAAAGCATGCAAGATGCAAGAGAAATGCATTAAAAATGTTTGAGAAATAAACATTACAAATATTTAATTTCTCCCATATATTTTGCAGTTTACACACAATTATTTTTATGCTGCTGAAGTGCAGCTGGCCTGTCCCTTTAAGATCATATTGTTTAATTGCTGTACATAGGGACATCCTGATATCCAACAGAAGTGCTGGTGAGGAGAGTTTGCAGGTTGGTAAATTTAGACCTCCAGGTCAGAAGAAACCAGAATGAAATAACTGACTTTCTTTTTTTTCACAAAAAATACTTTTGATTCTTTCAAGTGTGGTCCCTATCATTCCTCCATCTGCTCTTGCTCTGTCCAAATTTGACAAATCTTGTCATATGAATTGGTCGCACTTCTGACGCAGTCCCACCTCCCGCAGGGCATTGTGCCACGAACACAGGCAGAGCTCAGGGCCTTCTTGCTGGGAAGACTGCAAAAGAAGATATGACTTACTTTCTTAGACCTCCCTTGCCTTGCTGTCTGACCCCCCTCAGATCTTATGATTAGAGGTGGTCCCAGATGCAAGTCCTAATGCCGGCTTCTTCAGACCCCCCTCAAAATGGGTGCCCTTCCATCAATCAGAGATAAAACTGAGGTGGGAGGGCTGGGAATGCCCTTCCCCACTTCATTTCCCAATTTGCCCTGTGTTTCGGTGCAGGCCCAGGATCACCTCTATGAGACAGCCTCAGAAACCCCATCATTATAAAGGGGTCGCAGACCAGACATACTGGAACTTCACCCCATTTCCTCCCCATAGCATCTGGGAACTCGGCAATTCCCAAGCACTGTGGAGAGCAGTATCAGGGACCCAAGGGTTTAAATGTGATAGAAGACAAAGGAATAACATTAGATCCTGAGTGGAACAAGCTACTTTATCAGTAAAAAAAACAGGTTAGTAATTAACCAGAAAAAACTGAAAAGCATGACAAAATGTTATTTCACAGAAGTATTTTGTCTGAATAGACAGCTTTTCTTCTAATATTAGAAATTCTTAAAAACAGTCTGGCTTGAAATTTGAATATTTGTATATTAGCGTATGGGTTTAATATGTTTGTGTGAAATTCCTTTCTCTGCTCAGACACACATGAAGGAAACACATATAATTCTTCATCCTAAGGGAACAATTGCCATCATTCCTTTAACTCCTTAAATACCAGCTCAGTACCCACGAGCAATATAAGCATTACACATTGTGCATTTCTATAAACATTTCCTACCTTTTCTCTGACTTGAAGGTTTCAGGCTCTGGAGAAATGTTTTGATATCGAGGGGCTGGACTGAGAAACACACTTGCATCCTTTGAAGCCTTCGCTGCAATTTCCTGAACAACTGCACATCAGAAATAAACAGCAATTCATGAACAACAACTTTCTCATACTCTCCACTGTGTCCAATTTTATAAGATCTGGTCTACCATGCAAAACAGATTTATTAAATGTCAGTGGCAGCAAAAAAAAAAGTAAATGAAAAATAATAATAGTGTGAAATCAACATCCAGTGATTAACCAATGGAAAGGGTGTTAACCTACTGTTTGGGCTCATTTCCTATTTAGATTCATTTTCTTCCCCAATATGAAATTTGTCTACGCACGTGCATCTTAAAAAGTGTAAGTGATTACAATCAGAATTTTATTTGATCAGAATTTCATTAAGCTCAATATCAAATAATCTAAAAATGTCCCTTGGATAAGACTATAGTAAGATTTCTTGGGGGGGTTTGGCCTTTAGAATGAGATTAAAATTCCAAAGTGAATAGAGAAAATTGTCTGCCCAGATGTCGGAACAGGTACACCACTGGCCCAATGGTTCAGTTGATAAGTGCTCTGAGGAACTGAGCCATACAGACAAGGAAGATTACAGAATAGTCCCTGGTCTGAGTTGATGCCAGGCAGGGCAATGGTAAGGCACCACAATTAGCTTTAGTATCCCTGAGCTAGGGAAGGGAATTATTGAGCAAGTTTGCTCCTCCTGACCACTATTCATTCACTCCTGCTGCAAAGATGTAAATGTGAGGACATCACATGAGGACAGGATGAGCTTTGGCTGTAATGTCACTATGGTAGAATAGGCCATCAGCACTGGAATCAGGTTGCATTTCTGAATGCATGCTCCTGGTATGGAGCCGTAACCAAAGAGAGCACGCATTGGCACCATCATGGGTATGCTCGTCATGATTTTCCATCAATTAGCTTTAATGCTCGTGACTCTACACTTGGATCATGCATTTGAAAAATCATTCCTTGACTGTCCACAGCAATAACAACAATTTTCATTTATATAGTGCCTTCAACATAGAAAAACTTCACAGCCACGTCACAGAGGCAGAATCAGACAAAACTGGACACTGAGACAAAGAAGGCGATATTAAGAGGGACAACCAAAAGGGGTGGGTATTTAAGGAGGGCCTTAATGGAGGAAAGGGAAGTGGAGAGAGCTGTGCATCCTAGATGACTGAAGGCAAGGCCGCTAATGGGGGGGCGAAGGGAAGGCTCACACATGAAGAATAGTAATTTGGTCAAGGTACTGGACGGAAACCAGCATTGTCAGAATTGTAACATAGCATGAGTCAATACCTCCAGGGAGGAAAGAAAATTGGAAAAGGAAAACTTTTCAAGGAAAAATTACCTGGAATCTTCTTTTTTCTGTTAAATGCATTCTTCAGGATGTCTATACCACTGGAAATATCTCCATAGCGCTTGGTTTTAACTTCAGTAAACCATTCACCCGTCATCACCTTCAACTTGCTTGCATCAAAATTGTTTTTCTTCAGCTTCCTACAGAATAATTTTTATTTAAAGAATTAAATTGTTTGTATTGTTCTACTTCAGAGTGTTACGGTAACAGGCAAGATTCCAAGATGTATGCACATGAAGTTTTGTGATTATAACCAATAGATTAATTTATTAAATTGTTACTCCTTACACTAGCCAATTACAGATTTATATTGTGCAAATTCTAGCCGACTGACCAACTAGATATTATATATTTTTGTGACACATACCTATCCCATTCTTCTTACTCGTTTTTTTCTCTGGTGCCTTCTAATGCACAACACTTTTTTCTAAAAATTGGTATCTCTCATTTTGTAACCTCATCTTTGCACTTAAACATTGGAGGTGAAATTGGTCTACAGCAGTAGTGCGAATCAGCAGCCTGTTTAATACCACACTCGATTTTCTTTTCCATTGTCTTCAATGATAAAGAAAATTGAGCACGATGTAAAACTGAGAGCTCTCCTCCTTCTTTCTCTGTGATCTTCCTGCAGCTGCAATTCCACCTGTTGCTGCTGCTCTTCTTCCTCTAGCTTGAATGGAATAGACAATAGGATGTCCATTTGGCTTATAGCTTAGAAACATTGAAACATAGAAACATAGAAAATAGATACAGGAGTAGGCCATTCAGCCCTTCGAGCCTGCACCACCCTTCAATGAGTTCATGGCTGAACATGAAACTTCAGTACCCCATTCCTGCTTTCTCGCCATACCCCTTGATCCCCCCTCGTAGTAAGGACTACATCTAACTCCTTTTTGAATATATTTAATGAATTGGCCTCAACAACTTTCTGTGGTAGAGAATTCCACAGGTTCACCACTCTCTGGGTGAAGAAGTTTCTCCTCATCTCGGTCCTAAATGGCTAACCCCATCCTTAGACTGTGACCCCTGGTTCTGGACTTCCCCAACATTGGAAACGTTCTTCCTGCATCTAACCTGTCTAAATCCGTCAGAATTTTAAACGTTTCTATGAGATCCCTTCTCATTCTTCTGAACTCCAGTGAATACAAGCCCAGTTGATCCAGTCTTTCTTGATATGTCAGTCCCGGGAATCAGTCTGGCAAACCTTCGCTACACTCCCTCAATAGCAAGAATGTCCTTCCTCAAGTTAGGAGACCAAAACTGTACACAATACTCCAGGTGTGGCCTCACCAAGGCCCTGTACAACTGTAGCAACACCTCCCTGCCCCTGTACTCAAATCCCCTCGCTATGAAGGCCAACATGCCATTTGCTTTCTTAACTGCCTGCTGTACCTGCATGCCAACTTTCAATGACTGATATACCATGACACCCAGGTCTCTTTGCACCTCCTCTTTTCCTAATCTGTCACCATTCAGATAATAGTCTGTCTCTATATTTTTACCACCAAAGTGGATAACCTCACATTTATCCACATTATACTTCATCTGCCATGCATTTGCACACTCACCTAACCTATCCAAGTCACTCTGCAGCCTCATAGCATCCTCCACGCAGCTCACACTGCCACCCAACTTAGTGTCCTCCGCAAATTTGGAGATACTACATTTAATCCCCTCGTCTAAATCATTAATGTACAATGTAAACAGCTGGGGCCCCAGCACAGAACCTTGCGGTACCCCATTAGTCACTGCCTGCCATTCTGAAAAGTACCCATTTACTCCTACTCTTTGCTTCCTGTCTGACAACCAGTTCTCAATCCACGTCAGCACACTACCCCCAATCCCATGTGCTTTAACTTTGCACATTAATCTCTTGTGTGGGACCTTGTCGAAAGCCTTCTGAAAGTCCAAATACACCACATCAACTGGTTCTCCCTTGTCCACTCTATTGGAAACATCCTCAAAAAATTCCAGAATTTTGTTGTCCAGTCACTACAAGCCAAAAACAACTGTGACTAACAGCAAGATGTCCACCAAACACCTGCAGCAATTTAAATGAGAACAGCTGAGGACTCCTTTAAGTAGCGCTGGAAATGACTGCCTCCTATCCACACTGCCTATGATTTGTGGGCAGGTTGAGGAAGTAGAAATGGCTGCACTGATTTACACAAATATGATATTTGAGTTCTAATGACATCATAGTACCCTCATTTGAATATTTACTCGGCCCCTGCCATTTCTGGCAGGAATGCTGGCCTCCTAAATCAAAGCCCTCCAGCGGAAATACTGTAATGTTTTTAAATTTTCATTCAGCTGAAAAACAGGGTGATTGGAGATCTGCCCACTGTAACTGAAAACAATTCTTAAATTTTAGATAGAAATAAAGAGAAGGGTTTAAAATATTTTCCTCTGGTTCAGGTGGTGAGAATTTGAAATTACACTGGTGTGGAAGAAACGATTCAGACACCCACTGGGATATCAAAGTTGCAACAACTGTTTCAGTAGATCCTAGGTGTTATGTTTATAACAGAGTGTGAGAGTGTTTTGTGAAATATCTTGGAGGTCGTACAAAACAGGGATTAACTTTAGGAAAAGGATCACAATTAACGCCCTCCACCAGGAACCAAGGTTGTTCTAATTAAAATTCTATTCATTTTCCTAGTGTTTGACCCTTCAGGTTGACGATTTTGCTTTTTTTGTTGAGTTGGTGAATTTGTGATAAAAAAAATGTGGGATTTTTTTTGCTTATCTTTTCCTCAAGGTTGGTTAAAAGCATGACATCGCCTGGAGGATTAAGATGAAATGATCTAAGCACACAGAACAGCTTTGTCGCACTCCTGCAATGTAAGCATTGAAGTTTTTGCTATCTGTGTGTGTAGAAAAGGCATGAAATGTGGCTATCCCAATAGAGAGATGTTAAATTGCTATTTACAGGCTTGAGAGGGTAGCCAGCTAGCATGGTAGTGTTAAGGGAATATAATCTGAAAAGAACAGCAGACCAAGAAAATAATTTCTTGCATGGGGTTATATTTGCTTAGATTTTCTTGATTTTTTTTTTGATGGTAATAATATACTATCATGTAATTTATCTTTCAGTGGCTCACACCTGAACCATAGGTGAGGTACTGGGGTCTGTTGGCACCGTTGCAACAATAACCCAACACATTACCTTCTGAAGAGGAGAGTTCAGAGGGGGGCACACTCGGGTGACCAAGCTATATCACTTCAAGTGCCTTTAATTACGTACTTGATTCAATATTTTCTGAGGAATTTTTACCAGTTGATAAGGTCCCTTTAAATACATTTTAATAAACATTAGCACGAGCAATACAAATTAGCATGAATCTCCCCTCTGTTTTAAAAGCCTGTGGCAAGGCAGAATATTAATGACTAACAATCTAAAATTCTCATAAAGATCAGAGTTAAATGTTTCCAAATACTATTGGAAAAACACATCTTTCATATTTGATTGGTATTTAACGAGCAGTCGATTTAATAACCATTCCCATGTACATTACAGAACCCTGCCCCAGGTTTTAAAATGGAATTCTTCAAATTGCGAGTAGACATTGCTTTACTCTGTTCGCTCCAGCAGATCATTTGTATACCACATTGTATATTGTTTTTAACAGACAAGAAAAATTAATAAAACCACTCTCATCCTATTAACGGACAGATTTTCAAAAAAATTAAAGGAATCAGAAAGAGGAAGTGTAAAATATTACTCTTTATTTTGCAATTGATTATTGAATTAGAAGGTGAATAAGGTTTACCCACCATTTTCATTCCAGTGCAGTTTCTAACAACCAATCAAATTCACCTAAATTAAAAGAAAACCATCCTCCAAATCTTCAACTCATAAGGTATAAATTCTTTAAGATAGAAACTCAAATATTTGCAAGGATCCAAAAGTGTTGAATATAAGGAAGGCCATTCTTACAAAGATATTTTGTTGAACATATATTTGAGAAAACTAATTAGTAGTGACCCTGTTGTGTTGTAATTTATAATGATCACCAATCTGCCCCTGTTTGTCATACACCTTACAGTAACCTTAGAGTAACAGCATGCCATTATAGAAAGTGCTGCAGAATAGAACTACTTACTTTAAAAGCTTTTCAAACAAAAAATAAATTTAGAACATGATTACCAGACATTTTGGGGTAGGAATTTATCTTGGCACGTCTTTAGGCCTAATATTGGCTTTACGCAACCAGCACGGCCCAATCACGTGGGTGCAAGTGAGAAGCAAAAGAAAGAACTTACATTTATATAACGGGCCAAAAATTGCGGTCAGAGACTTCCGACTGAAATTTTTTTAAAGGAAGAACCTGGTGATCCTGGAAGAATGAACACTTGCGCTCCAAGGCCTAGATGTGCAGCCCAGCACAGAGGCCCATGTATTCCATGAGCTTATGCACATCCTGGGATCGCATGGGCCTGGACCACCACTCATAATGTAGTATTCTCATTCATAGTAATAGGAGCTCTGAGCTCCGATTGCCATCAATGAGAAAACCCCGAAAATAAAATAAAATACAAACATAAAAAAAACGCTTCACTTTTTAAAATGAATAGAAATTGCATTAAATTAAATGTTTTAGGGGAAAAAAATATTTTTGAATTAAAAAAAAATGTTTTAATAGCATTTAAATAAACTTACCTTCATAGACAGGGTTTTTAATAAGTAATATTATTTATTTTTTCTATCTCTTATCTTATACCGGGCTTAAGAGCTTGAAGGACATCGCCGGGCAAGAGTTGGGCAAATAGTCCAAATCTCCGCCCGCTAAGATCCTTCTCCCAGGGAGGTGCGTCATCTGTCAAAAGACATTTTGCCAGATCACAAGTGCCGGATTCAGGCGTCTTGTACGCACCGGGAGATGCCGCAATTTCAAGGCCAATATCTTTCACAACCTCAGGACATTCCAAAGCGCTTTACAGCAATTAAGTACTTTAGAAGTGGAATTACTGTTGTAATGTAAGGGCCCTCGTAATGTTTAAATATGTAGGCTTCTGGCACTACTAGCACTGTTGATTGGCAGCCCTTCTAATGGTGGGCGTTGGGAAAATTGTGCCTCCAAAATGTCATCTGAAGATAGCCTGCACCTCATAAAGGGAAGATACAATTTGGCTGTAGGCAACTTGCATTCAATTCAACTTGCAGAAATGGCAGACTGAGGAGAAGCTGGAAGGGACCCGGGGTTTTCAGATGCTGCATTTGAGATATGGGTGGAGGAGGTTCATCCTCTTCCCACCAGACTCCATGGCTTAATAAATATATTTCAGTCAAACTGGGGCAGACAGGCAGGTAAGCGAGTTTGAAGAACTTGTAGAAGAGAAGCCAAAAAAAGCTTAAAAAAGCTCATGAGTAAATATACTCACTACTATTGGGGGCTTTCTACAAAGCTGACAATGTGAGGTCTGATCAGACTTAGTTGTAGTGGTACAAAATAAGCTGCCATGCCCACTCAAAGAATAGCAGTTTGGACAAGGCAGCAGAGTGCTACCAGTAATCATGGAACCAGATATTATCATGAGGTACTGCCTTCAGGAGATGAAGGGAAAAGAGATGAGAAAACTGGTCAAATGAAATAATGAAATAAACATATAGATGCAACTAATTGCGACATATAGAAGCAACAGACTGCAAGACTTTAAGTAGTTTGTATTATTTAAAATGGATTTGAATATTTGATCATCAAGTTCAGCATCTGTTGCAGCTTTTAATCTTATATTCCTTTTTTCACGACTCATTAAAGCACAGCCTAAGCCCCACAGGCTAGATTCAACCTATTTAATCATTTCATCCGTCTCATAATGAATTTTAATCAACTTTCAGAATCATTCATTTCTTTAGCAATTTGAATTATTTCTTGTGATGATGCAGCATTGAAAGTTCAATCCCAGTGTGATAGAAGTTTAATATATTGGGGATAGATCTGGGGTAGATTTTTCTTGCAGCTCAAAGTCTGGGTTTTTGGGTCATGTGTGTCCAAACTAAGAGGCTCAAGGATTGCCAGGAATTGAGCCTTGGGCCTGATCTACATATTCGGCATGAGCTGTAGGCACTTGTTGCGTCTCCACAGGCAGCTCACCCCACAAGAAAAATCCATTTCAGGTGCCTGCCTC
Source organism: Pristiophorus japonicus (assembly GCF_044704955.1). NCBI lineage: Eukaryota > Metazoa > Chordata > Chondrichthyes > Pristiophoridae > Pristiophorus > Pristiophorus japonicus. Next base: position 125,636,880 of record NC_091983.1, read on the forward strand.
ATAGTTGAGGGAGGGGTTTTAGAGTAAGCATGGGAGGGGTGGGGGGGGGGGGGTGGCACAATTGCCAGAGCTGTGGAGTTGGAAGACCACGTTCCTGGCTTCACAAAAATGTAAAAAAAAATGTTTTTAAATAAAGCTTACCTTTCGTTGACAACTGCAGGGGATGCTGAAGAATCCAGTGCCTGCCCTGTTCATCACTACTTTCCGACATTACAATAGTGATTACACTCCAAAAGTACTTTGAGGTGTCCGGTGGTCGTGAAAGACACGATATAAATGCATCTACCGATCTATTTATTAGTAACTAAATTTATATAGGAGTCCTTCAACAGGCATTAAGTCCCTAATTAACATATTCAAGGGGTCCAATGCCTGTTTTAGGCTGCTGCCCGGACGACGAATTTAGCAGTGGGACCAATGCCAGTGCAGATTGGGCACAGGTAATCCCACTGCCAAATTGCCTTGCATTGAGCCCATTATATGCCCAAAGGACAGCACAACTCATACCAATTTCAATGTCATTGAGTTCTGAGCAAAATTAAAATCTTAAAATTGCAGTGCATTTTTCTGTAAATTGTTTGACTGCCACAATATTGCATTTTATTTAACAATTAAGATTAATTTAAGAAGTGAAAGGACAATAGTGCCTAGAATTACAAAATATAGGGAAGGCATCTGAGTGTGAGAGATAAAAGAGTCTTCCCTTCTTAAATATTCAGTGAATCTCATGCCTGCTCAGGCCTAACACTTCAGAGCAGATGACAGAAAAGCACAAAAATGTATCCAATTTGTAGAAGTAACCCTGAGTGCAAGGCAAGTTGAAGAGGTGAGAGCCATTCCTTTCTTCATATATTCCCAACCATCAATTAATGAATTACTTTTCCTATCAACCTCCTCCATAATACTGATTACTAAAAGAAGGAATGCTACAAATTAAGGAGAGGAACAGATTTTCAGAAATGTTTCAGGATTGCTTCCTTTACTTAGTTTAGCACACAGCAACATGACACAAATAATTCTGCATTTATATTTAGTAATGATCCAGGCTTGATAAACAAAGTCAAAATAGAGGAACATGTGAGAATCCAGACATCATCATACACAAATATTTGAGAAAACAAAATGTCAGAAAAATTCAAAAAGAGCATTTTTTGCGAGAATGTAAAATGTGTTTAAACAGTTAGGGCCTGAAATTGGTCGTTTCCTAAAGTCTGCCAATTTCTCGGCAGTATGCCGTCGGTGCATCCTTTCAAACCGCCAGCATACCACCGAGACTGAAGAGGACTAAACTGATTGTTTTATTTTCGCCGTTATGTCGGCTGTATGCCAGCGGTCTGCAGCGGCCGGTCGGTAACATAGTAGTCGATCCAGATCGACTTTCTTTTCAATGGATGGTATGGCACTGAACTGCGCATGCGCGATTTTTTTCTCCCTGTTTTTTTCACAGAAGCGTTTTACCCGCAATTTCGGGGGTCAGGGGTCACCCACGCATGCGCAGTGTGTTGAAGAGGAGGGAGAGAGAGTGAGAAGGAGCAGCAAGTTAGTCGACAGTCAGTTACTTTAAAAACACATTGCAGAGTTAAAAAAATATTTATAACAATTAATAATTCTACAGTTTGAAAATTAAGGCATATTTTACAAAACAAAAATCATAACAACATAAATATAATGGAAATGTAAAAAAAAAGTCGAAGTGCAGGAACATCGAATGTGAGCCAGCTGGAACATCCTCCACCACCGAGTCTGTATTCAGAAGATTCCGTCATGTCTCCTCTGATTTTGCAGGACCAAGCAGTGCGCAGCAAGGCACCCCCAGTGTTGCAGTGCCTTTGCCACAGCGACGAAGGTTGGTGCAGAAAAGGTCGGTTGCTGTGGGCGTGTACCAGGACATGGTTCGTCTGTCACAGGCCAGTGTCGACATAGGTCAAGAGCTGCTCAAGGTCATGGCTACGATAGCCGCAAACATCGCGGTTCTATCATAAGAACATAACAAGAACATAAGAATTAGGAACAGGAGTAGGCCATCTAGCCCCTCGAGCCTGCTCCGCCATTCAACAAGATCATGGCTGATCTGGCCGTGGACTCAGCTCCACTTACCCGCCCGCTCCCCATAACCCTTAATTCCCTTATTGGTTAAAAATCTAGCTATCTGTGATTTGAATACATTCAATGAGCTAGCCTCAACTGCTTCCTTGGGCAGAGAATTCCACAGATTCACAACCTTCTGGGAGAAGAAATTCCTTCTCAACTCGGTTTTAAATTGGCTCCCCCGTATTTTGAGGCTGTGCCCCCTAGTTCTAGTCTCCCCGACCAGTGGAAACAACCTCTCTGCCTCTATCTTGTCTATCCCTTTCATTATTTTAAATGTTTCTATAAGATCACCCCATATCCTTCTGAACTCCAACGAGTAAAGACCCAGTCTACTCAACCTATCATCATAAGACAACCCCTTCATCTCCGGAATCAGCCTAGTGAATCGTCTCTGTACCCCCTCCAAAGCTAATATATCCTTCCTTAAGTGAGGTGACCAAAACTGCACGCAATACTCCAGGTGTGGCCTCACCAATACCCTGTAGAGTTGCAGCAGGACCTCCCCGCTTTTGTACTCTATCCCTCTCGCAATGAAGGCCAACATTCCATTCGCCTTCTTGATTACCTGCTGCACCTGCATACTAACTTTTTGGGATTCATGCACAAGGCCCCAGGTCCCGCTGCACCGCAGCATGTTGTAATTTCTCCCCATTCAAATAATATTCCCTTTTACTGTTTTTTTTTCCAAGGTGGATGACCTCACATTTTCCGACATTGTATTCCATCTGCCAAACCTTAGCCCATTCGCTTAACCTATCTAAATCTCTTTGCAGCCTCTCTGTGTCCTCTACACAACCCGCTTTCCCACTAATCTTTGTGTCATCTGCAAATTTTGTTACACTACACTCCATCCCCTCTTCCAGGTCATCTATGTATATTGTAAACAGTTGTGGTCCCAGCACTGATCCCTGTGGCACACCACTAACCACCAATTTCCAACCCGAAAAGGACCCATTTATCCTGACTCTCTGCTTTCTGTTAGCCAGCCAATTCTCGATTCATGCTAATACATTTCCTCTGACTCCGCGTACCTTTATCTTCTGCAGTAACCTTTTGTGTGGCACCTTATCGAATGCCTTTTGGAAATCTAAATACACCACATCCATCGGTACACCTCTATCCACCATGCTCGTTATATCCTCAAAGAATTCCAGTAAATTAGTTAAACATGATTTCCCCTTCATGAATCCATGTTGCATCTGCTTGATTGCACTATTCCTATCTAGATGTTCTGCTATTTCTTCCTACATGATAGCTTCAAGCATTTTCCCCACTACAGATGTTAAACTAACCAGCCTATAGTTACCTGCCTTTTGTCTGCCCCCTTTTTTAAACAGAGGCATTACATTAGCTGCTTTCCAATCCGCTGGTATCTCCCCAGAGTCCAGAGAATTTTGGTAGATTATAACGAATGCATCTGCTATAACTTCCGCCATCTCTTTTAATACCCTGGGATGCATTTCATCAGGATCAGGGGACTTGTCTACCTTGAGTCCCATTAGCCTGTCCAGCATTACCCCCCTAGTGATAGTGATCATCTCAAGGTCCTCCCTTCCCACATTCCTGTGACCAGCAATTTTTGGCATGGTTTTTGTATCTTCCACTGTGAAGACCGAAGCAAAATAATTGTTTAAGGTCTCAGCCATTATTAAATCCCCCTTCTCATCTTCTAAGGGACCAACACTTACTTTAGTCACTTTCTTCCGTTTTATATATTGGTAAAAGCTGTTACTATCTGTTTTTATGTTTTGCGCAATTTTACTTTCGTAATCTATCTTTCCTTTCTTTATCGCTTTCTTAGTCATTCTTTGCTGTCGTTAAAAATTTTCCCAATCTTCTAGTTTCCCACTAACCTTGGCCACCTTATATGCATTGGTTTTTAATTTGATACTCTCCTTTATTTCCTTGGTTATCCAAGGCTGGTTATCCCTTCTCTTACCGCCCTTCTTTTTCACTGGAATATATTTTTGTTGAGCACTATGAAAGAGCTCCTTAAAAGTCTTCAATTGTGCCACCATTTAGTCTGTGTTCCCAGTCTACTTTAGCCAACTCTGCCCTCATCCCACTGTAGTCCCCTTTGTTTAAGCATAGTACGCTCGATTGAGACACTACTTCCTCACCCTCAATCTGTATTACAAATTCAACCATACTGTGATCACTCATTCCAAGAGGATCTTTTACTAGGAGATCGTTTATTATTCCTGTCTCATTACACAGGACCAGATCTGAGATAGCTTGCTCCCTTGTAGGTTCTGTAACATACTGTTATAAGAAACAATCCCGTATGCATTCTGTGATTTGACCAATCGATATGTAGGTAAAAATCCCCCATGATTACTGCCGTTCCTTTTTCACATGCCTTCATTATTCCCTTGATTATTGCCCGCCCCACCATGAAGTTATTATTTGGGGGCCTATAAACTCCGCCCACCGGTGACTTTTTCCCCTTACTATCTCTAATCTCCACCCACAATGATTAAGCATTTTGTTCTTTAGAGCCAATATCATCTCTCACAACTGCCCTGATATAATCTTTTATTAACAGAGCTACCCCACCTCCTTTCCCTTCTTGTCTATCTTTCCGAATTGTCAGATACCCCTGTATGTTTAATTCCCACTCTTGGCCATCCTGCAACCACGTTTCTGTAATGGCCACCAAATCATACCCATTTGTAATGATTTGTGCCGTCAACTCATTTACTTTATTTCGAATGCTGCGTGCGTTTAGGTAGAGTGTTTTAATACTAGTTTTTAAACCATGATTTGACCCCTCCTGCAGCCCCTTTATATTCATACATATTGTCGCTTCCTATCTCCTTCTGGTTTACACTTACCCCAGTGCTACTCTGCTCTGTTGCCTCCTGCCTTTTGCATTCTTTCTTGGGGTCCTGTTCATCTGAGCTCTCACCCACTCTAACTAGCTCAGAGCCCTCTCCTGGGTTTCGAATACTCCTCGCATTGAGGCACCGAGCTTTTAGGCTTTCCTTTTTATTACACTTTGACCCTTTAGAATTTTGCTGTACAGTGGCCCTGTATCAGAATGGCAGTCGGAGGCTATGTTGTGTGTGATCATCCCGATAGAGCAAACCGCCATGCAGCAATCGACGGGATCAAGACATGGCGCAGAACACCCCCGTGCCATAGTAGTCAGGTCGACAGCACCTGAGGGTAGGGAGGTGCCTGCATCTTCCAGCCCTGAAGCCGTACCTTCCACATCACAAGCTTCTTCTGAGGCCCCATTTATTGCACCTGCAATGTCTGACCCCCAACGATAGCGACAGCACTCAGGGTGCAGTGCTACACGCCGGCTTGGTACCACCACGGGGAGGTCTGGGCTCAGTGGGAAAGGGAAGGATGGGAGAAAGAAAGGGAGGAATAGTCCCATGGGTGGTGTAGCACGCAGTCGAGGTCATGGTAGAGGACAATAAAGGGTTTTTGTTGTACTTTTTCATTGAATAATTGAACTTTGATTTTTAAAAGTTTATTAAAGTTGTTAAAGTTTTGTCAAAGTTGTTATTAAAGTTGTTAAAGTAGCTTTATAGTTATAAGTTTTACAAAGTTTTAAAATTGTTGTATATTTTACATAAATGTTTGAATTGAATTTAAGCACTCTTGTACAGTGTCAAACGTTTGGGGCAACAGTCATCAGGATCATCAGGGTCTCAAAACGCAGCTGTCCACATTCAAGCAAAGCATTCATTTATGAGCTGCTGATGTAACAATTTTTCAGTGGCATATGGTCCGCGTGTCCTCCACTGTGGTGTTGGGTCGGGTGATGCCATGGGTTCATCTGGAAGCGCCTTCTCATCCTCCTCCTCCTCATTTCCCTCTTCTTCCTCCTTCATTTCCTGCACTCTCTCCTCAGGTGGTCCCGCAATCCCCTGTGACAATTCCTGTCCCCACATGATTGCTAAATTATGTAACATGCAGCACACCACTGTGAACTGAGCAACCTGCTCAGAGTGGTATTGCAGCCTGCCTCCCGAATGTTCCAAGCATCGAAAGCGCTGCTTCTGCACTCCAATTGTCTTTTCAATAATATTACATGTGGCTATATGGCTCTTATTAAATCGCTGCTTGGCTTCTGTCTGAGGGTTCCGCAGGGGGGTCAAGAGTCAGGTGGTGAGGCCGTACCTTTTGTCCCCCAGTATCCAGCATTTACCTTGTGGCTCAGACTTCAATAGGTCAGACACAGTGCTCTCATGCAAGATGTGCGCATCATGGATGCTCCATGGAAAGTTGGCATTCACTGCCATTATGCGCTGTGTCTGGTCGCATATGAGCTGCACGTTGAGGGAGTGAAATCCCTTATGGTTTTGGTACACCTCCTGTAATGCTGCAATCTGGGTAGAGTCCACAGCACCCTGCACCTTGGGGAAGCCGGCAATGCGTGCAAATCCCAAAGCCCTGTCACACTGTGCCTCCCTGATCATTGGGAAGTTTATAAATTCCATCCAGCGTGCATACAGTGCTTCGGTTACCTGTCAAATGCACCGATGAGTGGCATACTGAGAAATATAGCATATGTCCTCAGCTGATGCCTGAAAAGAGCCACATGCATAAAAGGAAATTGCTGCAGTCATCTTCATCGTGACAGAGAGTGCAGTAATGTTGGTGGTACTGGGCTGCAGGTCTGCCTTAATGAGCTGGAAAATCTCATGGATCACCTCTTTTCGGAAGCGCAGCCTTCAAACGTACTGTCGATCAGTCAGGTCCATGTATGAATGCTTCTCCCCGAAAATCCTTTGGAGGTAAAGCCTCCTCCTCCTCCTCCTCATCAGTCTGCGACCTCCTCAATTACCCTGATAACTTTGCTCAATAAACCTTCTCACATCTGGATCCTCCATTAGACAGCTGGTCAGCAATACAGGCTGAGATAGTACAGGCCCCATTCTTTTTAAATCTCTAGAATATTTTTCAATGAAAAATATATAACTAAAATGCCTTTGATCTTAATAAGTTACTCAGTACCAATAAAAATACCTTTTCCACTATAAATCGCACTGTAAAGTTACTGTTCATCTCAGAAATAGAGGTGCTGTTTTAGCTGATTATTCCCGATTTAAAAATGGCAGCTCCGAGCACTCCGCCCATTCCCGCCCACTTAACACCGCGTAAAACCACCTTTTCCAGGACGGTATGCAGCTCCAGTGGTATGTCAGCGGTATGCAATGAAAATCGGACTTTTTGGGCGTTATGTGGGCGGTCCTGCATGGCGGACGGTGTGTATATCGCTCGGCAGTATGTCAATGATGAATATTCCGCCGAGCGGTATGTCAGCCGTATATAGGTATTTTTTCACCAAAAACGCATTTTTCAGCGGTAAGCGGGTGGTATGTGGGCAGTATGTTCATGATTTTGGGCACTTAATTGGAACACAATAGTAGCCAGAACTGTTGCTAAATCATCCATTGAAATACATTTTGGCTAGGTTAAATAAGATTAAATGGCATTCAGGTTACGTGGGGCTATAAAAAGAAATATTCATGACAAGCAATAGGCTCTTAAAACTGACATAAAGTTTGGTAAGCATCAACATTGATTACATTTATAATTTACCCAAAGCAGATTAAAAATAATACAAATGCTAAAAGAAATATGGAGCATAAAATTTTTGAGAACAGGTCAAAACCATTAAGTGTTTTTCAAGAATATATGCAATAAATAAAGGATAAAGAAAGTACTGAGTCACTTAAAATGATATTGGGAGCTGGAATTCATGGACAAGATAGGAGTTATTAAATAATTACTTCAAATCTGCCTTTACTCATGAAAAGGAGAAGTTGCCTAAATTAGATACTAGGGCCAAAAAATTGGATTGTGTCATAAGATTTAATTAATAACATCTAACTTTCATTATCATCTGTTGATATTTATATTCTATTTAGCTCCTCCTCTGCTGGAAACCTTGGCCTTGAAACTCAATAGTGTCACACCTGTTTATTGGCCAAAAAACAGATGCTATTGTGCCCAATGTGGCATGCAATAGACCAATTTGCCTGGCAGGACCACGGCAAATTGGTCCGCGACCTCATTTGTATGTTACCAGCGAATTGCGAGCACCAGTAACGGTCCCAGAGGCAGCTTGCCGGTCATGGAGGGAAGTGGGAAATTGTACAGCAGGGCTGACGGCCTAAGGTGAGCGCGAGCTGGGGAGGCAATCGGGAGTGGGGTGAGTGTGGGCTGGCGGTAGACTGCAGTTTTAATGTGGAGCCTCCTGCTCCTCCTGGCACACATACAAATAAATCATTTTTCTTTCAACTTACCTCTTGGATGGCCCTTTTAAATACTGCTAGCTTGGCTGTTGTGCACCTGAGACAACTGATCAGAGCATGCACGGTGCCTGTTGCTCTCAGTCGGGACCTAATTTCACAACGGGGCTTGAACCAGGCATTAAGCCCATTACCTACGCAAATCTGCCACTGTTTCAGTTGGGCACCCTGGATGACTACAGGGCACCCTAACCAATATAGCATGCTACTGGGCGCTACAGCAGCTGCCTTTTGGCCAATAAACAGGTGCTGTGCTATCGAGTTTCTAGGCCTAGGTTTCCAGAACAGCAGAGAAGGAGCTAAACAGAATACAAATATCAACAGATGATAATGAAGGTTAAAATGAAAGTTAGATGCTATTAAAGGAGACAAAGTTCACCATCAAAACAAGATATACTCACGATACATAAAGAAAATCTACTGACATTTTAAGAATTTGCTCAACTCAAGAGATATTCCTAAGAATTGGAAAGCAGCTACAAATTTAATTGTTTAAAAACTATAGATAGTTAACTCTAACATGCTGTAGAGGCAAAACCTCTGAAATAATTATAGCGAGCTAGCGGGTGAACATTTATAAAAGTATAACTTGTTTTGTGAAAATAATACTGTCATGATCAACAAGGTTAATGCAATTAGTATTACATACAGAAAACCATTGCTTATTCACACTCGGAGAGATCAGCCACAATATGAAACAATGTGGTGACATCATCAGATAATCTTCCAAAATACAGTGTACACAAATGCAATTTGTCCCAAAATACAGTAACACATTCTGTGCCATGTTAAAAAGGAGAATACATACAGTATGGCACAGTGAATGTAGAGTAAATATGTGTAAAACAAACAAGAAGGAATTAATTTCAATGGAGAAAGAGGAAGAAATCTATTCAGTCAAGCATACTTCCAGGAAGGCATACTGTTTGTTAATTAAACATGCTGTAAATTTATATGGGATAAGTGGTACTTTATTGTACTTGGAATGTGATAAACCTTTTGACAAGATTCCACATCAACAATTAACAAATATAGTAGAGTCACTAATTAGCTGATAATGATCCGAGACAAATAATTACCATAAGTTAACGAACAATAACAACTGGCATTTATTTTGCACATTTAACATAGAAAAATGTCCCAAGACACTTTGCAGAAGCTAATCAGACAAAAATTGGCTCTAAGCCAAAGAAGAAGATATTAGGAGCGATGAATAAAATTTTGGTCGAACAGGTAGGTTTCAAGGAGCAGGGATTCTGCACACCATTGGCTTGATGGAAAGAAGATGGGGACCATACCGGGGTAATGACCAGGATGGGCAAAAATAAGGTTTTATTGGGGACAAGTGCATCAAAGGCAGAGGCGAGAAAGAGATTGAGCAGATCAACAGCAGCAGAAGTATCGTGGTGAATGTAGGGCCAACAGAAACAGAGAAAACTATCAATTGAAATTCTCATGCTGAAAAAAGATTATGAGCAGACCCTTGCAATTTCAAATGATCGGCGGGCAAATCATATAACCAACACCTATCTTGCAAATGATACCAAATTAGAAGGAATTCCAAATAATGACAAACAATGCGACCAGATTCAGAAACATTTGAATCTTTTAGGCAACTGGAATAGGCATGAAAATCCTTCTAACGATAATTCTAGCGAAAAGTCAGCGCGAATGCAAAACGTGAAATTGTTTATTTGCTAAAATTAACAGAAGGAATTACACTCTTATGGCCAGTAGATGGCAGATACAGTTCAATGTGAATAAGTGCAAAATAATTAGTATGGGCGCATGAAACCAGACAAGGCTGTATGTGTTAAATAGAACAGTCACAGAATTCATTTGGAATTATGAGGATAGAAGTGTCATCATATTGCTTAGAAAATGTTATTTGATAACTATGGCAACATTACAATTCATTTTACATGCACAGTGTTTGTAAACAATGTATGTTCACAATATAAATTCTACTTTTGTATCACTTGCAACTAAAGATGGAAAGCCTGGGATTATAGATCACTTTATACAGTCTGGTGTAGAACTGTCAATTACATTGAATCATGTTGGCAATTGATTATACCATAAAATACATGTAACAGATTGCTAATTACTGGCATTATCACAAAATTACTGCACAAGACTGTAATGATGAAGTTATTTCTGAAGCATACAGTAATTCTGGTAAACATATCAGCACTCCCTACCTTCTATCTTCTCAGTATTGTGGGCACTCTCTACGCGCCCCTAATGACACACGCGACACCCGTCAATGGCACACAAACCTGAGAACTTCCCCCTGACACGGAAACTCTGCTGGCTCATTGCAGTGGGCATATCTTGACTAATTATCAATTTTTGGGGCTGTAATTTTTAAACTTCAATCCATGTACAGGGAACTTTCAGAGTTTTGGAGAAAAATCTCCTGCAGGAAAAGGAAACCCACTTTGCATAATAGTGTGTGGTTATTTGAATGTCTGTGTGTTTACAAACATAAAAACTCAAGGACAAACTAGTAATAATAGATGCTCTCCTACTCATGATCAGACCCCACATCTGTGGCATTCATGAATTATTTACTCTCCTCCATTCCCCTGCTCTTGTAACATAAATTTAGTATTCGAGAAATTGCCACCAATGGGCAATTCTATGTTCAGCTATACCAGCTAACTTCAGGTTTATTCACCCTATATTCTTGCTAAGAAGATCATTAATTACAGGCTAATGCTGAGTCTTGATCTCAATACTAAAGGATTTGGTACACAACCAGTTTTTAAATGTAAAATAAATAATATATTACGATATTTCCTCATTAATGCAATGAATCCCTTTCTTGGTTACACATCATGTACAGAGGACTAATAATTATTAAGACTGTTGGCTAATCTAATGAATACCTGCACAGAATACTGTTTAATGTATAGAACATAACTCTGCTGTAATCATTGACGACGAGATTCACCACCGCCTCCAGTGTGCCAATGCAGCGTTCGGCCACCTGAAGCCACCAAGCTCATGGTCTCAGAGACATGGACCATGTACAGTAGACACCTCAAGTCGCTGGAGAAATACCACCAACGATATCTCCGCAAGATCCTGCAAATCCCCTGGGCGGACAGACATATCAAAGTTAGCGTCCTCGACCAGGCCAACATCCCCAGCATTGAAGCACTGACCACACTTGATCAGCTCCACTGGGCAGGCCACATTGTTCGTATGCCAGACACGAGACTCCCAAAGCAAGCGCTCTACTCGGAACTCCTTCACGGCAAACGAGCCAAAGGTGGGCAGAGGAAATGTTGTAAGGACACCCTCAAAGCCTCCCTGATAAAGTGCAACATCCCCACTGACACCTGGGAGTCCCTGGCCAAAGACTGCTCTAAGTGGAGGAAGTGTACCCAGGAGGGCGCTGAGCACCTTGAGTCTCATCGCCGAGAGCATGCAGGAATCAAGCACAGGCTGCGGAAAGAGCATGAGGCAAATCTGTCCCACCCACCCCTTCCCTCACCGTATCTGTCCCACCTGTGACAGAGTCTGTGGATCTCATATTGGACTGTTCAGCCATCTAAGGACTCATTTTTAGAGTGGAAGCAAGTCTTCCTCGATTCCGAGGGACTGCCTATGATGATGATGATGAGATCTAATGTCTGTTAGTGAAACATAATTTAACAAATCCTCCACTGCAGCTTTCCCATCAAACTCTAAAATAAAAAGAGATTGAACACATAATGGTGCAGCAGGGAATCATTTTTGTGAATGTGAAGCACCCAATCCATAAACAGTAAAAGCTGCAAAATGCTCAGGATAGTTTGGTGCATAATGTAGGACTCAGGATAGTTTGGTGCATGTGTAGGACTCAGGATAGTTTGGTGCATGTGTAGGACTCACATAATGCACTTTCAATGTTCCAGTTACTCTCCAATTTAAGTATTATCTCTAATGTATCACAGATTAATGGATAAAGATCATTGTTGCTTTATGATTTTTGGCACAATATGCTAGATTTAAACAAAGATTAATACATTTCAAAACCGTACTTGTCCCACTACTGATTTAAATGATGCTGCTACCACAGTACAATCTTATCTCTCTTTCTCTGTCAGCTGTTATTTGTTTTTTCTTTCGCAATCACTCTTTCTTGTCAGCCCAGTTCAATACATTTTCTTTTTTTATAAACTATATAATCACCAGTAATATGAACACTGAATCCCAGCACTGCTATCAATTGGTCCAAACACATGACATTTTTGAAGCTATAAATTTGTATGCAAACATTGTACTTGAAACTGCAGAATTGCTGCCAATGTGCTTCTGTTTTCTTCTTGATAAAGTGATTGTTTACTTTGCTTTGAAATCTTTTTATAGCCAAACTCATCTACATTTTTGATTCAAACTTTTCTGTAAAATATTTCATACTCATTTGTGATACATTAACAATGCATCTGTTGTGTTTAACAATGCATTCTTTCATTGAAAAATTGTGTTTTTAGAATCCAAAATATTAAAATCAATTAATTTAATTTTGCTCATATATATAAAATAATTAATAATAATGGTGTTTATGAGATTTGAGGACAAGTATACATAACTTTTCTGCATAAATAAAACTTCTGCAAGGAAATTTATTAAGAAACAATGATAACATAAGTTTAATATAAGGCTTCTTTCAATCTATATATTACAAAACCTTTAAATAGGAATTTCCATCATGTAAAATTCCATGTAACTTGCTATTTATTATTGTTAGATTGAGCTTTAAGCATGTTGGCACAAAGGAGAAGGCTAAAATGCCAGGGCAGGGTTATGTAAAGCTATTCACAGCCCTACAATGACAAGTCAAAAGGTTAGGTGGGAGGTCAGTAATGCTTGTTGTAAGTGAAACATTTGTCGGCATGTAATACGGGTGTTTAGGTTTTATGAGAAATGACTGTCAACAAAGGAGTACCTGAATAAATGCACAGCCAGAAATAGAGATTTCACAACTATGAAGGCTTGCAGCATTGTCTCTGTGAACAGCAGAGCTAGTTAGTATCTGCATCCACAAGTACTGGCCTTGGTTTAAGCAGGGAACATATAGCAATCAAGCTTTAAAAATGCAATAGAACATTGCAGCATTAAGAAAAATGAACGGGCTTAGTACAGCTATAACTGATCGAGGAGCATTGTCACTCCTATTATTTTTCATTATCAGCTAAGAAGTAAATTCCCTTAATAAAGAGGTGTGCTGCTTTGACATTGTACCGCAGGTTACTGTTTTCACATCAACCTACAACGGCCGGAAAAGCTGACAAACAGCCCCCCAAAAATGCACAACACGAAAAAACAATGTACAACTAAAAGTCTGCCCTGAATGAAGGTCGATGTCCAAAGCCGCTGCTTCAAGGTGACTTGACAATTTAAATTTATTTTTATTACATTGGATTTCAGGAAAGTGAATTTCCATGGGGATTCTCCCACTCGCCCGCTGTAACTTTAGTAGAAGAGTCACAGAAATCCCAGAAAAACCATATAGATGGTGAACTTGACAAGAAAAAGTAAACAAGGCTAAGGGGAAGAGCGGAGGGGGGGGGGTGGGGTGGGACTCATTGGAAAGCTCTTTCAAAGAGCCAGCACAGACACAATGGGCTGAATGGGCTCCTGTTTTCCCCAGGTTCCCACAACCTCTCTGCCAAAGTTACAGCAGAGAAAGGGGACAAGCACCATCACCATTCCCCTCCCCCCTGCCACATCCACCACAGATTTTTAGTAGTGTTTGGAATCATTTCTGCAATTTAGTTTGTTTTTCCATGAAAACTGAATCCCAATGGCCTCACAAATAATATAGGAGAAGAAATAGGGGAAATATTTCTGCAGGGCTTTCTTGATGTCCCTCTGTAACTTCAGAAACCCTGGGGAAATGGTGTAAATAGCTATTTTTAGCTATTGTCATTTAATTTGTCATTTAAATCACTCCTGCCTTCTACCCTGTCACATACCTTCACTTTTGTTCTCTCTTTGGCTCTCCACTTTCCTTGCCACTGTACTTGCTTAAAACGTGTTACATCTGATGAAAGGTCACAGACCTGAAACGTTTACTCTGTTCACAGATGCTGCCTGACCTCCTGAGTATTTCCAGTATTTTCTGTTTATATATGATGAATATTAAATGTGAGGGATTTGAGTGCCGGGAGCCAAGGTAGGTCCACAAGAAAGGGATAACAAGTAAGAGGGACTTGAGACAGGGTACAGGCAGCAGAGCTTTGCTGATGTTTTTGCAGGGTGAGAATGGGAGGCTGGTCAGGAGAGATTTGGATTAATTAAGTCTGGAGGTGACAAAGGGTTTCAGTGGTTAATGAGCTGAGGTCGTGTGTGTGTGGGGTGGGGGCGGGTGGGGGGGCGGGGGGAGGGGGGATGGAAGCTGGTGATATTACGGAGGTGGAATTGGGTGATTTTGTGATGGAGAGGAGTTGCTCGGCTTAGTGTCAAATAGGCTGACTAGGTTGTGAACAGTCTGGTTCAGCCTGAGGCAATGGCCAGCGAAGGGAATGGAGTCAGTGGTAAGGGTACACAAGAGCATAAGAGCAAAAGAAATAGGAGCAGGAGTAGGCCACCTGGCCCCTCGAGCCTGCGCCGCCATTTAATATCATGACTGATCTGATCATGGACTCAGCTCCACTTCCCTGCCTGCTCCCCCTAACCCTTTACTCCTTTATCGTTCAAAAATCTGTCTATCTCTACCTTAAATATATTCATAGACCCAGCCTCCACAGCTCTCTGGGGCAGAGAATTCCAAAGATTTACAACCCTCTGAGAGAAGAAATTTCTCCTCATCTCACTTTTAAATGGGCAGCCCCTTAGTCTGAGATTATGGGGCCGATTTTCAGCAAGGCCTCCGCCTGCCCAAGTGTCGCCCAAAGTGCCGCTGATGGCCGCTGAGGTACCGGATGGTACTTTGGGTGGGATATTCATGAAGAAGGTCCCTCTAGGGTCGGCGGGCGGCAAATGGAAGATATACGCCGCCAATCTGGACGGTAGCGGGTGGGAGGTCGCATTCTCGGCGGCAGAGGTGCTTGCCGCCCAAGTGCCGCCGAGAATGGAGTCGGGCCCACAGGAGGTCGAAGACCTAAAAAAAATCTCAAATAAAAAATACAAAAATTATCTGAAGTCGCTGTTGACATTTTGTTTTTAAATGTTCACTTACCTTTATTTCAGGTTCTCAGACTCACCGTCGGGGACAGACCAGCCTGCAGCCAGCGATCCACCCCCGTTCTGCCGCCGAGTCCCGCCGACTCCCGCCCACAGGAATCTGGGAGCTCGGCGGGCGGGAGCTCAGTTGCGCCACTTGGCCATCCGCTGACGTCAGCGGGTGGTTCCCGGCGGCTCTCCCCTCCCACCCGCTCCAGGCCATCTCCAAAGTGGCACTGGGCGGATCCGCAGGAGGAATGTCGGCGCTAGTAGGTGGCAGTTAGCGGCAGAGGGCGGTGGGCTGCTGAATTTCGACCTCCATGCCCCCTAGTTTTAGTTTCCCCTATGAGTGGAAATATACTCTCTGCATCCACCTTGTCAAGCCCCCTCATTATCTTATATGTTTCAATAAGATCAACCCTCATTCTTCTGAACTCCAATGTGTATAGGCCCAACCTATTCAACCTATCCTCATAAGTCAACCCCCTCATCTCCAGAATCAACCTAATGAACCTTCTCTGAACAGCCTCTAATGCAAGTATATCCTTCCTTAAATACGGAGACCAAAACTGTACGCAGTACTCCAGGTGTGGCCTTACCAATACAACCTGTACAGTTGTAGCAGGACATCTCTGCTTTTATACTCTATTCCTCTTGCAATAAAGGCCAACATACTATTTGCCTTCCTGATTACTTGCTGTACCTGTATACTAACTTTTTGTGTTTCATATACAAGGACCCCCAGGTCCCTCTGTACTGTAGCCCTTTGCAATTTTTCTCCATTTAAATTATAATTTGCTTTTCTATTATTTCTGCCAAAGTGAATAACCTCACATTTTCCCACATTATACTCCATCTGCCAAATTTTTGCCCACTCACTTAACTTGTCGATATCCCTTTGCATATTTTTTATGCCCTCCTCACAATTTGCTTTTGCACCCATCTTTGTATCATCAGCAAACTTGGCTACATTACACTTCATCGCTTCATCCAAGTCATTAATATCGATTGTAAATAGTTGAGTACCAGCACCAATCCCCGTGTCATCCCACTAGTTACTGTTTGCCAACCAGAAAATGACCCATTTATCCCGACTCTCTGTTTTCTGTTAGTTAGCCAATCCTCTATCCATGCTAATATATTATCCCCAACCCCGTGAGCTTTTATCTTGTGCAGTAACCTCTTATGTGGCACCTTATCGAATGCCTTCTGGAAATCCAAATACACCACATCCACTGGTTCCCCCTTATCCACCCTGCTCGTTACATACTAAAAGAACTCCAGCAAATTTGTCAAACATGATACATAGTCTGTGACAGTGGCCAAAGTTAATGGCTTCTGACTTCCCATGTTTAGCTACAGGAAACATGGCTTATCAAAGACTGGATGTCGGACAAACAGTCTGACAGTATAAAGGCATTGCAGTGATTGAGAGACATAGTGGAGAGGTAGAGTTGGATGTCATCAGTATGCATATGGAAGCTGACTCCATTTCTATGGATGATGTTGCCGAGGGGCAGTATATAGATGAGGAAGAGGAGGTTTTGGTTTGGGGTGGAAAGAGATGCCATTGTTGGAGATGCTCTGGCCACAAATGGATAGGTAAGAATGGAAGTGGGAGGACCGTTCTACCAAGTTGGACAACATGGAAAGGCATTGGAGGAGGATGGTGGGCTTGACTGTGTCGATGCTGCAAAGAAGTCAAGAAGGACACGGAAGGATAATGCACTATAGTCACAGTCATTTTATTAAATTAATCTGTGCCTGCATGAATTTACATTATTAGAAGTAGCATTTCTGTCAAGGTTTGAACTGCGCCTAAAACATAAATCAACAAACATACAGATAGAAGTCATCCATAACGGCAACCAATAGGTGTTATTCCTTTCAGCAGGCAATTTCAGAATAAGGTCAATATATAATCTCAAAGGTGGCTGCTTATCATTCTGTGCTTAGCAAGTGTAATGAATCAATCTATCTTCAGTTAGTTGTAAACATAAGACTTGGCAGTCTTAATCTGTGCCTCTAACTGTTAACTGTTTGCACATGAGCAACCAATCAACCGACTGACAAAGATTGCAGATTTTCAAGCACCAGTTTATGAATGCCAAACATTTCATCCATGGACAAATATTTCAGTTTCCACAAACTACAATAGTTGTTATCAACTCCATACCTTTCAAAATCTTAAAGCTTCAGTTTAGGGCATCATCATCATAGGCAATCCCTCAAAATCGAGGAAGACTTGCTGCCACTCTAAAAGTGAGTTCTGAGGTGACTGTACAGTCCAATACGGGAATTACAGTCTCTGTCACAGTTTAGGGCATAACACACCATGTACCACATGACCAAAAGTTTCATGTCGCATGACTTTCAAACTGATAGTGAAGCTATGGGGGTATTTTAACCCCAAGGATGGATGGGTTGCGGGTAGGTGGAAAGGTAAAAATGTTAAAATCATTAATTTGACTTCAACCTGCCCACTTCCTGGTTTAACGGAAGCAGGTGAGGGGGCAGGCGACAAACCCGTTCTCAGGAGGTGGGTCGGTCACTAAAATTATTGAAGGAGGCAGTCTGCCTCCATTGTAACTAGATTTTTATTTTTAACACATGAAGGCCGGGATCCTGGGCCGCGGGAAGCCCAGCAGATAAAAGGAGGTGAGAAGGGCCGGATCCATGTGGTAAATCTGTTTATTGCACTGTTTGTGGGTCAGGAGGAGTATGTGTGTCTCCCCCATGTACCAGTGGCAGTGGTGGGATCAGGAATGCTGAGAGAGGACAGCAGGTTCTTGCTCCACTGACCCACTGCCACTCCCTCGGGGCAGCACCTCAACATCCCCACCAATCTGCTGGAGCACAGATTGTTGGACTGCTGCGACACCATGTGATCCCCAGTCGACTGAGGTGGACCCAGCAGCGATGGCAGCAGTCAGAGCTTACGTGGCATGAAGCTGAGATTGCATGACATCACCAAGACGTTGCATGGCGTCAAGCTGAGACTGCATAAGAGCAGCCTGAGCATCCATGCGAGCAACCATTGACGATAGCAGCACCAAGACGTTGCGTTGTTTCCGCCTGTGCTGCAATGGAAGCTGCCACATCACCCAAGACACGCATCATGAGGTCTGGACCCACACGGTCACTCTGGGAGTCCACCATCGTCGGCACACTGGCAATGATGGGCTCCATGGTGTGCGCAGAGCTGTGTACAATGCGGAGATGGACACCTTCACACTCCTTACCACTTCCGACAGGTTCTCGAGCACTCTTGCCATTGCACCTATCATGTCGGAGTGTATAGCCATCACCCTTTGTATGACCGCCTCTCCCTCGAGGTCCTCATCTGAGTCTTCTGCAGCAGAATTTGCATGCGAACTCTCCCTCTGGGGAGATGGCTCCCGAGCTTGCCTTACCCCTTGACCTTGCAGCCCACATCACCCAGTATCTGAGCTGGTGACTGCGCGTAAGAGAAGCAGTGACGCAGTGCTTGGCTCCTCCTCCTCCCCCTCCTCATCCTCGTCCCCCTCTTCTTCTCCATCATCTCCCTCTTCTTCTCCCTCATGACTGGGTTGGGGGGCTCAGGCACAGGCTGCTCTTCCGATGGCTGATTATCTGAAAGCATAAATGGCACAAAAGTCACGTTAAGGTGAGGACAGGGGGTCAGGAATGAATCAAGGAAGGTAGACAAAATAAGGAGCTGGAAAGTGATAAGACCTTCTGGTTTAACGAGGAAGTGAGATGAGAAGAAGAGATAAAGATACCATTGTTGCCCCCAGCGGGCTTGACGTCGCCATCGGCCACGGCACCCACCACCTGCAGACCAATGAGTCGCAGCACTCGCTCCTCCAGGTCAGAAATCTGGTGCAGTTCAGCTTCCTCCCCTCCAGTCTGCTGCTACTGCATCCTGTTGTGTGACATCTTGGCCTGCAAAACAAAGGAGTAAGAGTCCAGTTGGGTATGTGGAAGATATGCCTGCCATGGTTAAATAGCTGTGAATGTAGGCAAGGCGTGAAATGAGACTGTGAGTGTGAGTAGGTACAGCTTGTTGGTGGTTGCCAGTTGGATTGAGTGCTGGTTTGCAGAGTGTGCACAGACATAGAAACATTGATACATAGCAAATAGATACAGGAGTAGGCCATTCGGCCCTTCGAGCCTGCACTATCATTCAATAAGATCATGGCTGATCATTCACCTCTGTACTCCTTACCTGCTTTCTCTCCATACCACTTAAACCCTTTAGCCGTAAGGGCCATATCTAACTCCCTCTTGAATATATCTAACGAACTGGCAGCAACAACTCTCTGTGGCAGAGAATTCCACAGGTTCAGAATTCTCTGAGTGAAGAAGTTTCTCTTCATCTCGGTCCTAAATGACTAATCCCTTATCCTTAGACTCTGACCCCTGGTTCTGGACTTCCCCAACATCGGGAACATTCTTCCTGCATCTAACCTATCCAGTCCCGTAAGAATTTTATATGTTTCTATGAGATCCCCTCTCATTCTTCTAAACGCCAGTGAATACAGGCCCAGTTGATCCAGTCTGTCTCATATGCCAGTCCTGCCATCCCGGGAATCAGTCTGGTGAACCTTCGCTGCACTCCCTCAATAGCAAGAACGTCCTTCCTCAGATTAGGAGACCAAAACTGAACACAATATTCCAGGTGAGGCCTCACCAAGGCCCTGTAAAACTGCAGTAAGATCTCCCTGCTCCTATACTCAAATCCCTTAGCTATGAAGGCCAACATGCCATTTGCCTTCTTCACCGCCTGCTGTATCTGCATGCCAACTTTCAATGACTCATGTACCATGACACCCAGGTCTCGTTGCACCTTCCCTTTTCCTAATCTGCCGCCATTCAGATAATATTCTCCCTTCATGTTTTTGCCCCCAAAGTGGATAACCTCACATTATCCACATTATACTGCATCTACCATGCATTTGCCCACTCACCTAACCTGTCTAAGTCACCCTGCAGCCTCTTAGCATCCTCCTCACAGCTCACACTACCACCCAGCTTAGTGTCATCTGCAAACTTGGAGATATTACACTCAATTCCTTCATCTAAATAGCTGGGGTCACAGCACTGAGCCCTGCGGCACCCCACTAGTCACTGCCTGTTATCCAGACTCTCTACTTCCTGTCTGACAACCAGTTCTCTATCCACATCAATGCATTACCCCCAATACCACGTACTTTAATTTTGCCCACCAATTTCTTGTGTGGCACCTTGTCAAAAGCCTTTTGAAAGTCCAAATACACCACACCCACTGGTTCTCCCTTGTCCACTCTACTAGTTGCATCCTCAAAAAATTCTAGAAGATTTGTCAAGCATGATTTTCCTTTCATAAATCCATGCTGACTTGGACCGATCCTGTCACTGCTTTCCAAATGCGCTGCTATTTCATCTTTAATAATTGATTCCAACATTTTCTGCACTACCGAGGTCAGGCTAACCGATCTATAATACCCCCCGTTTTCTCTCTCCCTCCTTTTTTAAAAAGTAGTGTTACATTAATTACCCTCCAGTCCATAGGAACTGATCCAGAGTCGATAGACTATTGGAAAATGATCACCACTGCATCCACTATTTCTAGGGCCACTTCCTTAAGTACTGTGGGATGCAGACTATCAGGCCCTGGGGATTTATCGGCCTTCAATCCCATTTTTTACCTACGTCGTTAGTACCTATATGCACCACGACAACTGGCTGTTCACCCTCCCCTTCCAGAATGTTCTGTAGCCGCTCCGAGAC
The DNA here is from genome assembly GCF_044704955.1 of Pristiophorus japonicus. Lineage (NCBI taxonomy): Eukaryota > Metazoa > Chordata > Chondrichthyes > Pristiophoridae > Pristiophorus > Pristiophorus japonicus. The sequence goes on from NC_091983.1 coordinate 125,658,152, forward strand.
ATCCTTGACCCTTGCACCAGGGAGGCAACATACCATCCTGGAATCTCGATTGCGGCCACAGAAACGTCTATCTATTCCCCTTACAATAGAATCCCCTACCACTGTAGCTCTCCCACTCTTTTTCCTGCCCTCCTGTGCAACAGAGCCGCCCATGGTGCCATGAACTTGGCTGCTGCTGCCCTCCCCTGATGAGTCATCCCCCCAACAGCATCCAAGGTGGCATAGCTGTTTCGGAGGGGGCTGACTGTAGGGGAACCCTGCACTACCTTCCTTCCACTGCTCTGCCTGATGGTCACCCATTCCCTATCTGCCTGAGTAACCTTTACCTGTGGTGCGACCAACTCATTAAATGAGCTATTCACGACATCCTCAGCATCGCAGATACTCCAGAGTGAATCCATTCACAACTCCAGTGCCGCAATGCGGTCTGTCAGGAGCTGCAGCTGGACACACTTCCTGCACATGTAGTTGTCAGGGACACTGGTAGTGTTCCTTATTTCCCACATAGCACAGGTTGAGCATGGCACGGCGCTGTGCTCACCTGGCTTGACTTAACCCTTCAATTACTTAATTGACAAAGGTTTCCTACTGGGAAGAAAAAGAAAAAAGATAAAGAAAAAAAAACTACTCACCAATCAGCCAGCCAATCACTTACCCTCTTGGCTGTGACATCATATTTCGATTACTTTTTAATTCTTTGTTTATTTCCCACCTCTGCTGTAGCTGCAGCTCGCTGCTCCCTCTCTGCCGCTGCTCGCTCTCAGCCGCCGGCCTTTGTCGTCCTGCTCTGCCGCCGACCTACTCTCGCGATGTTGCTCGCTCTCAGCCGCTGCCCTTTGTAGTCCCGCTCACCCGCTGACCTCCTCTCACGATGCTGCTTCCTCTCTGCCACTGCTTGCTCTCAGCCGCTGCCCTTTGTAGTCCCGCTCACCCGCTGACCTCCTCTCACGATGCTGCTTCCTCTCTGCCACTGCTTGCTCTCAGCCGCTGCCCTTTGTAGTCCCGCTCACCCACCGACCTACTCTCATGATGCTGCTCCCTCTCTGCCGCTGTTCGCTTTCAGCCACCGCCCTTGTAGTCCCACTCACCCATTGACCTCCTCTTGCGATGCTGCTTCCTCTCTGCCACTGCTCGCTCTCAGCTGCCGCCCTTGTAATCCCGCTCACCCGCCGACCTCCTCTTGCGATGCTGCTCCCTCTCTGCCCAGAGGCTCAGAGGCTGGTATGTAAGAGTTGTGGAAACATGTACTTACCTTGACCACTTGACTGATGTAGTTGAACTTCTTGCGGCACTGTGTATGACTTCTATCCACCACCAGGCTGGCCGACACCTCCACAGCCACCTCTGCCCACATGGCCCTAAAAACCTGTGAAGTAGGCCTTCTCCCAGATGGAGGTAACAGTGCCTCCCTCCTTCTCTCCATTGCCCCCACCAATGTCTGCAATGCCAGGTCATTGAAACTTGGAGGTCTTGGAGCAATCATTGCAGATCTTCCTTGCAGCTCTCAGTCAACTCCAGAAATGATGATAATGTCCAGGTGCTGCCTGATACGACATCCTCTTTAAGAACTGGAATGAACAGCAGGCTGATTATCAGTGATGTCAGCTGAAATTGGGTGCAGCCCAAGTAATAGCGCCCCTGCAGCGCCCCGCTGACGCCATTAGCACCTCCATACTGCCTCGCTGCATTTCTGAGGGAAAAATGCGCAATTTCCGACAATTTTGTAGTCCATCTTGCAGGCGTTAAATGTTCAAACATATAAAACTTAGTGCCCCAAATGCGGCGCTACTGAATTAGGCCCCCAAAATATATACCCACCCTCAAATCGTTGCTGTTCAATTATCGTTCCAATAATTCTCATCTCCTTCCTCACCTCAGCAGCACAGAAGCTCGTACTGGCCTAGAAATTGGTTTGTGCCTGACTTTGAGCTCAAACCCAACGGTGACCACGAACCGCCGTGCCCAAAACTGATGCGCAAAATTGGTCCTCTTCATCAGGATGCGACTGGCATGCTGTGGACAGCAGCCACACCACAAGAGGCAATGCACCAGGCCTGAAGAGGACAAAAGCCAGCCAGTGGGGATGCCAGTCCCGGATTTGCAGTGAATTCGGGTGGAGGATATCAGGAGGTGGGCGAGTGGTGGCCTACAGCGGCCCACAATTTTAATATGGTGGACTCCTGCTCCTCTTGCCTCCATATTCAGGTAAATAAAATAATACTTCACTTACCCTTTTCCTGGTAGCCTCGAGTGATCCTTTTAAAGACCATTGCTTTAGCTGCTTTTCGCCTAGGAAATTGACCGCGGCATGGTCTCAATTTTGCAAAGGGGCCTGAAATAGGCATTAGGCTCCCGATCTGCATATTCAAGGAGCCTAATGCCAATATCTGACTGCCATCCTGGATGACTACAGGTTGTCCTTACCAATAAGGAATGAGTACGCATGTATATGCTGCACGTCGTATCACATCCTTCAGCGGCCATTGTTTGCTGAAAAACAGATGCTGCACAATCTAACTTCTGTGCCATTATGTCCTGGGGAGTACTTGAACATATCAGTCTGTACTGATTTCTATAACCACCTGAAAGAGTATACTTTCGAGACGAAAGGCCAGGACTCTTATCCTATTATGATCATTATAAACCATTTGTAAAATAATGCTGCATAGTAATTATAAAAAGTGTAAAAAAAACATTAAGAAGTATTCACGCTTGTTCTTTAAATATATCTGCATGGTACTTGCTATATTATTTAAGAAGAAAATTATTGCCGATGTTAGAAATCTTAAACAGAAGCAGACAATGCTGAAAATACTCAGCTGGTCAGGTAGTATCTGCTGAGAGAACAGACGCGGTAACCATTTGGGCTACAGATTAGGGCTGGATTTTTGATATGTTGCCGCCTCTGTTTCTTGCCCCAGAGGAGCGGAAATTGCAGCGGGAATGATTTCCGGGCGGGCAGCCAGCTTCTAGCGCCCCGTCGGTTTTGCGGGGGGCACTGAGCAGCACCGTCCGGGAGCATCAAGCCGGCATGCAACGCTGGTTTCAACAGCGCTTTGATTTTAGTTTCACGCTGATCCTGCAGCGCCCTGTAGTGAGCCATAGTGGGATCGCCGCAGAAACCAGGCGGTCTGAATTATCTTGCCGGCGGTGAGCAAAAGAATTACTGAATGAGGTAAGTTTGATTGTTTTGTTTTCATTATTGCGATTTATCTTAATATGCGGGTCTTAAGAGATGTAGCGGCAGGGATTGTGGATGCATTGCTTGTAATTTACCAAAATTCCTTGGATTCTGGGGAGGTTCAATCAGATTGGAAAACTGCAAATGTAACATCTCTATTTAAAAAAGAAGGCAGACAAAAAGCAGGAAACTATAGACCAGTTAGCTCAATATCTGTGGTTGGGAAAATGTTGGAGTCCATTATTGAAGAAGCAGTAGCAGCACATTTGGAAAAGCAAAATTTGGTCAGGCAGAGTCAGCAGGGATTTATGAAGGGGAAGTCATGTTTGACAAATTTGCTGGAATTCTTTGAGGATGTAACGAACAGCGTGGATAAAGGGGAACCAGTGGATGTGGTGTATTTCAACAAAGTGCCACATAAAAGATTACTGCACCAAGATAAAAGTTCACGGGGTTGGGGGTAATATATTAGCATGGATAGAGGATTGGCTAACTAACAGAAAACAGAGAGTCAGGATAAATGGTTCATTCTCTGGTTGGCAACCAGTAACTAGTGGGGTGCCGCAGGGATCAGTGCTGAAACCCCAATTATTTACAATCTATATTAACGATTTGGAAGAAGGGATCGAGTGTAACGTAGCCAAGTTTGCTGACGATGCAAAGATGGGAGGAAAAGCAATATGTGAGGAGGACACAAAAATTTGCAAAAGGACATAGACAGGCCAAGTGAGTGGGCAAAAATTGGCAGATATAATGTTGGAAAGTGTGAGGTCATGCACTTTGGCAGAAAAAAAATCAAAGAGCAAGTTATTATTTAAATGGAGAAAGATTGCAAAGTGCTGCAGTACAGCGGGACCTGGGGGTACTTGTGCATGAAACACAAAAGGATAGTATGCAGGTACAACAAGTGATCAGGAAGACCAACGGTATCTTGGCCTTTATTGCAAATGGGATGGAGTATAAAAACAGCGAAGTCTTGCTACAGTTATTGGTGAGGCCACACCTGGAATACTGCGTGCAGTTTTGGTTTCCATATTTAAGAAAGGATATACTTGCTTTGGAGGCAATTCAGAGAAGGTTCACTAGGTTGATTCTGGAGATGAGGGGGTTAACTTATGAGGAAAGGTTGAGTAGGTTGGGCCTCTACTCATTGCAGTTCAGAAGAATGAGAGGTGATCTTATCAAAACGTATAAGATTATGAGGGACCTTGACAAGGTGGATGCAGAGAGGATGTTTCCACTGATAGGGGAGACTAGAACTAGAGGGCATGATCTTAGAATAAGGGGCCGCCCATTTAAAACTGAGATGAGGAGAAATTTCTTCTCTCAGAAGGTTGTAAATCTGTGGAATTCACTGCCTCAGAGAGCTGTGGAAGCTGGGACATTGAATAAATTTAAGACAGGAATAGACAGTTTCTTGAGCATTAAGGGGTTATGGGGAGTGGGCGGGGAAGTGGAGCTGAGTCCATGATCAGATCAGCCATGATCTTATTGAATGCTGGAGCAGGCTCGAGGGGCCGTATGACCCGCTCCTGTTCCTATTTCTTATGTTCTTATTAATGTATTGGGAATGGTTTTTTGTGTCTCGGGACGATTTTTTGTTTTCCCAGGGAAGCCTCTCTTATGGTGTTCCAAAGCCGGCTCTTTAGCAATGGATTTTCAATTGCTCAGCAGCCTTGCACCCTGAAGGAGGTGTTGAACGCCTTCCTTAGCGCTGCGCTCTACACTCAGGACCCAGCTAATACATTTTGTGGCTGCAGATGCAAACCATTTCCCGGATAAACTTTACCACTCCGCCGCCATTACCACCACGAAAAATCCTCCATCTGAAAATTCAGCCCTTAAACTCGTCTGTTATCTTCACAGATGTTGACTGATCAGCTGTGTTTTTCCAGCATTTTCTTGCTGTACCTTTATCATCATTAGTTTTGCTTCAAGGGCAGATAGTATTCGTTATTTATGAAAGGGTTGAAAAGAAAGCGTTAAGTGTCTGGGTTCCATACTTTTCTCAAGGCCATGACAACATTGCTGCGACATTAATCCTCACTCCTGATTGGCATAATTATTTAAAACCTTATAATAGCACTCTACCAAAGAGTGCACTGAACATGCATAGATAAAAACCCCTTCACAAAGACTATTCAGTTTCTAATTAATACTACATTAAATTTAGACTATTGCCATTGAAAACTTACATAAATTCCATTAGTTTCAGGGATTAAGCTGTGCTGGAAAGCAGTGGCAATTTTAAGTGGTATTGGTCTACTTTTGGGAATTTTAATCCACCCTGTGCAGCAGTATGCACATGACCAGCTCCAAACCTAATTACAGAGACCCAGTAAGCTGAGTTACTGTCTTGCAGCCTTGCTTTCATCAACTTACGTGAAAAGATGCTATTGCACATTTTATTCATACTTCTAAAAGGAAAATGAATATCAATTGCAATAAATCATGGGGGAAAGAAAAGGCTGGTGATTGCTGATTTTATTTGGATGGAGCAGTCGTTAGAGATCTGTCTGAATTGAAAATTTTGACAGAGTATCTAAGCGCAATGACTATTTTTGATTTTGAGTGTTTTTGCATTAGGGAGAAAAAAAATGGGTTTCAAGAAGAGTTAATATTCATAATATGTTGTCCACATTCCTGTCTTGAACTTATATGTAAGAAATTTATATGCAGGCTAGTCAAATGAACGTATTACATTATTAAATTTTTCATTTAAAAAATTCATACTTTTTCTCCCCCTTTCCCAAAAATGTCTTGGGTCCACTCTTACTTCTGAGGGGTGGTTCAGAAGATAAAAGACAACTGAAAGTGACATGGAGTGAAATAAGTGACATTATAATTAAAGGTTTTGCTAAAGAATTTATATCATCATGTTACAGGTAGAAGGGAAGATATTTAATGGGGAATGTACATCATAAATGCAAAAGTAAAGTAGCCCAGAATTTAAAGTTGAATAAGTAAAGTAAACAGACTCAGCTCCTCAAACCTGACACTCGAAGGCCAGACCTACAGCACAGCAAACTGGCATTCAGGGAGCCAAGCGCTCCAGATTGACTTCACTGGATGTCAATTGTAGCATCTGCATAGGTGAGTCGGCCTTCTGAGCCTCAAATGCACAGCAGCCAAAAGTGGCTAAGATTTCCAGGAGCTATGCAACAATTCAACAAAGAGCATTATAATTGCCAAAAGTCTCTTTTGACCACAGGAAATCAGAGAGAACAGATAGATAACTGAATGATAGAGGGAGAGAGAGAGGGTGGAGAAGGGGCAATTCTCTGAAAAATCAGATCAGGAAGATGGATCCCTAGGAAGCCATAAAAGGAGAGGAAAGCCATAGCTGGCAAGAGGATCCCAGAGTGACTAAAATTACTGATTAAATCCAAAATAAGCATTTTAAGGCATTGAAATAAGGTTGACTGCAGGATTAAGAGATCTGCACCATTTGGCTGGATGGACAGCTCAGAATAGAATGGAACTTAGACAGTCAGACTTGAAGATGCATGACAGGGGACTCTTAAGAAGACAGATGGGGATTTGGAAACAAGAGATTGAAGACTCTAAGAACTACATTTTCCTCTATTTGCCATCTGGTGCACAGCCTGAAGGGAGATAAAGAATTGTGAAATCATAAGACTGACAGTTTGGACAAAATAATAAAACTTTGCTCTCATTAATTAGGTTGTTATCTGAACCATTCGAATGTATTACAGCCTTGTAACTTTTCAGTTATCTGTTATACTACATCTACCAAGAGAAACTAGTGACATATTTTAGTCCCATTCAATTTCCTTTCCCCAATTTCTTATGTCCGCAAAACATGCATGGGATCTGGGCAAAACTGGTAATATTAAAGTATTAAGTTATTGGTCCCATTTTAATTTAAGTTTAGTTGTATTTGTTTATATTGAATAGAAGAAAATTATGAGTAAGAAAATCCATATATATCTCCTGCTTAGACTCCCTGAGAATAATAAATAATTGGAAGATAATTATATAATTTATCTTGTTACTGTTGATGTGACAATTTCTGCGAAGGTGACAGATCATGCGTTCATGTAGCCAACTAACATTCATAGAACTAGTGCATCTAAACTACTCACTGTTCCAAAGACCTCTATTTTACAATAATAATTACAGGTCTGAAAAAAATGCAAGAAACAAATAAAAGATCATTTTAAAAAATTAACAAACAAATCTAACCGAAATTGTAAATCAGACCAAAAATGTCCCAAACTACTTTTCCCTAAAAGGTTTATATTGTCCTAATTATTCACAATTACACTATCATCTTAACAAGAACTGATATATCCAAATTCATTTGATACAAATGAAGCTATTTGAGGAATGGAGAAAAAATATTTGAGTATTGAAGAATAATTTTCTGGCAGTGTTTATATTATACTACCTTTAGAATGATCAGAATTGTCTTCCAATCCCAACTCCGCCCCCTCCTCTCTTTGACAGGAGATAATCTCAGAGGCTGCAGCAGCTCTCTGCAGTCTTACACAATTGACCATTCTCCACTTTTCAGGTTTGACACTGAGTGTCAAAAGACTATTCTCTCATTGGTGACCACACAGTCAGGCATGGCCTTGTCTTCACAGCATCCACAGAGACACACTTTCCAGCAGAAATCATTGCACAGCAATCAGTGGTGAGAATCCTGGCTGATTTATTTCCCCTGCTGAGCCCCGGGGTGGTGTGACCAATTGTAGCATAGTAACAATTGATCTGGTTGAGATCAGCTAACGTAGCACAGACCTCGGGCTTCCATGGATCACATAGCTCAGTAAAACATCACATGGTGTCTTTACATTCTAAACCATTAAGGAGCAATGGCATATTCGTCAATATTAATATATACTGGGGTGATTTACTATGTTAAAGGCACTTTAAATGCAAATTTATGTAATATTAAATGTAAATTGTTGGTATGGTTGAACACAATGGAGGACAAGAATATTTTAGTTAATATCCTTTGGGGGAGAAATTCAGTACCGCCCCGTTTGGGGCACTAACTTTTGAATTCCAAGAAAATTAGCGCCAGGTGCTAATGACGCCCAGTTTTTTCTAACTTCAGTGTTTGCGCTCTAGGACGGAAGTGGAACACAAAATCAAATGCACTGCTTCCTTCCTGGAATACTACAGGACACAGGTGGGGCAGTAGTGGTTCAGTGCTGCACAATGTCCTGTGCAGCGTGGCCGAGATCGGAGGCTCCTTCCCTCCCTTAAAGAAAAAGGCCATTGCTGCAGGCTCTGCATTGGGACCAATTAGCTGGTCCCTGACAGCAGCCGTGAACCAGCCCGATCAGCCCCAAGCACTTTAGCAGAGTGCCAGGCTGATCAATCGTGGCCCAGGAACAATCAAAAAAAATCACTATGCTTTGTTAATATTTTTCTCCTACCCGGACCAATATCCCCTTTTACTTGTGCCTCCAAAGCTCCCAGCCTCCTGAACAACGCCTCCTGCAGCTATCGGTGTTGTTGCCAGGCGATACGACAGGGGGAAGAACTGTAGTTCAAGTCTGGGACGCTACTGGGACAATGCGCAGGACAATGAAGTCACGGTCTCCGGGTGCAGGAGATCGTGGCGCAACGCCTTACCATCGGCACTAACCTCTCGGCCAAGTTAGCGGGAGTTGTTCATCTTGCCGCTAAGTAAGTCGTTAGCTCCTCGCTATCGCCCCCCGGAGACGATAATGAGAGGCGCTGAGGAGGCCAATTTCTCGGCCTCTGATTTTTTAATATGTTGGCAATTTATTTTGCACAAATTCATGAAGTCAAAGACAAGTTGTTAATCACCATATGCATTTATGTAACATTAATATGCAGAGATTGGGATGCAGAAACCACAATGACATTCCTGTAAATCTTTAATGTTCTGCCATTGTATCATGATAAATGCCAGTTGTGCAGTCACTTTTCTTCCGAGCGATTCTAACTGAAACATGATTCATAACTCTAGAATTTTACAATCAGTCTAATCAGTTCACTCTTACAGTAAATAGGTTTGAACGACAGCAGCTGGCACAGTTCATTGGACTGATATTTGCTCCTCATCCCTCAAGAATCTGACAGGCTCCAGTTAAGAAGTGTTTTCATACCAATAACAGATGCCTCAAATTCCTTCTCACCATCCCCTTTGCACACTATTGTCTGCTGTATTTACTTGATTTCCATAATGTCCAGTCAGCTTACCTGGATAAGCTATTTTATCAACAGCTTATTGCCAACAATGCTGGTTAATAATCATTCATATCCCACTGATGGATTCTCTTTCACTGAGAATCTTTCTTCTCTTTTACATGAGATCAAGGCATTATGGTCAAATCTTTTTTCTCTCTCGCTTTGTTCTCTTTCCCTCCTTCACCACCAACCCGCCCCACAATTTCTCCTCCTCCTTTTCTGTGGCAAGAAATGACAGATGAAGATGACTGGTTGAGGGTCACCTGCATTTTTTGCAGTTCTCACTAAGTTTTCCTCTTAAAAAAGGATGAGATAGATTGGTGATTCACCTTTTCCAGCTTGAAATTTTATTCACAAGGATTACTATGTACACAATAGCAGCCATACCGTGGCTAACAATATTATAACGGATTCTTAATGCCAAAGCTCTCCTCGCCAGACTCCCATCTAGCACCTTCCATAAACTTGAGCTCATCCAAAACTCTGCTGCCCATATCCTAACTTGCACCAAGTCCCGTTCACCCATCACCCATGTGCTCGTGGAGCTCATCATCATAGGCAGTCCCTCGGAATCGAGGAAGACTTGCTTCCACTCTTAAAATGAGTTCTTAGGTGGCTGAACAGTCCAATACGAGAACCACAGTCCCTGTCACAGGTGGGACAGATAGTGCTTGAGGGAAAGGGAGGGTGGGATTGGTTTGCCGCGTGCTCTTTCCGCTGCCTGCGCTTGATTTCTGCATGCTCTCGGCGATGAGACTCGAGGTGCTCAGCACCCCCCCGGATGCACTTCCTCCACTTAGGGCAGTCTTTGGCCAGGGACTCCCAGGTGTCAGTGGGGATGTTGCACTTTATCAGGGAGGCTTTAAGGGTGTCCTTGTAACGTTTCCTCTGCCCACTTTGGCTCGTTTGCCATGAAGGAGTTCGAGTAGAGCACTTGCTTTGGGGAGTCTCGTGTCTGGCATGCAAACAATGTGGCCTGCCCAGCAGAGCTGATCAAGTGTGGTCAGTGCTTCAATGTGGGGATGTTGGCCTGGTCGAGGACGCTAACGTTGGTGCGTCTGTCCTCTCAGAGGATTTGCAGGATCTTGCGGCGACATCGTTGCTGGTATTTCTCCAGCGACTTGAGGTGTCTATTGTACATGCTGGTACCCGATCCAGCAATGCTTTGAATTTAACATTCTCATATTTGTATTTAAATTGCTTTATGGCCTTGTCCCTTTCTATCTCCGCCACCTCCTCCAGCCCTACACCCGCCGAGGACCATGTTCCTCCAATTCTGGCCTTTTGTGCCTTCCCAATTTCCTTTCCCCCACCATTGGCGGCCGTAACTTCAGCTGTCTAGTCCCTAAATTCTTGGAATTTCCTTCCTAAACCTCTCCACCTCTCTGTCCTCCTTTAAAATGCTCCTTAAAACCTACCTGTCACGTGCCGAATAGTGTTTAAAAATATATCAACAAAAATTATGTTCTCCAAAAGGAAATCAGTCATCTCTTTGCTGATATAATAGTGTTGTATTTTATTACCATCTCGCCTCTACCATGTCACCACTTGTGGCACTTTTAGACACTTGGTAGAAATCTGGGATCAGGCTGCCTGTTCACACTCTGAGTCAGGAAATGATTTGTGAAAAGTGGGAGTCAGAAAGAGATGAGGAAAACAAATGTAAAAAGGGGAGTAGTAAAGAGACAGAGTTTGAGATTGGAGGCTTCTTGCGGAGAAATGCGGAATCCCCATAAGCATGAATGGTATCACATAAAAAACACATTTAAATGAACAAAAAAGATATTACCATGCGAAATTGCCCTGTTCTGCGGCTTCCGTTTGTGCCTCCAGGGGGCGCAAACAGGGCGCGAGCCTGTTTGTTTGCCGTGTGAGGCACTACCGGCTCCTAGGAGTTAGCGGAGGGGCGAACACGGTAGCACCATGCCCCGCTAATAGCACCCCGGGCCACCACACCTCCAGCAATGACATCATCACAGTGTGCAGTGACCCCTTTGCGCCCCGCAGTGACTCCTTTCCGCCCCACGACGGAAATTGGCCAGTGCCCTGCAAGGCTGCCATGGGCAATGCCCATGCGCCAGACACACGGGTCGCCAACTGGGCCAACCTCAGCTCCCAGGGTGGAAGTTTATAGGGGAGGTGCGCTGTGCTGCGCACCGCCATTTTTTAATCTTTGGCCAACTCACTGGTCGGCCTGTGCTCCATCGATGTCACGTAGTCCAGGCCATGATCATGCAGCCCAGAATTCCATTTGGGTGCTGGGCTGTGGCCACAGCACCACACAGCCCTGGTGGCTCATTGGAGGCCATTAAAGGGCGTGCAGAGTTTGCAGCGTTCCTCCCCTTTAACTTTTCTCAGGTGTAAGAATTTCATGGGCATTTGCTGGGCAGCAGTTGGAAGATAAGAACTGTTCATGCCACCAGCCGCCTGTCCGACCGGGATTAATAACAGCTACTGGTCACGGTCGTATGTCTACTATGTCTATCCTGATTGTGTGTTGGGTTTAACTGAATTTGAACTACCGCTCCTTAATAAAATGCCTTATGACTCCGAAGACCCTTTGGGTAACTGTGTGTGACCTGTAATCCTAAACTGACACAACTCTCCGTCCGCAAATGTCCATTTCCCGGGGATGCGGATGATCTGTTAAGAAGATTCCTGACAGATCGTAAGTTCTGCGTTTTCATGCATGCACTTCATGCGTGAAAACCCGGAACTTGAGGGGCCTTTTCGGGCGTATACGTACCCATAGGCCCTGGAAAGTCTGGGTCAACTTTTTGAGGCCAATCATGATTGTGCTGGCTCTTTGCTGGAACAATTCAAAATGAATCCCATTGCCCTGCTCTCTCCCTAGCTCTGTATATTCCACTGCTTCACATATTTATCCAAAGAATAAAGGGTTAAGAATTTGTTTTGACCTATCCCTGATTTTAATTGATTTGAATGTAATGCTTCTACTGGTTGATCAGGGACATATATGTATCCTACATAGACAATCAATTACATGAACTGTGTAAGGAAACAATTTCTCCTTCACTTTGTAACAGAATTCTTTTTGAAACATGCCTGATTGACCTCTCAACTCCCCCATGAATATGTTAATTAACATCTAATTTTAGAATATAGTTTTGAAGATTAGTTCCCTGTCAACTGTGAAAGTTAATAACAGTTGGAGGGCTGTGTGATCCAATTGACTTGATGGCAGGCTGTGCTTGTAACATGACTGAAAAATTATGTGTCTTTTTCTCTCTCAAGAATGGCAATGTGTATATACACTGTACAGATAGCACCAACAACGTGCATATATATAGCATCTTTAATATAGAAAAACATCCCAAAGCTCTTGATAGAAATGTAATTAAAAAAATGGATGTTGAGCCAAAGAAGTTGGGTTTTAAGGAAGACCTTAAAGAAGGAGAACGAGATGGCGAGGTAGAATAGTTTATGGTGGGAATTTCAGAGCATGAGGCTTAGTTAGGCACAGCCACCAAAGGTGCCACAAATGGAGAAGGGATGCACAAAAGACTACATTTAGTCTATGTTTTGTATGGAAATGACAAACTGCACCAATCTTTACTTTTCACATCAGTGTCTGTGGTAGAATTTTCAATCAGTCCGAATATTTTTCCTAAAGACATTTTCAAGGTTCGTCAATTCAAACCAAACCAATACAATGCTACAAGAGAAAGGACTGAAAGAGTCATCTGTAGTTTCAAATAATTTGCTTTCATTTCTTCCAGCTTATATAAGGTTCAAATTTAATTTAAAGTTCACTTTTGTACACACTATTGCCGACAATTACAGTTTAATTAAATTGAATTGAATTTTTTTGTTATGTTATGTACACAAACCTGGCCAACAACTCAAGAAGTGAAAAACACTTCAAAAGACATTCATAATTTTGTCAGCAAAATATTTATTTTTACACAATTTTTAATGCGATTTAAAGTACTTAAGCAGAATAGTCTTGAAGCAATGTTATAGCTTAGCCTATATTAAGGAAATAATTCGACCTACTGCATTCATGTGTTCTGCATGTCTCATGGGGGTAGTCAAGCAGGATTTTATTTAGTCAAGCAGGTTTCAGCCAGTCAGAAGATAGATATAGATGGCCATCCAACCCATTTTAACTCATCCATCTAGAAAGTCTCTATTACTCCATCTAATTATTTCATAAATTATTCCAGAGGGTCTTTCTCCACCACTCTACCAGGAAGTCTATTCCAGGCATTGATCAGACTTACTTCCTCGGACTTGTACTCTATTTCATTAGTTAAATAAGTCAATATTTTATTTGCTTTGTTTATTGTTAGTCCATAGTGATTGGATATGTTGAACATTGAGGCCTAGAAATTCGACTCCATAACAGCTGATTTTTCAGCACTGTGGGCGCTTTGGGCATTTTGTCCAAAATGGCATCATAACCCCGCGCACACAATTCTGGTGCGGGCCATGCCAGGAGGCATATTGGTAAAGGCTAAACAAGAGGCATCCTTTACCCACATCTGAAGCAGGCATTAGGCCATTAACATATGCAAATAAGGGGCCGAACGCCTGCTTCTGCTCCATCTTGCAACTTTGGTTTGCGTCTGAGGCAGCCAGTGTCAGTGCTGTTTTCACCCAGGAAAACCAATGCTAAACAGCACAGAATTAAAGAGGTAAGTACTTATCATAATCACTGACGTCCCGGTCCCGAGATCTCAACCTCATTCCCGACTCCGATCTCTTTCAGGCCCCGGCTCCAGCCCCAGCCCAGATAGCACTCCTGACCCCCCAACAATACTCAGGCACCCGCAATCTTCTTCCCCGACCCCCAACAGCCCTCTGATCGCACTCCGAGGCCCAATCATTCCTTCTCCAGACCTCCACGATCTTCTTCCCCATTCACTTACCCGAAAATTGCCGCACAAACCTGTACAGGCTCCGACCGCTGCGCCATCTGAATGATAATGTGGTCCAAAGCCCAAAATCTCGGGACCTTCACATTTGAGTGCAGCTGTTAGTAATCTACGGGCAAGACCCCCAAAAATGGTAACTACCGAATTTCTAGTCCTGAATCTGTTACACTTCCTAGAACTTAAGAGATTGTGGATGCATTGGTTATAATTTACCAAAGTTTCCTGGACTCTGCGGAGGTCCCAGTAGATTGGAAAACTACAAATGTAACACCACTATTTAAAAAAGGAGGCAGACAAAAAGCAGGAAACTATAGACCAGTTAGCCTAATATCTGTGGTTGGGAAAATGTTGGAGTCCATTATTAAAGAAGCAGTGACAGGACATTTGGAAAAGCAAAATTCGGTCAGGCAGAGTCAGCATGGATTTATGAAGGGGAAGTCATAATTGACATATTTGCTGGAGTTCTTCGAGGATGTAATGAACAGGATGGATAAAGAGGAACCAGTGGATGTGATGTATTTGGACTTCCAGAAGGCATTTGACAAGGTGCCACATTAAAGGTTACTGCACAAGATAAAAGTTCACGGGGTTGGGGGTAATATATTAGCATGGATAGAGGATTGGCTAAGTAATAGAAAACAGAGAGTCGGGATAAATGGTTCATTCTCTGGTTGGCAACCAGTAACTAGTGGGGTGCCGCAGGGATCAGTGCTGGGACCCCAAATATTTAAAATCTCTATTAACGACTTGGAAGAAGGGACTGAGTGTAACGTAGCCAAGTTTGCTGATGATACAAAGAGGGGAGGAAAAGCAATGTGTGAGGAGGACACAAAAAAATCTGTAAAAGAACATAGACAGGCTAAGTGAGTGGGCAAAAATTTGGCAGATGGAAAGTGTGAGGTCATGCACTTTGGCAGAAAAAAAATCAAAGAGCAAGTTATTATTTAAATGGAGAAAGATTGCAAAGTGCTGCAGTACAGCGGGACCTGGGGGTACTTGTGCATGAAACGCAAAAGGATAGTATGCAGGTACAGCAAGTGACCAGGAAGGCCAATGGACTCTTGGCCTTTATTGCAAAGGGGATGGAGTATAAAAGCAGGAAGTCTTGCTACAGCTATACAAGGTATTGGTGAGGCCACACCTTGAATATTGCGCGCAGTTTTGTTTTTCATATTTAAAAAAGCATATACTTGCTTTGGAGGCAGTTCAGAGAAGGTTCATTAGGTTGATTCCAGAGATGAGGGGGTTGACTTATGAGGAAAGTTTGAGCAGGTTGGGCCTCTACTCATTGCAGTTCAGAAGAATGAAAGGTGATCTTATCGACATGCATAAGATGATGAGGGGGTTTGACAAGGTGGATGCAGAGAGGATGTTTCCACTGATGGGGGAGACTAGAACTAGAGGGCATGATTTTAGAATAAGGGGCCGCCCATTTAAAACAGAGATGAGGAGAAATTTCTTCTCTCAGAGGGTTGTAAATCTGTGGAATTCACTGCCTCAGAGAGCTGTGGAAGCTGAGACATTGAACAAATTTAAGACAGAAATAGACAGTTTTTTTAAACGATAAGGGGATAAGGGGTTATGGGGAGCGGGCAGGGAGGTGGAGTTGAGTCCATGATCAGATTAGCCATGATCTTATTGAACGGCGGAGCAGGCTTGAGGGGATGTATGGCCTACTCCTGTTCCTATTTCTTATGTTCTTATGTTCTTATGTAATTCTTGTCGCTTCACTTTTAGTTATTCCTAGACCTTGATTCTTATAAAATTTAGACTTTGTTTACAGGTTGACTACTGTTGCTTGTGGCACTTTGCTGGTGTAGAATGGCTGTTGCATTCGATACAGAATAACAGTCAACATACTTGAGAAAGTATTTCATTGCTTAAATTGCACTGAGATGTTTTGATGTGAAAGGTGCTATATAAATGCAAGCTTTATTTATACAAAAATTCTATTTGTAATAATATTTTAAAATGTTGTTACTACTTGGAGGGTTTTACAGCTGCTCTCTTGTGCAGTTTAGAGCAGAATGGGCTGTTTAGCGGCTGTCCATGCGAGTCCTTGATTATTTTGTTTTGGGGGGGGCGGGGTGTGGGTGATTCATCTTGTCAATACTTCTTTCCCCTTTAATAATTTTCTAAAAACAAATTTCAACAAACCTTATCTAAGGAGAGCAAGTGAATGTGTGTCCCACTCCAGAATAGAAAGAGAGTGCATGTTTCCATCTGTAAATCCCTAGTCCTGGGTGGGAATTTGACACTATGCTGTCACACATGCTCAGCCCTCTTAAGATTCAGCACTTAAAATCTTCATCTGGGACAGATCAACTAATGTTAACTGTGCATTCAAACGATTTCCAAATGAGATTCCTGGTATTCAGTAGGCTAAATATAGAAACATAAAAACATAGAAATTTACAGCGCAGAAGGAGGCCATTTCGTGCCATCATGTCCGCGACGGCCGACAAAGAGCTGCACGGCCCTCGGTCAGCAGCTCTGAAGGTTACATATAAACCTATGAACAATGAACAATAGCGGAAAGGTAAAGAGCATCCGGCCCAACCAGTCCGCCCCAAACAACGACGATACTGCATACAACGAAACATTCTACACTCCACCCCAACTGGAGCCATGTGATCTCCTGAGAGAGGCAAAAACCAGATGAAAACCCTGCCCAATTGGGGAAAAGAAAATCTGGGAAAATTCCTCTCTGACCCATTCAAGTGATCGAAACTAGTCCAGGAGATCACACTGGCCGTATTCTATTCCCTGCAGTACTTACTATCGTGTCTGCACCATCCAACAAAAGGTCATCCAGTCTAATCCCAATTACCAGCTCTAGGTCCGTAATCCTGCAGATTACTGCACTTTAAGTGCCCATCCAAGCACCTTTTAAATGTGGTGAGGGTTTCTGCATCCACCATCCTTCCAGGCAGTGAGTTCCAGACCCCCACAACCCTCTGCATTAAGAAGCCCCCTTCAAATCCACTCTGAAACTTCCACCAACCACCTTAAAACTCTGCCTCTCATAATTGACCCCTCCACCAATGGAAATAGGCCCTTGCTATCCACAAAGGTTGATATTATTTACACAGATAATCAGGCCAGTAACAATGATCCTAACAAATACAGGTGAAGAATAGAATTGTACCTCAGTGTCCTCACTCATTCAATGATGGATTACCCAATTACATGATAACCTGCTTGTTTACAGAAAAGTTCAATGGGAAATACTGGAACATTAACAAAATCATTTCACATCAGCTGGAATTGTAACCGACATTGTAAACACAGATCACGATGTAATCATGGCAGAACTGCTGACCAGCAGCTTGGTGGAAATGCTGATGCCAGCAATATCCAACTAGCAGGACAGGATGATACAATTCAAAATAGATGAAATATATAATGAAAATATAAAGCAAATTGTGTTCTAAAGTGCTTTGTCATGAAGTAATAGCATTTGAGTTCACAACTGCAGTTTCCACACATTTATTCCCAGTCAAATTTGGAGGGGTGTGTGGAGGGGGACGGGTGCAGTTGGTAAGAAGGTAGGAAGGCAAGAAGAGGCCAAGTGCTTCTAATAGCAATGGGGGTGAAAGTATATATTTTTATAGAATAAAATAAATGGAGTGCCAATTATCCCAGCCACATTTGTGTGCTTCTCAGATTCTTTGAGAATAGGTTGTCTACCTACATTCTCAATCAGAAAAAGGGGGAAAATGGGGGAACTAGGTGGCACATAGCATACAGATATCACTGTTCACCACTGGCACCTGGACTTGTATCAACCTGTCCAGAGACTCTATATGAAATGAGTAGCCTGAACCAAGTTCCCCGTGGCCATGGCATAACATTATCGATCTCACTCAGAGAGGACACAGTGTGGTCAGTGTTCATCTTCACCCCATGGGTGAAAATCTGATAGAGCAGATCACTCACCTGTTATAGAAACAGCTTGATTTTCATTTCAAAGATTCCAATGAAATACAAATTAGACAGATTCTATGATGGCTGGGCAATCTGTTCTGCCAGATTACCACCCAAGCAGTGAAGACAAAAATTTACCCAAGCATGGCTTGTAGAAAAATTCACATTAGTGCAGTATGGGTGCTCTTCTGAAGTTGGGCAATGAAATATTGCTGGATCAAAGTAGAAAGAGCTATACCCTGGCTCAAACTATGCTAATATGTACAAAATACATATTGTTGTTGTTGGCACTTATCTGAGTGATTATTTTTCATGTTTTTGTCCAGACAGTGAATGTTAGCTGTTTATTCAGCTGAAGAGGCATCACAGCCGAGGCTGATCCTATCCATATATGCATATACTCAGGCAGACTTTCTTACCAGGACGTGTCATTGAATAGCGATATGGAGTGGGAACTTTGGCTGATTTTCTTCCTGTCTAGCCAGAGGATCCTAAAACTAAGTTTAGTCCTCCCACTGAGCCATTTGATGGCGACTTATTCATTTTATATCAGCAATCTGTGTTTGATCAATGAAGTATGTATGTAGTATTTTGACCATTTAAGGATACTCAAAGATCGATATGCTTAGTGTTTGATCTCATCCTATTCAGCCAGCTTATTTGCACCTTAGTATGTATGCATCGAATGATTGCCTAATGGAATCGTTACTTAAAACAGTTCAGGGGAGGAAAGCACCATCTGTCATGCCTTGCAGGAAGTAGAAACCTTTTGTGAATCCAATTATATGGTAAACCTGTATTACTGCATAACTTTAATTTGAAACAAACTAAACAATTCCACCCAGTATCCAAGCTACCTGAGTGGCCTATATTGCTCATGATATTCCTCATAATCTGCAGGTCATTTGCAGCTTTCTGTTTGTCTCAACTCTACAGGATGGAAGTGATTTCAAAACAGAAATTGCCCGCAAGGAAACATACATTTTAAAATGTGTTTTGTTAGCAGTCTGAGATCCGTAGACCTGGGAAAGCAAACATCACATGTGGCAGTAAGGAAAGAATCATAGAACTTGCAACACAAGAGAAGGTCGTTTGGCCCATTGAGCATGTGCCAGCATTTCAACTGAAGGTCTCTGCTTTAATCCCATTATCATGCAATTTCCCCATATCCTGTTAAATTCTTCCTTTTGAAATCCTTATCCAATTCTGTTATAAATTATGTTGTAGTTTCTACCTCAATAGTCACTTGTGTGAAAATAACCTCCGTGAAAGCATTCCCCCAGCCATTCCTTTTTATATCCCCTTTAAGTGCCTTAATTGTTACAACTTTCTTATCCGGCACCTGATCAAAGAGTAACAGATTGTTACACAGACAATGTTACATCCTTGTTATTTGGACCATCTTCCATTCTTCCCACTTCAAAGTGTACATATGGAAGAACATATTCATGTTCTATGGACAGCATAGTGCAGAACATGAAATAACTCTCTGTAACAGTTTGTGTGAAACTAAAAACATTGTAAATCTTTCAGCCAATACGTCTACTTCACAGAGTTATTCTAACCACCTCTTTATAAGAATTATATTCAGAAGAATATTTGTTCGCTTGAGGGGTGACTATCATTGTTTATCTTTAAGTTGAGTTGTCAAGATTGAGTTACGCCGAGGGAGTTAAATGACAAATCTAAAAGATTTCAAACAAATAAAAGCAGATTTTACAGATATGCACAACCGGCAGAAAATGATGGACATCGAACCTGCAACTTCCCGATATACACAGCCAGTGGCCAAGGTCCCCTGTGGGTAGCGCACATTTGTAAATTCAACCCTAAAATGTATAGTAATTAAGAAACCAGATGCCACAAGATAATTCAAAGTTTATATAATTAACAAGATTGGCTATTTCAGGGAACACATTAGATCTGTGAACTAGTACAGCTCTAAATTTTAGATTTCTGGTAGATTGGATTAATTAGAACACAATATATGGGGACTCAATTGGATAGTCCCTGAAATACGGCATGAGGCTCGCGATGCGTGATTAACCGGTGCCCATTGATTGAAATGCAAGCAGCACATCATCTTCATACTGCTTGCTCATTAGAAGGGTTGCTGCGTGCAGCCAATGCTAATCGTGCTGTTCATTGGCTGCATGAACAGGCTGGGGGCACAAAATCATTACTTCCCAGTACCACTTAAAGCTAGTCTGCACCTCATAAAGGGGAGGTGCATTGTGGCTGGAGCAGTCGTGCAGGACATGAATCTGACTGGGAAACAGTGAAGAATTGCAAAACATGGGAGAGAGCGGACTCCAAGGTTTTTGGACAGTGCACTGGAGGTCTTGGTGGAGAAGGAGGAAAATTAGAGAGATGTGATGTATCTGCAGGTGGCCAGGTGGCCCTCCAGACACACGCTCAAAAGGCATAAAGGCATTGGGAGCAAATGGTTAATGCCAGGGGTCTAGCTACGAGGACCTGGATACAGTGCTGCAAAAAATTCAATGTTCTCACACGAGTGGTTTATGTCAGTGAATGTATCTTCAAATGTCATATTCTACCAACTGAATCACTAACCTCAGCCACTGCTCAATGCACCACACACCACAGCCATGAACTAATTGAATGGCGGTGCAGGCTAGAAGGGCCGAATGGCCTACTCCTGCACCTATTTTCTATGTTTCTATGTTTCTATGTATCACTCACCTACCAACAATCTCTATCAAACAGGACTCATACCTAACATTCATATGCTCCACTGCATTCTCACACCCACATCTCACAGCTTACATGCATTCCAGCTATTCAACCATGACAGCCACATCACCCACACTGATTGCACGACACTCACTGACACACTTCCCTCTCTCTTGCAGGACAAGGTGGCGCAGAACCGGATGCAGCAGTAACTAACCGGAGCAGGAAAGGTGGGCCTGCATGTTCTAGCCCCCATGGAGGAGAAGGTGCTGGCCATTATGGGAAAGGCCATTGCTGAGGCCCTGTTCATCGGTGGGACTGAAGCCATTGAAGATAAGGTTATCCATATACATAATCCTTCTTCTCTCATCCCACTTCTCCCTCATCCCATGGTCTCTTCTGACCTACAAGCTGCAGATGGTGTAAGCACGCACTTCTGACTTTCTTCTCTTCCCTCACCACAATCCTACCCTTGTCCCTTTCAGACATCCAAGAACTGCAACTTGCTCAGGCGTGGTGGAAGAGAAGGAAGACAATGAAGATGAAGGCACACCGTCACTCGATTTCACATTCGCAGTCACCAGCTCAGATATTGACACTGCACATAATTTAGATGGTAGCATAGAGGCATGATCTGCACTTGGTGAGACACTGAGCACAAGTGCACAACAGCAGGACAGCGGGCAAGGTGCCGGCTCGTCGGAGGGTTAGGTCACACACTAGTTCTGCTGCAGATTACGTAGATGAGGACTTCAATGGGGCAGGCTACTGAAAAGGGCTGATGGGTGTACACACCCAAATGCTTGGTGCATTGGTAGGCCTGCCAGAAAGCCTGCATTCAATATCAAGGAGCTTGGAGGAGTCCGGCACCAACTTGACACATGGCTTTGCACAGAGCTTGGAGCCTATCCTTTCCAGCATGGAAGTGGTGGCCAGCTCCATTAGCACACTTGTGGACCCAAGCATGATGCAGCATCTGATGGCCGATGTCTCGGCTTCCATTGCAGCACAAGTAGCTTCCACCAGAAGTCTGGGTGCTGCAGTCGAAGCTCAGAGTGAAGTCATGTAGGGTCAGCTTGCTGCCATGCAAGCCCAGACTGCTGCCATCATGGCTGTGGTTGCCAGTGTTGAAAGGGATTTGCAGGATGTCACAGCAGTCCAGCAATCTGTCCTCCAGTAGATTACTAGGATTGCTAAGGAGCTGCCCCGGTGGTGTGGAAGTGGCTCCGTGGAGCATGAGTCTGCTATCCTCTCTCAGGATGACAGCATTCATGCTCATACCTTTGCCACTTCCGCAGTGCCCTTGCTGTTGCCTGTCAGCCAGCCAGCCCAGACTGCTGCCACCCATGCTGAGATAGTGTAGTCTGAAGTCAGACCTTCTCGGCCTAGAGCTGCTTGAGGTCATCCTGCAAGTCCATCTGCAGTTTCCTCTACTGAAATTCAGCAGCCTTCCATCAGCAATGCTGCAGCCACTGGGGTAGCACTGCATAGGAGCACTAGGACAGACAAAGGCACACAGAAGACAGGCACTAAGGGAATGCATAAGAGTGATTAGTTTAAGCTTGTATGCAATATGGCATGATTTCATTTATAAATGTGGTTTGGAACGTTTATTTTCTGATGGCTTTTATTTTTGCTTTGTGACCAAAAGGGCGTCACAGAAGGAAGGTAAGGAATGTGGGACTGTTGGTGAATGGGGAATTGAGGTTGCTGTTACTAGTATCTCACTCGAGTTCGTTCTTCACGTACAACCCAGGCGGAAAGAGGCTTCCTCTTGCTCCTCTTCCTCTTGCTCCTCCTCCTCCCCCTCCTCGTCCTCTTCCCTCATCTAGCAGTTTGTCCTGCTCTGTGGCCTCTGCTCATTCTCCCAGTCATGCTCTATTCGAAAAGGAAGGCCTATGAGTGCATCCATGTCTGGCAGCAGTTGATTTGTGCAGAAGTCTTGAAGTCAGCAAAAAGTCCTTCAGCAAATGCCACATCACTCCTGGTAGACTTTTGCAATTTAAAACAACTTTGGAAAACACTAAGCACTCATAGAATCTGTACCAACAGCCAGAAGAAATCAACCAGCAACTAACCTGTAAGTAGTTGATGATCCCTTTAAACAGTACTGGTTGGTGGTGGGGGGGGGGGGGGGGTCCTTCCTGCTGATTAATGCATGTTCAGTCATGCGAGGCTAGGAGAGGGGGTCAGCTGGAGAGTTGAACTCTGAATTGGCAGTGTGGCATCAAATCAGTGGTGTGTGCTGATTGATGTCATGATCTGCCTGCTCTGCATACTTTCGGCAGATCTTAGCTGTGCGCGCGCACTAATGCCTTCACCAAGGTGGCGTCCTGTACGATTCACGGCAGATGTGTACGCATGCACAGTAGGCGCCATTTTGGTCCCCGAATGGCACCCATAACGCCCAAACAACAGGTGCTACCAAGACCAACTTCGCACTCAACTAGTCTAATTGAGCAAAAGAGTTTCAGAGGATTTTCGATGTTAAATTTATTAAAAATCTACCTTACAATGTATATAAACATAAGATACTATAGCATTATGGGTAACACTTCTCCAGCACCACAATATATGTTGCAGTATTCCATTTGGTACTGGTTCAGGTCATAGTTTTTCATATTATGCATGGCTTAACCCCAGTGCCATCCTGCACAAGCAAGTAAGATTGAACCTTACAGAATTAAAAAATTGAATTTTATTCTGTTTAGCAAATTTGATTCTCTTTACTCCAATTAATTTGCTTAATAAAGGTAGTCCACATTATTGCTCCTTTCTCTAGTTTTCCTAACATCCCAGGATCTGACATTTTTCCTCACGACCCATTATAAACGTTCTGTGAACCATGTCCACTTCTTCTGTACTCTCTTCCCACTGGGGATGTCACTAGTGCTGATGAGAACTAGATGGGTGGAGATCGGAGACATTGTTGTGATCATCTTTACTATGCAAATGGACGATGACCTTGTTCCTTACCTTCTTACAATGCAAATATATTTCCATTGGCAAAGCGACATATATTCATTGTGAAAAGAATATATGTGGTGGCAGATGGATTAGTGGGACTGTATTAAGCCCACCTCTGTTATTGACATGCAGGCAGCTCGACAAACAGCTGCACAGCACCTCGTGGCCAAATTCCCTGGGAGTCATATTTTACTGTGAATTATCCAGGATAGTGATGTTGGATGAGAAGCACGATGACAGTTCAAGGTCACAGGGACAGTGGCAGTGTTCCCATATTTTTGAGTTATTTTGGGATGGCAGTACACAAGAACACCCACAATAAATATTTCAATCCTGCATGAAATCATAAAAATACTTTTTTGTAAAGCTGATTAATATTCAGCAGCTTTGCCTGAGGTCTACGATAACATGAAGTATTTATTTTCTTCTTCCTTATACTATTCTATTTTCTCATCAGTTCTGACAAAGGATTACAATGGAAATGTTAACCTATCTTTCTCGTTCAGCGGCTGATCAACCCATTTGGCATTTCCAGCAGTTTCTTTTTTTAATTTCACGATTCCAGAATTTGCAGTTGTTCTTTTTATTCATGCAGTTTAGTTATTTTGTTTAACAGGATGAATTGTGCATATCACAGATACAAAAATTGATCACTTCAAATTAAATTTAGTCAACTTCATGTTTTAATGTCTTAACAATGAATTGATTTTAAGAAAGTGAATTTTACAGGAGCTACAATTTTTTGCCAAACACCGCTGATTTAACAAGATAGTGAGGCATTAAAGATTAAATTAGCCTTTTAGTGGTTGAAGACAACAAAAACCACCTTCCTGCATGTTCAACTTATTTTGGTGAACTTTGGGGACAAAATTGCATGCCTTTGCACTTCCCAGTAACACCCTTCTGAGGGGGAGGGGGGAACGCTAACGGGGCAAAATTGGTTTTGCGACTGGATGCGGCGATGACATTGACTCCCGCTAATTCGGTGGGAGTTTTGCGGCGGTGCTACGGCATTGCACCCCGATATCCTTCGCCCGAAGATCATGATGTTATCGCTGTGCGCACCACCCTGGTAGCGCCCCAGGCCCAAATTGCCTTCTGCCCCTTGCAGCAGCGCCAGGCGAACGGCGAACACACTGATAGCTGCAGGAGAAGTGCATCGGGTGGCCAGCTGCTTCGGTGGGGGGGGGGGTGGTGTTGGGGGGTGGAGGCGATGCTTAAAGGCAAGGTGGTGGAGGTACATCAATAAAAAATTTACCTTTTTTCTTCCAGCTTTTTTTGCGGGTTCCTGCCCGCAATCGATCAGCCTAGCACTCTGCTTGATCGCGCAGGATCGCGGCTGCTGTCGTGATCCAGGTAAGTTGTTTTTATTTTGCAGAGCCTGCAGTGATGGTCCTTATCTTTAAGGGAGAGAATGAGCCTTCCAACGCAGCAGTGCTGCTGAACTCACCGCCTCGTCTCCTGTCGATTGCACTCCAAAAAGGAAGTGGACGCTTAATTTAGCGTTCCACTTCCTTCTTGGAGCGCAAACAGATCATTTACATAGAAACATAGAAAATAGGTGCAGGAGCAGGCCATTCAGCCCTTCTAGCCTGCACCGCCATTCAATGAGTTCATGGCTGAACATGAAACTTCAGTACCCCCTTCCTGCTTTCTCGCCATAACCCTTGATTCCCCTAGTAGTAAGGACTTCATCTAACTCCCTTTTGAATATATTTAGTGAATTGGCCTCAACTACTTTCTGTGGTAGAGAATTCCACAGGTTCACCACTCTCTGGGTGAAGAAGTTTCTCCTCATCTCGGTCCTAAATGGCTTACCCCTTATCCTCAGACTGTGACCCCTGGTTCTGGACTTCCCCAACATTGGGAACATTCTTCCTGCATCTAACCTGTCTAAACCCATCAGAATTTTAAACGTTTCTATGAGGTCCCCTCTCATTCTTCTGAACTCCAGTGAATACAAGCCCAGTTGATCCAGTCTTTCTTGATAGGTCAGTCCCGCCATCCCGGGAATCAGTCTGGTGAATCTTCGCTGCACTCCCTCAATAGCAAGAATGTCCTTCCTCAAGTTAGGAGACCAAAACTGTACACAATACTCCAGGTGTGGCCTCACCAAGGCCCTGTACAACTGTAGCAACACCTCCCTGCCCCTGTACTCAAATCCCCTCGCTATGAAGGCCAACATGCCATTTGCTTTCTTAACCGCCTGCTGTACCTGCATGCTAACCTTCAATGACTGATGTACCATGACACCCAGGTCTCGTTGCACCTTCCCTTTTCCTAATCTGTCACCATTCAGATAATAGTCTGTCTCTCTGTTTTTACCACCAAAGTGGATAACCTCACATTTATCCACATTATACTTCATCTGCCATGCATTTGCCCATTCACCTAACCTATCCAAGTCACTCTGCAGCCTCATAGCATCCTCCTCGCAGCTCACACTGCCACCCAACTTAGTGTCATCCGCAAATTTGGAGATACTGCATTTAATTCCCTCGTCTAAATCATGAATGTACAATGTAAACAGCTGGGGCCCCAGCACAGAACCTTGCGGCACCCCACTAGTCGCTGCCTGCCATTCTGAAAAGTACCCGTTTACTCCTACTCTTTGCTTCCTGTCTGACAACCAGTTCTCAATCCATGTCAGCACACTACCCCCAATCCCATGTGCTTTAACTTTGCACATTAATCTCTTGTGTGGGACCTTGTCGAAAGCCTTCTGAAAGTCCAAATATACCACATCAACTGGTTCTCCTTTGTCCACTTTACTGGAAACATCCTCAAAAAATTCCAGAAGATTTGTCAAGCACGATTTCCCTTTCACAAATCCATGCTGACTTGGACCTATCATGTCACCATTTTCCAAATGCACTGCTATGACATCCTTAATAATTGATTCCATCATTTTACCCACTACTGAGTTCAGGCTGACCGGTCTATAATTCCCTGTTTTCTCTCTCCCTCCTTTTTTAAAAAGTGGGGTTACATTGGCTACCCTTCACTTCAGAGGAACTGATCCAGAGTCAATAGAATGTTGGAAAATGACTGTCAATGCATCCGCTATTTCCAAGGCCACCTCCTTAAGTACTCTGGGATGCAGTCCATCAGGCCCTGGGGATTTATCGGCCTTCAATCCCATCAATTTCCCCAACACAATTTCCCGACTAATAAAGATTTCCTTCAGTTCCCCCTCCTTACTAGACCCTCTGACCCCTTTTATATCCGGAAGGTTGTTTGTATCCTCCTTAGTGAATACCGAACCAAAGTACTTGTTCAATTGGTCTGCCATTTCTTTGTTCCCCGTTATGACTTCCCCTGATTCTGACTGCAGGGGACCTACGTTTGTCTTTACTAATCTTTTTCTCTTTACATACCTATAGAAACTTTTGCAATCCACCTTAATGTTCCCTGCAAGCTTCTTCTCGTACTCCATTTTCCCTGCCCTAATCAAACCCTTGGTCCTCCTTTGCTGAGTTCTAAATTTCTCCCAGTCCCCAGGTTTGCTGCTATTTCTGGCCAATTTGTATGCCACTTCCTTGGCTTTAATACTATCCCTGATTTCCCTAGATAGCCACGGTTGAGCCACCTTTCCTTTTTTATTTTTACGCCAGACAGGAATGTACAATTGTTGTCATTCATCCATGCGGTCTCTAAATGTCTGCCATTGCCCATCCACAGTCAACCCCCTAAGTATCATTCGCCAATCTATCCTAGCCAATTCACGCCTCATACCTTCAAAGTTACCCTTCTTTAAGTTCTGGACCATGGTCTCTGAATTTACTGTTTCATTCTCCATCCTAATGCAGAATTCCACCATATTATGGTCACTCTTCCCCAAGGGGCCTCGCACAATGAGATTGCTAATTAATCCTCTCTCATTACACAACACCCAATCTAAGATGGCCTCCCCCCTAGTTGGTTCCTCAACATATTGGTCTAGAAAACCATCCCTTATGCACTCTAGGAAATCCTCCTCCACCGTATTGCTTCCAGTTTGGCTAGCCCAATCTATGTGCATATTAAAGTCACCCATTATAACTGCTACACCTTTATTGCATTCACCCCTAATTTCCTGTTTGATGCCCTCCCCAACATCCCTATTACTGTTTGGAGGTCTGTACACAACTCCTACTAACGTTTTTTGCCCTTTGGTGTTCTGCAGCTCTACCCATATAGATTCCACATCATCCAAGCTAATGTCTTTCCTAACTATTGCATTAATCTCCTCTTTAACCAACAATGCTACCCCACCTCCTTTTCCTTTTATTCTATCCTTCCTGAATGTTGAATACCCCTGAATATTGAGTTCCCAACCCTGATCATCCTGGAGCCACGTCTCCGTAATCCCAATCACATCATATTTATTAACATCTATTTGCACAATTAATTCATCCACCTTATTGCGGATACTCCTTGCATTAAGACACAAAGCCTTCAGGCTTGTTTTTTTAACACCCTTTGTCCTTTTAGAATTTTGCTGCACAGTGGCCCTTTTTGTTCCTTGCCTTGGGTTTCTCCGCCCTCCACTTTTCCTCATCTCCTTTCTGTCTTTTGCTTTTGCCTCCTTTTTGTTTCCCTCTGTCTCCCTGCATTGGTTCCCATCCCCCTGCCATATTAGTTTTAAGTTTGAAATTGTTAGTGCCTGGCGCTAACTTTTCAAACTTTTAAAAGTTAATGCCCCAAACGGGGTGATGGGGAATTTCTCCCCCCATTGAGAAGCAATTACAGGAGGCCATATTCAGGAGCAAAGTTAAGAGGAAAGTTCTGCACATGGTTTAATGCACTGTTTTGAGAATCCAATTTCCAATAATTATCACTGGATAGAATTTCAAATGATTCATGTAACCCTTCAGGTATTGTACATTCTTGAATAATAATTAGATTCTATCATATTCACAATATGGCACAATCATGAAAATATAATACAAACTGAAGTGATGTATTATTTCTTAGTTACTTTTCATGCATTAAAGGCTAACAGTTGCTAATATTAGTACTGTATCACAGAAATACATCCACAGGAATAATTTGGAACATTATTAGCCTGAATAAGAGAAGTTGGTAGCTCGTGCTGAGGGTACAAAGCACAGCAACAATCGGAACTATAAGCCAGATGTATGTCAGTAATAACAAGGTAACTCATTTATCTTCTCAGTCTTGAGTACCCACGATTGAAGAGAGAATCAAACGAGGGCTCTGCACCAACGAAGGGCTCAGTGACAATCTACATTGTGGTGAGGCACAATTTCATATGCCTCTAATCTGAAGATATTTTAATTTAAGTAGGCATCAAAAATAACATCCCAAGCTTCTTCAGGCCTTTCTTGTATTGTGCTTTTTATCAAACATACTTCCATTTTACTGGATGAGATACCTTTGCTAGAGTACCATTTGGAAACCTGTAAGAACACAGAGGCCTTACTATTTTTTCCTGAGTGGATTTCAACTGTAGTATAAGAAAGCATGTGCCTCTCTCAAATCTTATTTATTTAAGTCTTCGATAATTTTGTACTCATTTGTAAATATGTAAAATTAAGATTAATCTGTAAATCAGTATGTATGTGATGGCATGTTATTATCCCAGACTGTAAATTGATCTCTTTCTATACCAATACAATCATGAACATCCTCCTTGTCACTGTATTATAAATAATAGTTAGTGGAAATGAACACTGAACTAAAGTTCAAGCTCAAAGTGACCTTAATTGAACCATTTTGCAAATACAGTATACAACTTTGCTCCAATGTAGTGTCTTTCCTCAATTCTTACAAAGAAAGGTTACTGCACAAGCTGTTTCTCTGAACATGTTATTTTCCATTAGTGTACTGTCACTACAATGAGTAGCTATTGACATCTGTGAATGGAATGTGGCTCTACAACAAAAAATGAGATAATAAAATGAATTTGCATTTTTAATGGTTGTTTATTGGGGGCAAGGTGTTGGGCAATCCCTGATGGCCCAGTGTTTCAGTATGTGTCAAGTCTAAGGAGGTTTGGTGCCACAAGGGCCATTCAACCTAATCCCATCTGGTGAGTAAAATCTGTTTGCTATCACACTCTAAATATGGTCTGTATCTGATCATATACAGACCATATATGTTACCAAGGAATGGTACCTGGTGTGTGTTCAATCGCAGATAGTGTGAGTGATGGTACATGGTCTTTAATTGCTGGCAGTATATGTAATAGTAGATGGTCTGTGTCTAATCTGTTGCTATCTAAGCATGTGTGTGTGTCTATACATGGCCTATATCCTATCCCTTGTAGTCTTTGAAGGTGGCAGGACAAGATGAGAAAGCTGTTAAAAATGCATTTGAGATCCTTGGCTTTATAAATAGAGGAATAGAGTACAAAAGTAATGAAGTTATGCTAAACCTTTATAATACACTGGTTAGGCCCCAGCTGAAGTATTGTGGCCAATTCTAGGCACCGCACTTTAGGAAGGATGTTAAGCCCTTGGAGAGGGTGCAGAGGAGGTTTACCGGGGGTGAGGGACGTCAGTTATGTGGAGAGTTTAGAGAAACTGGGGCTGTTTTCCTTAGAGCAGAGAAGGTTATGGGGAGATTTGATAAAGTGCTGCAAAATCTTGAAAGGTTTTGATAGAGTAAATAAGAAGAAACTGTTTTCAGTAGCAGACGGGTCGATAACCACAGGACACAGATGTAGGGTAATTTGAAAAAAGAATCAGAAGCAACATGAGGAAAAAACATTTTACGTGTAAATTGTTATGATGCGGAATGCAGGTGCCTGAAAGGGTGATGAAAGGAGATTCAATAGTAATTTTCAAAAGGGAATTGGATAAATACTTGAAGGGGAAAAATTTACAGGATTATGGAAAAGGAGTAGGGGAGTGGGTATAATTGGATAGCTCTTTCAAAAAGCCAGCACAGGCACGATGGGCCAAATGGCCTCCTTCTGTGCTGTATGGTTCTTTCAATACAGAATTGGCTTTAGCCTTTGTAAAAGGCCACACATTTTAGACATTTCTTAGTGAAAGATGTAATATACATTAATACTCATTCCAAATTGGTGATGCTATGTATGGGTTCTAAATAGGATTTCATGTAAGCAAATTCATCTCCAGTATTAACTTCCTACTAATCAATCAACTCTCCAGCTGATCCTGCTTCCAATTCAGTCACTGGGGCAGATTGTAATTGTAACGATTGGGTGGCAGACCAGCGGAGTGAGTCTGCTGGCTGGCTGTTCCAACAGCAAAGAGGCTGGAGCCATTTTCAGGACTCGTTTAAACAGAACTGATGAGCTGCTATCCCGAATGGGCCGGCCCAATATCGGACGGTCTGAAGGCTGCCACGCCGGCAACAAGGTAAGGCCTTATAGACAGGAGGACATTTGCAGGGGCGCGGGACCGGTCACAATTGGAAAGGGAGGCAGCCCAGTGTGGCAGAAGCCCAGATTTTGGCCAGTTAAAATCGACCCCAATTACTCTATTACAGTCATCAATTTGAAAAAGGGCCAGTGTTTGCCAATTGTTTCTCTTTTTGGGAGAATGAAAAGAGGAAAGGTAGCATTTCTGTCACAGCAGGAGTTGTAATGGGACAAGTGGTGTCTCGCATCCATATCTATTTTGCAATGTTTGAAAGAAGGCGTGAAGACTTGAGGAGAATAAATGTTAATACTGGTGTCTAGTTTAGTTGCAGTCCTGATTGAAGGATTCTCCCAATTTAAACAACAGTTGGCTTGAATATTTATTCTTTCGTGCACCAGTCAATAATATTAAATGTAATGTCCACTGCAACAAGAGCAGTTTTTTTTAAAGAATGTAATATATAGTTTAAGTGCCTGTGAATCTGTTTGTGAGTCTGTGAGACAATATCTACGCAACTATTAATCAGGTTTGAACACCTGAACTGGTTTTCACCTGAAATACTTGAGTTTATTGACTCACTGACAAACAGTTATACAACACTGAAATATGCGCACATCCTCTACCAGTAAAATAGTGACAAGTAACATAGCCGGTTTTAACCTGCTAACACAGTAATAATAACTCTAGCCGCAGACACCTCAGTATTAACAGTGTCCAGAACAAGATCATCAAACTCTCTTGGTACTAGACCAAACCAAATGTATGCACACTGTTTATCTACCTAATTAAAATAATTTGTCAGAATGGTACAGGAGACATAAATTATTCATGTACATAGCCCATTACATCACTAACAGCTCCATTTATCAAGTGTTAAATCTGTAATACCCCATTATGATTTTATATAATATAATTTTAAAACGGAAACAGTCACGCAGCAAATAAAAGCGAATGTCACAGGAGAAGCACAGGTTCAATCCCTCAGCTATTGAGTTGACAATCCCAATCTGTATTGCTATTGGGAACCACAAAACAGAGACCCACCTAGCGGAAATGGGACAGTCGCGCCCTGAAATTGGTGGGCAATTACCGACCTCCCCATTGCTGCTGTCTCTGTGGCTACAGCAATGTGCCCCTGGGCCTACTGTTGGGCTGCCCCGGGCTGCAGCCGCTGTCCTGACACTAATATGATGACTACATACACCCAGCACAGACCAGCCTGCGCTATATACATCCAGCACAAAACAGCCTGCACTAGATACACCCAGCACAGACCAATCTGCACTAGATACACCCAGCACAAAACAGCCTGCACTAGATACACCCAGCACAAAACAGCCTGCACTAGATACACCCAGCACAGATCAGCCTGCACTATATACACCCAGCACAAAACGGCTTGCACTAGATACACCCAGCACAGACCAATCTGCACTAGATACACCCAGCACAGACCAGCCTGCACTATATACACCCAGCACAAACCAGCCTGCACTATATACATCCAGTATAGACCAGCCTGCACGAGATACACCCAGCACAGACCAACCTGCACTATATACACTCAGCACAAACCAGCCTGCACTATATACACTCAGCAGACCAGCCTGCACTATATACACCCAGCCAGACCAATCTGCACTAGATACACACAGCACAGACTAGCCTGCATTAGATACACCCAGCACAGACCAGCCTGCACGAGAAACACTCAGCACAGACCAGCCTACACTAGATACACCCAGCACAGACCAGCCTGCGCTATATACACCCAGCACAAACCAGCCTGCACTATATACACCCAGCACAGACCAGTGTGCACTAGATACACCCAGCACAGACCAGCCTGCACTATATACACCCAGCACAAACCAGCCTGCACTATATACACTCAGCACAGACCAGCCTGCACTATATACACCCAGCACAGACCAGCCTGCACTATATACACCCAGCACAAACCAGCCTGCACTATATACACTCAGCCAGACCAGCCTGCACTATATACACCCAGCACAAACCAGCCTGCACTATATACACCCAGCCAGACCAATCTGCACTAGATACACACAGCACAGACTAGCCTGCATTAGATACACCCAGCACAGACCAGCCTGCACTAGAAACACTCAGCACAGACCAGCCTACACTAGATACACCCAGCACAGACCAGCCTGCGCTAGATACACCCAGCACAGACCAGCCTGCACTAGATACACCCAGCCAGACCAGCCTGCACTATATACACCCAGCACAGACCAGCCCGCACTAGATACACATAGCACAGACCAATCTGCACTCGATACACACAGCACAGACTAGCCTGCATTAGATACACCCAGCACAGACCAGCCTGCACTAGATACACCCAGCACAGACCAGCCTATACTAGATACACCCAGCACAGACCAACCTGCACTATATATGTCATGTATTCAACCAGCATTGTAACCCATGTATAAACTGACCTAAGTTGTACACCGTGAGAACACTGACCACTAAGTGGGAGACACTCCTAACCTGGACCTTCAGGTATAAAAGGGGAAGCTCCACCCACCTTCATCACTTGAGTGCTAAGGAATAAAGTACAGGTCACAGACTGACCTTCTCTCAAGCATGGGCCTCGTGTGCATTTATACTGTATAGTAAGGACGTATCAATATACACCCAGCACAGACCAACCTGCACTATATACACCCAGCACAGACCAGCCTGCACTATATATGTCATGTATTTAACCATCTTGCAATGACATAGTCATGTAACTGTAACTCATGTACATTGTACCTGTACCCTAGAAATGCACACCCTGACCACAGGGGGTGAACTTGCGGGAGACACTCCTCATCTGGGTTTCCAGGTGTAAAAGGGGAAGTCCCACCCAGGGTCAGCACTCCTTGGTCCTGGCAATAAAAGGTGAAGGTCACAGAGTGACCGTGTCTGATATATCTATGCCTCGTTTGATTTGGCAACGAGAAACGGGAATCACCGAACCACGAGGATGCCACTGATGGCACAGAGGAATGTTATTGTGTGGGTGAGGACTGGGAGGACTTCATGGAAAGACTCCAGCAGAGCTTTGTCACGAAGGACTGGCTGGAAGAGACAGCGGCTGACAAGCGGAGGGCACATCTACTGACCAGCTGTGGACCGCAGATGTATGCGCTGATGAAAGACCTGCTCGCACCCCAAAAGCCAGTGGACAAGTCCTTTGAAGAGCTCAGCCAGCTGATCAGTGAGCATCTCAAGCCGGTGAGTAGCGTACACATGGCCCAGCACCAGTTCTACTCTCACTGGTGTCGGGAGGGACAAAACGTCTCGGATTTCGTGGCGGAACTGCAGTGCTTGGCCAGTCTTTGTAAGTTCTCTGATGCCTGCAAGGGGGAGATGTTAAGGGACTTTGTCATCGAGGGCATTAATCATGCCGGCATTTTCAGGAAGCCATAAAGACTAAGGACTTGACTTTAGAAGGAGCGGCGTTGATAGCTCATACCTTTATGGCAGGGGAAGAGGAGACCAAGCTAATTTACGTGCGCAGCCCTGGTCCAAACGTGGCGATGGACCAGGGAGTTAACACGGTGAACACGGCTCGGGACCCCGCAGGCAGGCAAGGGCATTTTGAAACTGCCCAGGCAGCAACAGACTCTAGGGTGGGCCCGCAACAAGGACAATGGAAAGGGGTTCGGCAATTCACGCCACCTCGAGGAACAATGCGTCCCGCGATGGGATCATTATCATCCACCATCAGAGTGCTTAGAAACAGCCAAATGGGCAATCAGAGAGGAATGCCTGGTAATAGTCCATTTGTTAACAGCAATCTCAATCTCAGCTCATGCTGCAGGTGCGGGTGTAGACACACTGCGAGAAGCTGCAGGTTCCAGCAATATACCTGTAGGATTTGTAATCTCAGTGGACACTTGGCCAGGATGTGCAAAAAGGCAGTAGCGAGGCTAATATGCGAGACAGAGGAACCAGACGAGGGGTCTGCAATGCAGGATGAGGCCTGGGGTAAAGCCATAGATGCTAAAGTTCAGTGGGTTCATGTGGCTGACGTCCACAGCTCATACACTAAAACGCCACCCATGATGATGAAAGTCTTACTGAATGGCATCCCGGTGCACATGGAGCTGGATACGGGAGCTAGCCAGTCACTCATGAGCGCCCAACAATTTGAGAGATTATGGCCACACAGAGCTAGCAGGCCCAAACTGGAACGCATTGAGACGCAGCGACGGACGTACACCAAAGAGATCATCCCAGTGCTGGGCAGTGCAAACTTGGTGGTAACACATAATGGATTATAGAACCGGCTGCCATTCTGGATCGTTCCTGGAAATGGCCCCACGCTTTTGGGGAGGAGTTGGCTAGCCGAGATGAATTGGAAACGGAGGGATGTGTACGTCATTTCATCTGTGGAACGAAGTTCATGCTCACAGGTCCTGCAAAAATTCGGGTCACTGTTTCAACCTGGTGTCGGAACATTCAAGGGCACTACAGTAGTGATACGCATCACTCCAGACGCCAGACCAGTGCACCACAAAGCCAGAGCGGTGCCGTATGTGATGCGTGAAAAAATTGAATGTGAACTGGACAGGCTGCTCAGAGAGGGCATAATTTTGGCCACTGAATTCAGTGACTGGGCAAGTCCCATCGTTTCTGTCCTCAAAGCAGGTTAGGATTTGTGGCGACTACAAAGCCACCATTAACTGAATATCGCTGCAAGACCAATACCCCCTTCCGAGAGCGGAAGACCTTTTTGCCACGCTGGCAGGTGGCAAGCTGTTCACTAAGTTGGACCTCACTTCGGCCTACATGACTCAGGAACTGGCTGCAGAATCCAAGCTTCTGACCACCATCACGACGCATAGGGGATTATTTGTCTACAACAGGTGTCCGTTTGGCATTCGTTCGGCAGCAGCCATCTTTCAGAGAAACATGGAAAGCTTGCTCAAATCCATTCCTGGAATGATCATCTTCAAAGACGACATTCTCATAATGGGCCGAGACACCGAAGAACACCTCCACAACCTGGAGAAGGTGCTATGCCGATTGGATCGGGTAAGCTTGCGGCTGAACAAAGCCAAGAGTGTGTTTTTGGCCCCAGAGGTCGAGGTTTTGGGCAGGAGGGTTGCCGCAGACGGGATCCAGCCCACTGAATCAAAAACGGAGGCGATCCGTCGGGTGCCCAGGCCCAGCAACACGTCGGAGTTGCGATCATTCCTGGGACTTTTGAACTATTTTGGGAACTTTCTGCCGAACTTAAGCACATTGTTGGAGCCATTACACATGCTCCTGCGTAAAGGTTGTGAATGGTTTTGGGGGGACTGGTTTTGGGGGGACTGTCAAGAATGGACTTTCAATAGGGCGAGGAACCTGCTGTGTTCCAACAAACTGTTGACTTTGTATGACCCCTGTAAAAAAACTGGTTTTAACATGCGATGCGTCATCCTACGGGGTTGGGTGTGTGTTGCAGCAGGGTAACGATGACAGCCGACTCCAACCGGTGGCTTACGCCTCCAGGTCGCTCTTCCAGGCAGAGCGTGGATACGGCATGGTCGAGAAGGAGGCACTCGCATGTGTTTATGGTGTAAAAAAGATGCACCAGTACCGTTTTGGTAGACAGTTCAAGCTAGAGGCGGACCACAAGCCATTAACATCCTTGTTGTCCGACAGCAAGGCTGTCAACGTCAATGTGTCAG
Organism: Pristiophorus japonicus; assembly: GCF_044704955.1. Classification (NCBI taxonomy): domain Eukaryota; kingdom Metazoa; phylum Chordata; class Chondrichthyes; family Pristiophoridae; genus Pristiophorus; species Pristiophorus japonicus. The sequence continues at coordinate 125,695,044 of NC_091983.1, forward strand.
CTCGCATACAGCGCTGGGCCCTCACGCTGGCTGCGTATGACTACACCATACGGCACCGGCCAGGCACCGAAAATTGCACTGACGCGCTCAGCAGGCTCCCACTGGCCACCACCGAGGGGGCGTCGGAGAAGAGCGCCGAGATGGTCATGGCCGTTGAGGTTTTTGACACTGCAGGCTCCCCCATCACACCCACCAGATCAAACTCTGGACCAACAGGGACCCCCTCCTATCCATGACAAAGAAGTGTTTCCTGACTGGGGATTGGGCGCCCGCACTCAGGGCGTGCCCCAAGGAAGTCAGACCATTTCAGAGACGGATGGATGGGCTCTCCATCCAAGCCGACTGCCTGCTATGGGGCAGCTGGGTAGTCATGCCCCAGAAAGGAAGGGAAGCTTTCATCAGGGAACTCCACAGTGAGCACCCTGGCATCGTGTTAATGAAGGCTATTGCTCGGTCACATGTATGGACACCGGGGATTGACTCAGACCTGGAACACTGGGTTCGCAGGTGCACGACGTGTGCCCAACTGGGCAATGCCCCCAGGGAGGCCCCACTCAGCGCGTGGCCCTGGCCCACCAAACCATGGTCACGCATTCATGTAGACTATGCGGTCCCGTTCATGGGGAAAATGTTCCTGATCATTGTCGATGCATACTCGAAGTGGATCGAGTGCATCATATTGAACTCGTGCACAACATCCATTACTGTGGAGAGTCTGCGTATGGTTTCCGCAACCTATGGCTTGCTAGACATCCTGGTCAGGGACAATGGCCCGTGTTTCACCAGCCATGAATTCCAGGAGTTTATGTCGGGCAATGGTATCAAGCATGTCTGGACAGCGCCGTTCAAACTGGCTTCCAATAGCCAGGCGGAACGTGCGGTCCAAGTCATAAAACAGGGCATGCTACGCATCCAAGGACCCTCCCTTCCGTACCGCCTATCGCGCCTCCTGCTGGCCTACAGGTCCCGCCTGCACTCGCTCACGGGAGTCCCGCTAGCGGAACTCCTCATGAAACGCACGCTCAAGATGCGGCTGTCCCTCATTCACCCAGATCTGGCAGACAATGTTGAGGGCAAGCGCCAGTCCCAAACCGAGCTCCATGATCGAAACTCAAGGGGGAGGTGTATAGAAATAGATGACCCGGTATTTGTTCTGAACGATGCTTTGGAACCCAAGTGGCTTAAGGGCACCGTAAATGACAAAGAAGTAAATAGAGTCATGGTGGTCCAACTAAATAATGGGCCGATATGCCGCAAACACTTGGACCAAGTATCTCCAAATTTGCAGATGACACTAAATTGGGTGGCAGTGTGAGCTGCGAGGAGGATGCTGTGAGGCTGCAGAGTGACTTAGATAGGTTAGGTGAGTGGGCAAATGCATGGCAGATGAAGTATAATGTGGATAAATGTGAGGTTATCCACTTTGGTGGTAAAAATAGAGAGACAGACTATTATCTGAATGGTGACAGATTAGGAAAATGGGAGGTGCAACGAGACCTGGGTGTCATGGTACATCAATCATTGAAGGTTGGCATGCAGGTACAGCAGGCGGTTAAGAAAGCAAATGGCACGTTGGCCTTCATAGCGAGGGGATTTGAATACAGGGGCAGGGAGGTGTTACTACAGTTTGTACAGGGCCTTGGTGAGGCCACACCTAGAGTATTGTGTACAGTTTTGGTCTTCTAACTTGAGGAAGGACATTCTTGCTACTGAGGGAGTGCAGCGAAGGTTCACCAGACTGATTCCCGGGATGGCGGGTCTGACATATCAAGAAAGACTGGATCAACTGGACTTGTATTCACTGGAGTTCAGAAGAATGAGAGGGGATCTCATAGAAACGTTTAACATTCTGACGGGTTTTGACAGGTTAGATGCAGGAAGAATGTTCCCAATGTTGGGGAAGTCCAGAACCAGGGGTCACAGTCTGAGGATAAGGGGTAAGCCATTTAGGACCGAGATGAGGAGAAACTTCTTCACCCAGAGAGTGGTGAACCTGTGGAATTCTCTACCCCAGAAAGTTGTTGAGGCCAATTCACTAAATATATTCAAAAAGGAGTTAGATGTAGTCCTTACTACTAGAGGGATCAAGGGATATGGTGAGAAAGCAGGAATGGGGTACTGAAGTTGCATGTTCAGCCATGAACTCATTGAATGGCGGTGCAGGCTCGAAGGGCCGAATGGCCTGCTCCTGCACCTATTTTCTATGTTTCTATGTTTCTAAGTAAAGAAAAGGTTCAGCATAGACACGAAGGAACCTGAAGAAGAGCATGATGAGATGGCACCCACACCACTGCCAGCGGACGAGCAATAACGACAGCCCTCAGCATGCACAGTCCCTGCAGCCAGCCCGGACAGGCCGGAATCACCTCAAGTGACAGAGACGTGTGCCGAGGCTCAGCCACCAGAGCCACAACTGCGGCGCTCCACGAGAGAGCGTTGACCACCCGATAGACTTAACCTCTGAAACTAAAAGACTTAAGGGTGGTGGTGAAGTCATGTATTTAACCATCTTGCAATGACATAGTCATGTAACTGTAACTCATGTACACTGTACCTGTACCCTAGAAATGCACACCCTGACCACAAGGGGTCAACTTGCAGGAGACACTCCTCACCTGGGTTTCCAGATATAAAAGGGGAGGTCCCACCCAGGGTCAGCACTCCTTGGTCCTGGCAATAAAGGTGAAGGTCACAGAATGACCGTGTCTGATATATCTATGCCTCGTGTGAGTTTGTAGTAAGGTGCAGGGACACCACAATATACACACAGCACAGACCAGCATGCACTAGATACACCCAGCACAGACCAGCCTGCACGAGATACACCCAGCACAGACCAGCCTGCACTAGATACATCCAGCACAGACCAGCCTGCATTATATACACACAGCACAGACCAGCCTGCACTTTCTACACCCAGCACAGACCAGCCTGCACGAGATACACTCAGCACAGACCAATCTGCACGACCCCCATCCCACCACCCTGATAAATGTTTCACTCCAAAATCTCAAAACTTTCTGAAAGCAACATTTTTAAAAATTCATTCTCAGCATGCGGGCACCACTGGCAAGGCCACCATTTATTGCCCATCCCTAGTTACCTGAACAACTCAATGGCTGCTGGGCCATTTTAGATATCAGTTAAGAGTCAATCAATCACATTGGTTTGTGTCTGCAGTCACACATAGGCCTGACCAGGTAAGACCGGCATTTTGTGCCGAATGTCCCAGTTGGCAATTTCACAGCTTCATGGTCACTGATACAAGCTTTTCATTTAATTTGAATTCAAATTCTCAAACTGCCATGGTGGGATTTGAACTCATGTTCTACTGGATTATTAGTAACGTAACATCTAGTACTGTAACATAACCATTACAGAAACCATACCAACCAAGTTAAATTCCCAATCTACTCAGAGCTAGCAGATCTCAGTCTGGGTGTGTGAGTGGGACACTATAATTTGCCTCATTGTTCTCAGGTTGGAAAGGAAAATAATTCAGCCAAGGTTCTTGGTTCTGATTGCAGTGACACTTGTGGATGTCAGATAACAACAGGATCATAAGTGGATTTCTCTCTGGGGTAGTTACGCTGCTGCAGAAGCTTTCTACCCACTGCCCCAAGCCTGCCCTTGATGCAAAACATTTTCCTGGGTCGAAGCTGATTTCTGCAGGATGAGCTCCTGTCAGTCTCCCCCACAAAGGGATAGCTGGCTAGGAAACAAAATTTGGTACTGCTACACTAGAAGAGGAAGAACCCATTATTAGAGGGAAGAAGGTAAGTGGCCTGAAGGGAGGGACAATGCCTAGAAATAGGTCTTCTCCCTCCAAAATGGGTTTCAGTCAGCCTTCTGCCACTGCTCCAGTTTATAGCTCCTGGTATTACCTTGCAACAAAATTGAGCTCAAAATTACTGCCCCACCTCCTTGCCATCATTTACAGATGGTAAACTGATCTGGGCCTGGCAGCTTACTGCCCTGTGGCAGGGGAGGGAGGGGAATCTATATGTTGGTGATGGTAAGGGCAGGGATATGGCGGGGAGCCTCCCCTGCTAATTTCCCTTGAACTGTACCAATAATTATTTGGCAATTTACTAGAGGAAAATCCAGCCCAAGTTTGGCCGTGATGCCTCATGGGGGAATAGTATGATGACATTCATGGTCCATGCTCTTATTTGGAGAGTGACCTTGTAATGGCAGCGCTGGTGCCAGTGGAACTGTATGCCAGCATGAGTTAGTCTTTTCTGGAATTGAAAAGACAAACAGCAGAAACATATTTTGAGGCATTTTAAATATTTTCCATTTTGTGTCAACAACAAGGGAAAAGAGTGAACATTTTGGTAGAAGTTTTGTAAATAAAGGTCATCATCAAAAAATGTTTGTTATTTTGTATGTGAACAACCCCATTACACAGAAATAAGCATCAGTGGAAAATTAAATGGATCAATTTCTGGTTAATGCTCAAATACACATTTGGGGTTATTTTAACTTTGGAAGATGGTGTAAAATGGTGATATTGAATTAGCTGCCTATTATACACCTTGAATGGAAAGAAAAATCGGGAGGGATGTATATTGGGCGGCTAATAAGATATCACCCGTTTTACACCATCTCCCAAAGTTAAAATTACCCCCACATTGTTTTGCCGACTTATAAATTTTGAATTCTGAATCTCTGCTGTGCTATAGTGGGGAAGTCGAGAGCAGAAATTACAGGGAGGGTAGGCAAATGAGAGTAGAACTGGGCTGATCTGGCACACCTCCTACCAGTCAGCTGTAAAACAGGACTGACAAGTTAGAAACAAGATTCCAGTCCTGGTATTCACTCGGTGAAGTGAATGCAGGAGATGCGAGTTTCTACAGGAAAAGGGGGGCCAAAAAAAATCACTTAAAAATTCAAAGATGTATTTACTGGACTAAGGAATTAGGTTTTGATTTTAACTAACTTGATACATGAATTTATGAATTTCAAAACTGAAGACATCCACCTCGCAAAGTATAATCTCTACGTAGAAATTCTGTCTACACTAAATGGTAAAAGTAGATAATTCTACAGATCTTTATGGGATTAATAATATATTCACTCGGCTTATGCATACTTAAGTTTTGTTTTACAATTTAGACTAAACATCAAAGTGTACCAGATTAAAAAGGCGATTCCATTAAATTTTAATTAAGCAAGGAACTGTACCAGAGCATGTAGTTCACAGAAAACTTTCACAATCACTTTTCCGATCAATGCTGCCCAAAATATAAGCATATAATGATATAACTGGGACATGTTTTATCCATTATTTTATCTATTAAACATGATGCATTATTTTGCAACTCTACTGCACTACAGCAAAATGTAATATCTATCAGCCTAGCATTGCTGCATTAGGCAGTAACATCCAGATATAGAAATAAATGTTGGAGCAGAGCAAAGCTGAGATATTTATCAAATAGCACCCACACACTAAAAACTTATGCCAGAGTGACTTTACTACATTATAACAGGTCACTGGCAAAAATAAGAGTCACTTTTTTTAATTAAGAAGAACAATTTACAGTAAACAGGTGAGAAAGAATGAAAGGCGGAACAAGCTCGAGGGACTTATTGGACTATGTTCCTATGAAAGAGTTGCATTTATAAAATGGCTTTCATGACTTCAGGATGTCCCAAAGTGCTTTATAGCCAATAAAGTACTTTTGAATTGTAGTCACTGTTATAATATAGGAAATGCGGCAGCCAATTTGTGCACGGCAATCTTCCACAAACACCAATGAGATAATGACCAGATAATCTGTTTAGTAATATTGGCCAGGGCACCAGGAGAACTCTCCTGCTTGTCTCAGAATAGTACCGTGGGATCTTTTCCGTCCACCTGAAAGGGCAGATGGGGCCTCGGTTTTACGTCTCATTCGAGAGTTGGAGGGATGGAGAGAAAAGCAAATTATGAAGTAAATAGTGCTGAAGTAAGAGACAAGGATCTTACCTGATGCGATTCTCCTCGAGCTTTTTCAGATCAGCATCTCTTTTAAGGACTTTCTGAAGAGCTAACTGTTCGTCTTCTGACAGAAAGCTCAAGTCCATGATTTTAGTCGGATCCATCTCTGTTTTCATTTTCCAGCAACTTTACTACCCTGATGGAAACGTGGATGAACTGAAAGTAGGCCAACCAGAGAAAGTTTACCACTCAAAAGTACCAGCACTTCTCGGCTTCTTCCTCCAGCTATTACACTGTGTGTATTTGTTCAAAACTTCCAACTTTATGTTTTCCTCTTAAAATTGTTTGGGGATAATAAGAGGTTAATCCAGCTGCTCGTCTTCTTTCAGGATTGTTAAAGATATTCTGTCACATTCACAAAGTTAGATTTGTGTCAGACGTTTAGGATCCTTCCGGAAGATTTTATACTCCCATGTCAGGGTAAAACAGGCGTTGCAGACTCTGTGAAGAATAAAATGCAGCAAACTATTAGACTCCTGTGACATGTACTTTCTGTATGCAAATTAGGTTATCACAGGAATGTGAACCTGTATATATGTAAGTTGTCATACAGGTTTAGACTTCACAGAGTTTGTGATTGTTTTTTGTTGTTTGAAATGAATCTTTTTATATATGATCAAGGTAATAGACTATACATTGAGCTGGTGAAATTTAGTATACTGCAAGGAAATGGAAATAGGTCAGCCCTTAAAAAAGAAATGAGCACAGGTTTGGAAAGCTCGAGTAAACTGAAAATGAATATATTGATTTCTCAACCTATGATCAGTTAACGAGGGTTAGGAGCAAATAAAAAGGGTTACACGTGTTAAAAAACGTAACGGAGATTGACTTTATTTAATTGTATACGCTGTTACATTTTTACCAGAACTTGTGGGACCCACCAAGCGTCAAGAATAGATATAAAGGGTTCAATTTTCCACCAACCCGTTTTTTGGCATATTGTCAGAGTTACTCCTGTTTTTCTTGGCCCCACCTACTTCCCCAAAAAAGTAACAAGTTTCCCTGTTCTATTTTTTGAAATCGGCACTGTCTTGTAGCCTCAGGGGGTGGAGCCAAATGTCTGTGGCGAAAAAACGATGCTGCTCCTTCTGCACAAAACAAAACAAAAAAAGGACGTTTTTGACGTGATTCTTTGGGTGCACATGCCCAGTACACCTCCCGGTCTGCAATAGGCCATTTTTAAAAGAGCTAGTTATGTGTGAGAACTTTAGTTCTCATTGGAAAAACCGGAGCTGCAATACAAGATGCAACGCGGCACAAGGACCAAGAATTTCTTACAGGATGAAGTGGAGGCGCTGATTACTGTGATTGAGGCCAGATGGCACGAACTGGACACCAGCAGAGGAACATAAAAGTTCCACCAAAACAAATGAAGAAACGCTGGAACCAAATTGCAGAAGATTACTGTGCAATGATGACCACCCCAAGATCTGGAGGCCAGTGCAAAAAGAAATGGCAGGACCTTGGTCAAGTAGTTAGTGTAAGAAATATTTTCATTTATTCAATGCAATTGCAATTGTAATTGTGACCAGCTGTATATGTCCCACCCAGCAGAAAGACACCTTCTCTAAAAAGTTATGTTTTCATCTTTGCAGAGGCAAGTGGCACACAACAAACGAGAAAGAACTCAAACAGGAGGAGGCCTGGCAAATCTGCAGCCACTGACATCCTTAGAAGACAGGGTCGCTGCTTTGATGGGTCCTGCCTGGAGAAAAGCAACCACCACTGCACAAGCTGGGCCCACACTCGAGGGAGAGGGTAAGTCCTGCAAATTTCACAGTCTGGCTTTGCTAAATGTGAAGTACTGCACGAGCGAGCCATGCTTTGGTTCATGGGGGTGTTTCCCTCAGATACGCTTCAGCTGATGCAATGTGCTATCATTCATCGTGGTCCTTCAAATCAGCCTGCTGCCTGTGCTGTGTGAGCCTACTCATACCACCATGTCCCCTCCTCTGCTGCTAACCATTTGTCTGTTCTGTTATATTTTGCAGAACTTGAGGCCAACCCTGACAATGCAGAAGAAGATTCAGATGCGGACGAGCCTGACGAGAACATCTTTCAATCTAACCTTCCAGACCAAGAGCGTGGGGGTGAGGGGGAGGTGGAGGGAGAGGGGATGGATGAATCACCCACAGTTGTACTCACTCTGGAGGAGGTGCAGGTGCCGCCCATTGAGGCTCCAGCCCCTTCCCTGGGTGATTTGCGTTTTGGTGGGACATTCCTGGTTTCCCACCATCCATGGTTGGGGATTCCAGTGGGATGCAGCGAGGCACACCCAGGGCCCCACTGTCCGAAGCTGCAGGTCCCAGTGGGATACAGCGAGGCATACCCAGGGCCCCACTGTCCGAAGCTGCAGGTCCCAGTGGGATGCAGCGAGGCACACCCAGGGCCCCACTGTCCGAAGCTGCAGGTCCCAGTGGGATGCAGCGAGGCATACCCAGGGCCCCACTGTCCAAAGCTGCAGGTCCCAGTGGGATACAGCGAAGCACACCCAGGGTGAGGAGGGAAAGGAGAGCTCGATAGCGCTCTCCTGAGGTGCAGGATCTAACAGATGTGGTTCAGATGATGGCAATGAGTGTGGAGAGCATTGACCTTACCCGATCACTCCTGGACACCATCAGTAGGGTTGGTGATGAGGTATCAGGACTGTTGGGAGAAGTAACAATATTCTCACGAGAAATGGGAACACTGTCCAGGAACATGAGGGAGGGAATGTTTCAGGTAGTTCAAACACTGTCAGTGAATATGAGGGAGGGAATGTTGCAGGTAGTTGACACTGTTGCTCAACATGAGGGAGGGCATGTCACAGGTAGCTCAGACACTGTCGGCGAACATGAGGGAGGGAATGTTGTCGTTAGTTAACGCACTGTCAGCGCATGAGGGAGGGAATGTCGGAGTTAGCTGCTATAATAAGGGAACACGTCCAGACCCTGTGCCCATTGACTGAATCAACTGCCACTCCCACTCCAATCCCCAAACCAGCCTCTAAAGAGGCCCAAGCAGGGCCCTCCACATTACCGCCTGCCCCCCACCGCCGCCCTCAAGAAGTGCGCATTACCTGAGACGTTCGAAAGAATAAGCTTGTACCAACCCGAGAAACACTGCGCCACCGCCTGCGGGCAGGGGTGGAATCACCAAGACCAAGTGCAGTGGGCGGACTTAGAATAAGGTGGAGGAGAGATGGGTGCAGCCTTTTTTTGTGGCTGTTGTTGTTGTTGTTGTTGTTACTGTTGTAACTGTTTTTAAATTAAAATTTTTCTGTAAGTTATGTAAATTTACAAGTTTGTAAGTGATCTTAAAGTTTTTAAGTGATCTTAACTGAAAACTTTAAAATTTGTTACAAGAATATTTTTATTAAAGTTAAGTTAAGTACACACAAATGTTTTTTAAACTTTTGAATAAAATATATTTTACATTACATTATAATTGAAACATTTACATTATTTGTTCGATTAGTAACACAACTTGTTGAAGTAAACAAGAATCATTTCCATCATTTCTTCCATTATTACAACACAACATTACGGAACAGGTCCAAACAGTAAACATGGTCCATGTGGAATAGTTGCTGCTGAGCTTTCAGGCAGTAAAGCGTTTACGGATGAACTACTGGCGTAAGGCTCGAGCAATTGTTAAAGGGGCACGACGGCCCGCCCTCCTCTACCGTCGTGCTCCGGGTTCAAGTAGTTGCATGGCTTCCTCGTCCTCGTCATCTGCATCTTCCTCATCATCATCAGCCACTCTCACCACAGGTGGGTCTTCTACTACCAGTTGCTGCTGCCTCATGATGGCTAAGTTATGCAGCATACAGCACGCAACAGTGAACTGACCAACAATCTCAGGGGAGTATAGCAAGTAGCCTCCGGAATGGTCCAGGCATTGGAAATGCTATTTCAAGATGCCAATGGTCCTCTCTGTGATGTTGCATGTCGCATTGCGCAACATGTTGTATGAAGGAATGAACAGCCATGATCTTATTGAATGGCGGTGCAGGTTCGAAGGGCCAAATGGCCTACTCCTGCACCTATTTTCTATGTTTCTATGTTTCTATGTTTCCCGGTCAGCTTCCGTCCGGGTTAAGGGTAGGGGCATCATGAGCCAGGTGGCGAGGCCGTACCCTTTGTCCCCTAGTAGCCAGCTCTGCCCTTCTGGCTGCTGCTGAAACATGGCAGTTATAGTGCTCCCAGGGTATCTTGCATCAACTGCCATGATGCGATGCATATCGTCACACACGAGCTGCACATTAATGGAGTGGAAGCCTTTTCTGTTCCTGTACATCTCGGAATCCTCCAAAGGTGCTCGGAAGGCGATGTGGGTACAATCAATGCAGGCCAGTACCTTTGGGAAGCCAGTAATCCTGGAGAAGCCCACAGCCCTTTCATGCATTGGCTGGGCGGTCATGCAGTCATTCCTCCAGGCATATAGTGCAGCAGTCACCTGCCAAATGCAGATATGTGTTGCATGTTGAGAAATGGTGCATACATCTCCAGTTGTAGCTTGGAACGATCCAGATGCATAGAATGAAAGTGCAGCTGTAACCTTCACTTCAACTGATAAAGCAGTTCTCCTGACGCTTCTAGGTTACAGGTCTGCTTTTACTAACTCACAGATCTCAGTTATGACTTCTTTGCAGAAACGCAGCCTTCTGACACAGTCTGCATCACTCAGGTGCAGGTATAAATCCCTGTCTCGATATACCCGATGTGGGTAAGGCCTCCTGCCCATCATCCTACGTGCTCTGAGGTTCCTCACGCAATGACAGTGAATCAATTGTCTCCTCCACAGCACCATCATGCAGAAGGCTTGCACAAGGTATGGCATTGTCAATATTGCCCCCATGATTAAATTCTACCTTTGCAAGCTGCTCAAAACGGCAGGTAGGACAGTGTTCTCTCTCCCCAAGGCCGGCGCCCTAGTATGGACCACACCCAGGTCTGAGCAGGTGCAATGATCGGGAACCCTCCCGCCGCCCCCCCTCCCCCCCCCCCCCCCCACCCCAGCCTCCCTGGGCTTCATTTGATGCATGTTGTAGGTTTCTCATGCCTTCCGTTTGCCTTCCACAGCCCCCCACTCCCTGGGCTTCTTTTCAAGCTGAGCCCCGAGCCACTGTGTCCGTGCGAGGGACCGATTCTGCCAGCCAACACTCCGACCCTCGAGCCCGGTTTGGAGATGTTCGCTGGTGGCGTGTCAATTTAAAAAAAATGAAAACTTAAAAATTCCATTAAACTTCCAATTCCTGCGTTTTAATTTTTAAAAATGTACGGTTGGTTATGGATATTTATGTGTTCTTGACTCCCTCCAAAACTTTGCATAAAAACAATGGTGTCTTTCTGCACTGATTTTTTGATGTGCGCTGGTTTCTCTTAAGTGGCCAGAACGTTTTCAGGAGTTGTCACATACGCCGTCCGAAGAGAAATTTAAATTGGCCAAACTTGCATAATTGTGAAAAACTGGTGCAGACATCAGGTTACGCCCTCTATGACGCGCAAAAAAAACCCTAAAAAAATCATAACTAACTGAGTTACACCGGCGCACAAAGATTGGGGAAACTTGGATTTTTAAATTTAGGCCAAAAAAAGCGATGCGTGCCAAAAAAATGGCGCAAATCACTGGGGAAAATTGAGCCCAAAGACTGGGGCCTAAATTTATTAGTGTCCAAAAGCGGGCGTGATTCCAGAGGCAAGCTAGAACAGAGAGGCCCGAGCACCAAACTAAATTTGCCCTGAAGCATCATCACAATAATTCAGGTGAGCTATGGGCACTAATGAGGCGCCCCAATACAGCTCGCCTGTCGGAGCCTTATCAATTTCTCCCCACACCGAGGCTCACAGGTAAGTCTGGGGTGGGCCAGCAGTGGCCTGCAGTTGACTTGCGAAGTCAGATGGGACTCTTTCCAAGACCACAAATAGCGCATTTCTGTAAGTTTTGGGGCCCTTATTTTGAGCTGCCTCCAGTGGTCCTTACTTGCTAAGCTGTTCAAAACCTGGAAATCCATAAAATGGGCCTAAAACAACAATGTTAAATTTAGACCCCTGTCTGCCTAGTCCACTGAAAACATAAATCTGTACCTCAAGTTTGTAAATGCTAATTACTTAAAACTAAAGGACATGCTATGAAGCTTTGAATACCATAAAACCTGTTTAGTTTCTGTTAATAAATCTGCTGTATCTTTCCAGGTATGAATTGCTCAAAATGACTATTTGAAGAATGTATGTTTGTCCCACCCAACTTCCCCTCAGTTTATTTCTGCCTCCCTAGTTGAACAAAGACGCATTTAAATTTGTCAGTGACACCATAAAATTGTATGCACATGCCAGCCGTCTCTTGCAGGCAAGAATTGGAACAATGGTAGCAATTGAATCATAAATGCTGCAGAACTGGTTTGCTTTTATTCAAATTGACCTTTATGTGAAGAGCAGTGAATAATATTAATCAGAATGTGAGCTTTTCTCTCACCATTGGGCAGGTCATTTCTGGCATTTTTGAGTTTGTCAAAATACTGGACATTACTTTATGATTCATAGACGAGCCTTTAATTGTACTCATTATAGGACTCAACATCAAACTTATCACCTTGGGCTTCATGTCAGTATTAACAAATATCGAGTTAATATGAAGGAATAGGGTGGTCTAAAGTGTACTATTGACTGTAGCCAGTCAGTTCACAGCAATGAAGGGCAAATGCCAGATATTCTGACTTCAACTTGATATGTTTGCAGAATTCATAGCACCCTGGTGATGAAGCAGTATGGCGCCACCTCATTAAACTTTGTGTGTGATGTAGGTTCCCATTAAACAGCCTGTAATGTTGGACAGTTTTTTCTAATCATCTGCAGCTTGTAAATGCTTTAATTAGAAACCCTGATTTATACAGATTGTTTACAGACATTGACAATGACATTCTGTTACTAGGCAAAACAATCTGATGTTTTAATGCAGTACAGAATCTACTAGTGATAGCTATTGATGACAAAAACACTTCAGTGTATGACCAGTAGTCAATAGGAGTTAGCGATAATATTTGCTATATGGCAGGTAACTTTTTAAGTTTGTATTATGCACTTTTTGATTTTTATTTCAGTTGTCCCAACAGTTATATTTCTATACAATGGGACAGCAGTAGGCCATTCAAGGGTAGCACCCTTGCCTCTGAGTCAGAAGGTTGTGGATTCAAGTCCCACTCCAGCACTGGAATCTAACCAGCTCTGCGAGTGCGGGTTTGGAGGTGGGCCCACTGTCAAAATGGCCGTGACACTTCTGTGTGAGTTTCCAAAGTGCTGGGTCTGGCTGTGATTCACAGACCCGACACCAAGTGGCAGGCCAGCCAAGTAATATCATTAAAAGGAAATAAAGGTATTTTAAAAGAATTTTACCCGTTACTTAGCTTTTTTACGAGATTCACGTCCCTCGGGGAACATGTCAGGTAAGTGTGTCCATTGCTTTGGCTAGTTGACAGCTGCAAAAGTGGTATAAAAGCTCTCATTTCACAGCTGTTCACTTTCCAATGTCAGAAGTTGATGCCTTCAGGATTTGCAAGACACTTTTGAAAGTGTTTGTAGTGAACGCTCTATCCACTGTCACCTCCTTGAAGCAACCTTTCTCACTATTGACAGATCGCTCTGTCATCTCAACCTCACCTGCCATCTATTCCATTAGCATCGGTGCCCTTGAAAAAATCTCACCTTGGTTCTCAGAATCCCACCACGATCAGCCCTAATACCAGCATCACCAGGCACACCAGCAGCACCAACAACAACAACAACTTTCTCCGCAATCACCTGATGCTGCACAGGACACATGGCATCAACACCCGACCGCATTGCTGCCCAGGATGCCAGGGATGGCCTCACCATGGTCAGATTTACTTCACTTGATGCTGTACACCCTGGCTGCCACATGATGCACCAGGTTGGCATCATCCCATACCAACACCATAAAGCATTCCTGCAATGCCTAAGCCATTCCTTCCACACTCACCCCCAATGTGGAGGATACCATTATGTCTCACCATTCACTACAACTCACTAAGCCACTTCCAAAGTGATATTGATAGAGAGATAAATATTGGCCATGGCACCGAAGATAACTCCCCTGCTCTTCTTTGAAATAATGTCATGGGATTGTTTACATCCAGCTGAGAGACCAGACAGGGCCTTGGCTTAACTTTTCTTCTGAAAGATGGCATCTCTGAAAGTGTTCAAAATAAAGATTTCAATGTTTGACAACATATTAGCAGAAACTCTACATAAACCTTGGCTAAAAGACCCAAGTGCCTACCCTTGTGTGTTGTTAATTGGCATGATTGGACAAGGATGAGGGTGAGTGTGAGGGGTGGCTAGTGAGATGGGGAACTGATAATGTCGATAGAGAGGGATGGGTAGAGGCGCAAAGTAAGTTGGTGGGAGTAAGGATGTGCAGGAGTAGGGTAGGGAAGTCAGAGTGATGGGATGTGATGAGTGGCACAGCAGGATGAGGTTGAGTGTGACGTTTTATGATCCACTGAGATAATTGAAAGGTTTGCACCACTGCAGCCAGCTCCACCTGACAACATTCCTGCTTGTGCCCTCCTGTATAATGTGCAACCAAACTACTTTAGTGTCCTAAAAAATTCTCTTCCACCCATTAGAAGGGAAGAGAACCTCTCTATGTACTATGACTCTCTCCACAAACATCTAGAGAAAATCATGGCAGAGCCTGGGTGCAGCCATGCACCTTTGTGCTGTGCTCATCAGTGTTTGCAGAACCTCAATGATGTAGAACACAGAGAGAACAACTGTCAAAATAAATGTGGCCATGGTCCCTTCAAGAAAACTGGCTGATGACACGTCATCAAATGACATCATCATACCCGCTTCCTTTTAATTGGAACTTTGTAGGGCGGGCTTGACAAGCCCAATCGAGGGAAGATTCTTTTCCCAGTGCGGGCTGAAGCCAGGAGCAAGGTCACAACCCACCACGGACCCCAGCTGCCCCGGACCCAGCACAGTTGGCAAAATCGCAGCCCAGCAAATTAAGCACAAAAGTCTAGGCTGACACTCCAGTGCAGTAACAAGGCAGTGCTGCACTTTCGGAGGTGCCATCTTTCAGATGAGACGTTAAGCCAAGGCCCTGTCTGCTCTCTCAGCTGGTCGTAAAAGATCCCATGGCACTATTTCAAAGAAGAGCAGGGGAGTTATCTCTGGTGTCCTGGCCAATATTTATCTCTCTATCAAAATCACAAAAACAGATTATTTGGTCATTATCACATTGCTGTTTGTGGGAGCTTGCTGTGCACAAATTGGCTGTCACATTTCCTATATTACAACAATGACTACACTTCAGAAAGTACTTAATTGGCTGTAAAGTGCTTTGGGACATCCATGTTGAGATAACACTTTATCAGATTTCATCCACAATGGTGTTTTAAATCTGCTATCCAACATAATTTTCCAAGGTATAAAGATAGTGTGAGGCAGTATATTGATCACACTTTTATCTTATTGAAAAGTATTATTGCTTCTATTTCAGATCCTAAAGGAGCAAATCCCAGGCAGACAAATGGTAATCTAATTTTTTTTGAGTGCCAAAGTATGTTGTAAGTACAACGCACTGTGTCACAGAATGTTTATTTATGCCTGTATCCACAATACCTAGGGGTCAAAATTGATCAAAGGCAAGTTCCACCCATTTACTGTCAAAAAGACCGCTAAGATCCTGATGATACTTTGGGCGGAAGTTCGGTCAAAACAGGAGGAAAAAAGTGCCCGGTGGTAAAAATGGGCGTTACATGCCGATTCTGGGCATAGAGCGCAGAAGGGGGAATTCTGGGCGGCAAATGGAATCCTGGAGAAAGTTACGCCGAGGCTGGTGTCGGGCCCAGGGATGGGGGAAACACACAAAAAAAAATGTTCAAAAAATAAACAATAAAAATCACAAAACCTTCAGCGGACCCTTTAACACAAAATCGCTGCAAAAGAAATAGAAAAAATCTCACTTACCTTTTCTTGCAGGTCTTCGAACCTACTGTCCAGGTAAGACGTGCTCCCACGCGGCGGTCTTTTCTCCTGCAGGGGCGGAGGACCGCTCGGACGAATCTCGGGTGGGAGCAGGCGGGAGGACTTTTTTCGGCATTGCACGTCGGCGCATGCCAGCGGACGCTCCCCAGCAGTCCTTCCAAACTGCCAGCGTGAGGGCCTCACCAATCTCCCACGGATGGGAGAGCGCCAAAAAAACAGGGAAACCGCCGAGAAAATTCGGAGGCAGCCGGCAGTAGGACCATCAATTTCAGCCCTCAATATGGCGAGTTCAATAACCAGAGTAATTGGGAGAGGGAGTGAGTGGTATTTCCACGAGTGAAATATGGAAAATTTGAAAATGAGATAATGATGAGCTTTTCTTACATTCCTTCTAGTGGCCAGCTAGAGCACGGGATGCACTTAACTGGGTACATGTTGCCTGCCCTCAGTCTCTCAGACAGGGCATTGCATGCAGTGCAGAAAGAGACCTAAACAGGGAAATGGGAGAACATATATAACAGCTTATGAATAAAAAATAATATTTGCAAATGTATTTTAATAAGATTTGTTTTATTTATGCCACAAGAGCCACAGGAGCCACAGAACAAATTCTCTTCTTTTTGATATTCTGCCCTCTCTTCAGCTCTCTTCGACAGTACAATATACAACTCTTTTAAAGAAAACTGTTCTAAGGTTTTGCTACAATGTATAAGCATTTCATTTTGTGTCGAGATCAGGAGAGAGATAGAGCCACATCAAGCAGTGAACAAGAAACTCATGCAGATCATCATGATTTCTCATCTGTTTTGAGCACATTTATGTCAACTTGGAATTTAATGTAAAATAAAATGAAAAGGTGCACATATTTTTAAATGACAAGTTCACGCTAACACATCACAAACTCAATGTGCAGTCATCATGGGAGGTTAAAGAGTTCCCTTTTGAAAGCAATAGTAAAAATTCAGAGAGGACCGCTCTATCACTTTCATTTCCGTAACATTGCTATTAATGACTATACCACCTATTTGCATTCACTTTCGACCCTACTAATTACAGCTTGGACCAAAACATCAGTCGGCCTAAAAGATCAAGTTCAGTTAAACTGCAACTGAATCATGCTTCTTCTTTAAAAGCCCAGTCTCATTTCTTCAAAATTATATGTTGTGTCACAATGTTGTACTAAGACATTATTTTGACAGTAAATATGTGCAGATAATATTTTTACCACTGATCTGAGAGCACGATATGTTCACATGCCTTCAAAGCCGAGGAAAATATTATGAGACTGAAGTCATAGCCAAGTCCTTAAATGATGAGATGTAGCCAGGTTGGCCAGGGATTTAAGCACTACTTTGGACTTCCAGGAGCTTTGTATTGTCGCAAATCCTTCATTTATTCTGGTACAACTCAATAAACTAAGTAATGAGATAGATGTCTACACTTAAAAAAATGCAATTTGTTGTTAAGAAATGAGGATATCATTGTCAAAATGAGGATGAGATGGGAAGTATGCTCCATATTCCCATACAGTAATTTATGCTGATGACAAGTCAAGGCAACAAATCAGCAATGTTTAACTAATGTAACAAGTTGGAAATTAAATCCTTGATCGCTTTAAGTTATCTCACAGTGATACCATCAGCCTAAAATGGAAGGATAATGGTTAATTTATAGAAGATACTGAGGAAATCCCAATTTATTAAATACGAGGTAGATCTCACAATGGATGAGCCTCTCAAGAGGAGGCCAGACAGTTGGGAAACCAAAAGGAGGTACAAAGATCCATCACGCAGGGCTCACTAACCTCAACCAGCTCCCCATCCTGCAGTGCATTGATTTCAAAATTCTCATATTCAAATACAATTTCCTCCATGGCTTTGCTTCGCTCCACCTCTGCGACTTTTCGGAGTCCGCTGACCCAGCTCACATCTTCAAGATTCCTGAGTCTGGGTGACTGTGGAATCCTTCTCCCTTAGTTCTATCATCAGTTCCACAGACTTCAGCCATTATGGCACTACATTCTGCAATTCTCCTCCAAAACCATTCCACACAGCCACATCCCTCACCATTTTCAAAATCCAACTAAAAAATTGCCTCTTTCAGGCTACATTCACACACTGACCTGGTTTTTGCAGCGTACGTTGCTGGAAACCTTCAGCAAGTTCCAGGCCAATAAGTCTACTGTCAGTGTGAAGTGAAATTGCTTCACACTGACATTACAGTGTAGATATCAGCTTTACTCCAGTCAGGGCTTGATTTGATACCAGAGCATAGACTTGCTCCAGAGTGAAGTTGGACCTTAGCACCGATTTGCACTACTCAGGTTGAGCATTAGTGTGAAGTAAAAACTGCTTCACATTAACGATAAACTTGTGCTGTAAATGCATCCTTAGTGTTAGATGTTGTTGAGGGCCACTAATGCTTAAAGACCTGCAGGGAAAAAGGTGCCTAGTTTTCTTGTTGTGGAGTAACTGGAGGCAGTTATAGGCTCAGTACATGGACAGAACTACTGCTGGTTATCAAAACTGTTTTCAAATATCTATTTCAAATAAACAACTTCTGAAGCATGCAGATTGATAAATAGTTAACATAATTTGACATATTCATTTATCATTGTCAAGTGCATCCACACAGGTATTGAATATTATTATGAGTTTATTCTTGTGGAAAGTTCATGTATTCTCTTTACAGATCAAGCTGAGCCTTCAGGGATTCCACAGATGCCATCTGCATTATAATCATCCCCTGAAAGAAAACAGCATTGGGAAATATGCAGTAAATGCAAGAATAATCCACAGCACAATTTGAAATTTTGGCAAAGACACCAAGATTGTGGGACTGCCAGTGGAGGAAGATTTCCCATTTTGAATTCAAAAGAGATGGGGCCGATTTTCATCAAAGCCACCGTCAGCCCAAGTGCCATCCAAAGTGCCGCTGATGGCCGCCGAGGTACCGGATGGTATTTTGGGCGGGATATTCATGGCCGAGGTCCCTCGAAGGTCAGTGAGCGGCAAATGGACGATGTACGCTGCCAATCTGGACGGCAGCAGGCGGGAGGTCTCATTCTCGGCGGCAGAGGCACTTGCCGCCCAAGTGCCACCAAGGATGGAGTCAGGTCCACGGGGGGTTGAAGACCTGAAAAAAAAGATCAGCAATAAAAAAACTATCCGAAGACCTTCAGGAGGCCTCGTGCAGGTACGTCGCTGTTGAAGAAACATTTTTAAATCTTCTCTTACCTTTTTTTCAGGTTCTTCAGACTTACCGTCGGGGACAGACCAGCCTGCAGCCAATGGTCCACCCCCATACTGCCGCCAAGTCCCGCCGACTCCCGCCCACAGGAATCTGGGAGCTCAGCGGGCGGGAGCTCAGTTGCACCACTTGGCAGTCCACTGACGACAGCGGGCGGTTCTTGCCAGCTCTCTGCTCTCGCCCGCTCCAGCCCACTCCAGGCCACCTCCAAAGTGGCACTGGATGGATCTTCAGGAGGAATGTCGGCGGGAGTGGGCGGCAGTCGGTAGCAGCGGACGGTGGGCTGCTGAATTTCAGCCCCATGGAGACTAGAAATACTGGATAAAGAAGTGTGAACAAATCTCTAGTTATCCCTAATTCAGGGAAAGATTCTGGCACCTTAAAAGTGACACATTTAACATACAGGGGTTGTTCAAGATGACATGCAAGACTTATAAAGTTCCATTAATGGCTTGCAAGAGTACTGGATTGCTGCCAAGCAGATTATGCACAGTGCAGGCTAGTTTAACCAAAGTGGCACTACTATATAATCTGCTCTTACTGTTGGATTAGATGTTGAGATACAATGTGCATTGTGTGCTCTCTTGGAGCATAAATACACAAGGTTTTGCTGATATTAAGGATGGTTTATGATCAACACTGCAAGAAGTTTGAACAGATAGTGGTTATCATTCACATTGATATCAGCCAGGTAGCTGATCAACTGGATGTTCTGCAAAGTCCTGTAGAATTTGATGTGAAACCCCTTCAAGTAGACAAGCCTTGGGCTGGATTTTCGGCTTTGCTCACTTCAGGGCGGGAATGGGGTCGGGGCGGTAAAGTTTACACCCAGGAAATGTTTGCGCCTCAGTCAGCAAAATTGTGCAGCTGGGCCCTGAGTGTTGGGCAGTGCGCTAAGGGAGGTGACCTTTCTTAGGCCACGAGGCTGGCTGAGCATGTGAAAATCCTGAGCTAAACTACCAGCTTCAGAGCGCTGTAAGAGAGGCCTAGGGAGAAAAAAAAACCTGAAAATAACCCACCAAAAACAATCCCAATAAATAACTCCTGCCACCACAACATGAATTGCAAAAAAACCCCACTTATCCGCGGTCAACAATACTTACTTCACTGCGGCCGCTACAAGTCGGAGTGCTAAGGGTCGGGTGGGAGCCAAAAATCAAGCCGGTGTTGCAACCAGGGGCGTTGCACACCGGCCTCTTCCGAGCGGTAATGCTCCGCGCCCCCACCAAAACCGGCCCCGAAAACCTCAGCGGGGCGTTGGAAGCTGGCCTCCTGCCCGGAAGAGCCTTTGCCGTCCCTCTGGGACGAAAACAGAGGTGGACACGAGCCGAAAATCCAGCGCATGTCTTTTTGGTCATTATCATGTTTCTGGAAATGACAGATCCAAACTAAAGATTAATTGAAGTGATAACTGAAGTCATTTTTCTCTCCAGTGAGATAAAAACCTCAGTATCCCCGAGACAGAACTGAAATTCAGTGGTATACTTATCCACTGCCTCAGCACCGAAGGCCAATGCATCTTTGGCCAAATTGAAGACTCAGAGTCCTATGACAAAGCGGTAAGTGCCCGAGAGAAATATTTTGGGCCAAAGAAAAGTATCGTGATGAAGAGATACAAATTTTATCAAAGGAGGCAACGAACGGTGAACCAATCAAATAGTATTTAATTTCATTAACTGAACTAGCCATCCAAATCGAATCAGCGCTCTCCGATTCAAAAACAATAAGATCCCCTGCTCGCCCTGTGCAGCAGACTGCAACTACAGCCCATATGCAAGGCGTTCGTTCAAAGCGGAAATCACAGCAGAGACCCAGGGCTAGTAATAAGCCACCCACTACGGATCGCGGGCCTAACTTCCACTGCTTTAACTATAGGGACAAATCACACTCAGCAAAGAGTCCTAATTGCCCTGCACGTGGGAAGAAATACTCTGCATGTGGTAAAATGAACCATTTTGCTCGTGTCTATCGCTCATCGCAGCATATTCAACATGTGGACAACCCCAATAGTGATGAACCCAGTATGGTTTACACCATTAGTGACATTTCACACATCGGTTCAGGCAAATTCAAGGACTGTGATGTAAACATTGATGGCACGCCCATCTGCCTCCTCATTGACCTTGGAGCCAAAAGTCTCCATATTGAGCAAGACTGTTTACAAAACCCACTTCACGCATTGTCAACTGCAGTCCGCAACTTCCACTCTACATGCGTACTCCGACTCCAAAATTGAGGTACTTGAGGTCATATCTGTCCCGATATACTACAAGGACATAACATTAGAGAACTTTTCCTTTCATGTCGTGAAGGGTCGAAGCCTCATGGGTGTTGACCTTTTTGACAAGCTTGGGTTCAAAGTTTACGACCCAGCCGGCACACCTGTGTACACGGTGAACTTTGACAAGTAGTTTCCCTCAATCTTCACAGGGTTTGGAGTGACAACAAAATTCTGCCTTCGTCCCCGTGTTGACCCTTCCGTCAAACCAGTCACTTAACGACTTTGTCGTCTCCCATTTGTGGTTTGCGACCAAGTATCTGCAGAATTATTGCAACTCGAATCTCAGGGAATCATTGAGAGCATCAACTCCTCACCCTGGATCTCAAACTTAGTCATTGCTTGGTGTAAAAATTGGGAAATCCGCCTATGCATCAACCTGAGAGAGGTCAACAAGGCCATCATCCCTGACAAGTACCCTCTTCCTATCATCAACGAATTGTCTTCAGAATTCCATGGCTCAATAGTTTTTACGAAATTCAACATGCGCCGCAGTTACCTGCAAATACCCCTAGCAGAGGACAGCAAACCGCTCACGGCATTCATGACACATGATGGTCTGTATCAGTATCGACGCATGCCCTACGGACTATCTTCTGCACCAAGTGCATTTCAGAAGATTGTCACAATAATGCTAGCAGGCATAGAGGGAGCAATCAATCTGCTTAACCACATTGTTGTCCATGGACGGACAATGGAAGAACTTGACCAGCGACTTCACGCAGTTATGGCTAGACTTGCTACACATAACATTACACTTAATGCCGATAAATGTACATTCGCTGTTGGAGAAATAAACTTTCTGGGCTAGAGAGTCACAGCACAAGAACATGATCCAGCGAATGCAGGAGGCTACCAATGTCAAAGAATTTTCATTATTCCTCGGCACTTGCAACATCGATCTGAAGTTCGTCCCGCACTACACGTACATTGCCGAACCACTTCGCAAGTTGCTGCGCAAGGACATCCCTTGGGAATGGACAGATTCCCAATCTCAGGCATTCAACACACTTAAGGAGAAAATCACATCCCCTCTTATCCTCGCGCACTTTGATCCGAATGCCACTACATACGTCACCACAGATGCATCAGGCACCACCATGAGTGCTGTGCTCTCACAATGGATGGACGGCCTGGAACGCCCAGTAGCTTTCGCCTCTCGCACGTTCTCGTCTGCAGAATGTAAATACTCTACAGGGGAATGCGAAGAACTCACTTGCATCTATGCATGTGAACGCTGGCACATCTACCTCTCTGGCAGGAAATTTACCCTCCGTACGGATCACCAAGCGCTAACTACGCTATTCGCTACAACTGGATCTGGGCGAGACCACTACAAATCAACCGATGGTCAGATCGCCTTCATCAGTATAACTTTGATGTACAGTACATGGCTGGTAGTCACAACCATGTAGCTGACAATGCTCAGCCACTCACTACCTGCTTCGGACTCTGGTGCTGACTTGTTCACAGATGACGACACATATGTCACATCGATCATCACTCAGTCCATCAGAAAACTTGTCTCCTGCAACAAACTCAAAACCAAATCACAGCGTGATGCTACACTCCAGAACGTGTGCCACTTCCTCCAGACTGAGTGGCCTAAGCAAATTTCGGAAGAGCTGAAAACCTTCCACAGACTTCGCAATGAATTTTTCATTTGGAATGATGGCTGTTTAGCTCATGGTGATAGAGCAGTAATTCCCAAGTCACTTCAACAGCGCATTCTCTCATTGGCACATGATGGACACCCTGAAATTGTCCGCATGAAGCAGAGATGTTGCGATTCAGTATGGTGGCCTGGGATTGACACTCACATCGAGGAGTTCCTCTCACACTGCGAAGCATGCAGTCTGAGTGAAAAGGCCACAAACATCCGACCAGCGCCAATGAAGCCCATTCCATGGCCACAAAGACCATGGCAACAATTTCAGTTGGATATGTTCGGTCCAGTTGAGGCAGCTCCACAGCAGCAGCATTTCCTTGTTGTAGTACATGAGCTGCATTCCAAATGGCCAGAAATCGCTACAACAAGTTCAGTGACCTCAAGATAAGCGGTTATGGTATTTTTTAGCATTTATGTATTAATGGGACCAGTGGGGAAGTGTGGGTGTGGGTAAAGGAAATTGTCGGAAACTCTTTTTCATATTTTTTCAGCTTGCATTCCGGCAGCCGATTGTCGTGAAATTCAGTAGGCCTTCTGTGCTGCCATTCCATTGGTGCCACTTTTAGCGCCGCTCTCTCATCTTTGGACGGCAAAACTGAATTTTGAAGTTTGAGGCAGCACCTACCACCTGCTGTTAAAATCAGCAATCAGCTAGTATCACTGCCTCAAAAACGGTGGGACCGAATTGTGACGCCTCTGTATCTTAGCACCTAAACTACGCAATACCTGTACTGTCTTCATCACCAAAATACTTTTACTGGCAACAAATAGGACAAGACAACAACCAATGTTCATTTCCATGAACCAGCTAAAACAGATGAAATATCCCAGCTTCTTTGGTTATCTAAAGGTGGCCAGGCTTTGAGGTATAAATGTGCCGTTATGGAACTGCCATGCACTGCATGCAAGTGACAGTGGTTGCTACCCACTGTGGGGGAGGGGAGCCCTATTCTGGGAATCAATACGAGCAAACAAAGGAAAGATTGTAAGAACACATGATTGTAGAAGTATTTTTGTATCCTATTTTACTATGGGATTCAAACAAAAATAATTCTATGACAGTATGAGCATGAGTGTTAATTTCAAAGTACTGTATAAGTGCTGGCACTATCAAATGATCTTCAGTTCAAGGTGAAACCACAACCACAATTACCCAGATAAGTTAATGATCCTGGTGATGTCGTGAGAAGACACAAGCTTTCCCCGGATGAGGGAGGGGGGAAAGGAAAAAATCAGAAACCTAATCATCCTTCCCTCCTCCCTTGCCCTGCTGGTACCTGACTGAAGACATTAGCAGGTGTCTGGGAATAGCTTGTCTAACTATACAGCTGACGGAGGTTTGCTGCATGGCCTAGGATAATTAAATAAATAACATCAACTAATGTTTATTTCATAACTTATTCTCATTTCCTGAGGTACAAATCTTGGATTTTCATTGCTCAACTTTGACATTGCCCATGAGGACCAACTTCTCACTGTGGAATTTCAAAATATTTGAATCCACTACATGTATAAACAATACTTGTTATGATGCCACTAATGTTTGGCTGTCAACAGAAAAAAATATTTGACTTCCTGAACTGTTTCCATGGAATTACTAATATTAAATGGTCTGGATGTTTAGCTTTGCTGATTTCGGGGCGGTAATGGCGGTGAGGCAGTAAAGTTTGTGCCCGGGAACAGTTTGTGCCTCAGTCAGCAAAATTGGGCAGCTGGGCCCTGTGTGTGGGAGGCATTGTACACCTCTCTTAGGGTACTAGGCTAGTTGAGTTGGTGAAAATCCCGAGCTAAACAGCCAGCCCTGGAGCGCTTTGAGAGAGATTTGGGGGAGAAGAAAAAAAACTTGAAAAAAAACCCAGTAAAAACATGCTCAATACATAGCGCATGCCACCACAACATAAATCGTGAAAAAAAATAAACGGAAAAATAATCACACTTACCTGAGGTGGTCATTACTTACCTCTGTGCAGTCGGTAAAGTTGGACTGTCCGTATTTACAGGCGGTCGCTGCGGGGTGCGCTGTGAGGCGTACAGGTCAGGCAGGAGTCAAAAAGCGAGTGAGTGTCACAACCAGGAACTCCAACTTACGGTGTTCCCATTATTATGAATGAGAGTATACTTTACCTTGATTGGCTGCCCAGAGCCATGTGACTGTAGCTCCAGCCCTGCACACGTCCTGACGTGCATGCGCTGCGACGCGCAGTCAGTGGAGGCCTCAGGACCGGGAAATCGCGTGGGCGCAGTAGCTTCAGGTAAGTGCACTTCTTTTTTCTACAATCCAGTCAAACGCCCGCAGGAAGGAGAAACCAAGATTTCTGGGCCAATATGATTTTCATTGTACAAATGAGATCTTTCTTACAAGAGGGAAATTATATCAGACACGTCAATAAGTAGAGCTGAATAACAAGGGCAAAAAAAATATGAATTTGTTTAATTGTTCATTTCCAGCAAGAGCTTACATCTTCACATTGAAAACTTCAGAAGAACAGTCAGAAGGATATAACCTTAGGTGCTGCAATGCAAATCCCAATGGTATTTACTCTACAACATCTAAATGGAAAAAGTATGTTTAAAAAACACAAGTGGAGTATTTGAGAAAGAAAGGAAAAGTGCAAATGCTCCAGATATGTTAAACAGAAAATGGATAACCACAGCTGGTCAGTTACCATGAAACGAAAGAGATATTGAAGAGCTGCTGGCAGTGCAGTGAAGAGCCTTGAGACTGATCCGTCGTGTCACGGTTTGGGTTCTGAGGAACGATCGGGAGATACTTGGGCTTTCCAACTTGGAAAGGAAGCATCTGGGAGGTATGCATCATCATCATCATAGGCAGTCCCTCGAAATCGAGGAAGACTTGCTTCATATCTAAAAGTGAGTTCTCAGGTGGCTGTACAGTCCAATGTGGGAATTACAGTCTCTGTCACAGGTGGGGCAGACATTGTTTGAAGGAGAGTCTGGTTTGCCGCACGCTCCTTCCGCTGTCTGCACTTGATTTCTACATGCTCTCCGTGACGAGACTTGAGGTGCTCAGCGCCCTCCCGGATGCTCTTCCTCCACTTACGGTCTTGGGCCAGGGATTCCCAGGTTCCGGTGGGGATGTTACACTTTATCAAGGAGGCTTTGAGGGTATCCTTGAAAGGTTTCCTCTGCCAACTTGGGGCTCGTTTGCCGTGTAGGAGTTCCGAGTAGAGCACTTGCTTAGATAGTCTCGTGTCGGGCATGTGGACGATGTGGAGCTGGTCGAGTGTGGTCAGTGCTTCGATGCTGGGGATGTTGGTCTGAGCAAGAACACTGACATTGGTGCATCTATCCTCCCAGTGGATTTGCAAGATTGTTATGGGCATTGAAAAATTATCTAGAATATTTTATATTAAATTATGGGAGTAGAACGAGGGGACACAGGTTCAAACTACTAAATGTGAATTTTTGGATTGATAACTGGAAACGACTTCACGCAATGAGGGTAATTTTGACTGTGCATGCTATTGTGAACCGGGTGATAGCGAATCAACTGCCTAGTTTACATCTCTCCTGATTTTTATTTCCATCGCTCTCCAACTGGCGAGCTGCCTATGAGTGCTGAAACAGAGCTCACAGCTTGCCGGGAATATGGAAATAAGGTACGACCCTCAAAAACGGCCCAAGCCTCATGCCAAGGACGTCTGACAGTCAGCATAATCGCAACGCCTGCCCCATCTCTCCCTGGAGGTTAAAATTGACCCTCCCTTGAATTACCCAACAAAGCTTCACACAAGAACACTAGCACCCATCAACTGCTTAAAATGTCTTACTTAAAATGTCACCACGACCACTGCCAACAACAAACAAGGAACAAAAACTATATTAACGATGCACCCAGCTTGTCATTATTTTATGTGAAAGGATAGATGGGAAAGTATTTCCAGACAGTAATCTCATTTTATGGTTCAAATGGTCTTCCTGCAATTGATGATGTCATGGGAACCCCTCCATGAAATTACACCTGCTTATCATTCCTAGGCAGTCATTGTTCACTGTAAAATGTAGAGCGTAATCTTCCCGTTAATTTTGACTGACTTTCCTGACTTTACTTCAGATGTGTTCAGATTTTTATAAATGTGAACATGTCACCATTTTCCAAAAATTTCTGAAATCGTGAATGCTGCCTAAATCTTGCTTCCCGATGGAACATCGCATTTTTTTTGGCAGCAGAAAATTGTACTTTGAATCACGTATCTTCTGAATGTGCTAATGTTTCCCAGCCAACCCTTCATGCAACGGTTACTGCTGGTATTACACTACTACACAGAAAAGCTGATAGGAGACAATAGTCCACAAATATCTCTCTTAGCTAAGACTGAAGCAAATGAGTGGATTTCTGACCAATGAAGTTTGGTTAAATCAATCCCAGGGATATGCACTGAGCTTCTTAAAAGAGTGAAGGATTATTTTGCTCCTGACATACATTTGTAAAATCAATTGAGCCAGGTTCATTCCGGATAGTAGTTTCCTCCTAATGGAAATAATGCAACTTATAGGAACAGGAAAAAATCATTATGTCCAACAAGTCTATGCTTTTTACATAATTTAACCCCACCTACCCATGTTCTCACCATGGGGCTGATTTTCATCCCATTTTCAGGTGAGAACGGGGGCGGTAGTGGGCCAAAACCTTCAATGCAGCACTAATTGCCGCATTTCCGCCCGTGTCCGACTTGTCCTGATCTTGAAATGGGCCGAGGAACAGTCGAGGAGCGCGCCTGCCTGGGACAAGCCTCCAGCCAGTGGAACTGAGCGCTGAGTGGCTGAAACAGCAGTCCTAACAGGGATTGCTGTGGGCCGCTCTGAAAATAGGGCAAAAAAAGCTGTGCCACTGATCCTGATGGGGCCTGGAAAACCATGACTGCCTGTCCCTCCCTGTGAATTTAAATTTTCCGATTTAAATTGAAAGTCTGAATTTTTACAAACAATTAACAATAATAATCATCAAAAAATGTTTTATTCCAGCTTCCTTATTAACCTTGTTAGCCTGTCAATTAATAGGAAAGAATAGTTCAGCACACAGCACAGTAAGTAATACTCCAGAAGGGCTTTGACCATTACCTTACCGTGGCCCTGGACAACGTGGACCATGTCCCATATCTCAGGAGCCTCTTATCAACAAGAGCAGGCATTGACAACGAGATCCAACACCGCCTCCAGTGCACCAGTGCAGCCTTCGGCCGCCTGAGGAAAAGAGTGTTTGAAGACCAGGCCCTCAAAACTGCTACCAAGCTCGTAGTCTACAGGGCTGTAGTAATACCCGCCCTCCTATGTGACTCAGAGACATGAACCATGTACAGTAGACACCTCAAGTCGCTGAAGAAATACCACCAATGATATCTTTGCAAGATCCTACAAATCCCCTGGGAGGACAGACACACCAATGTTAGCGTCCTCGACCAGGCCAACATCCCTAGCATTGAAGCTCTGACCACACTTGATCAGCTCTGTTGTGTATCTGTAAAGCATGCACTCCCATGTTCCTCCACCAGGGAGCTCATCCCCTGAAATCCCAAGGGATCCCAGCATCCATTGGGAGCACTGTATATAAGCCGGCCCCTCAGGCCTATCTGATTAAAGACTGCGGTCACTGTTACTTTAACCTCCCTGTGTGCAGCCTCATCGGTGTTAGGAACACAATAACTGGCGACGAGAATGCGAATCCAACGCAAAGATGCAGCAAACCGTGGGCATCCTGGAGAAGTTCTCGGAGGGTGAGGACTGGGAAGCCTATGTCGAACGGCTAGACCAGTATTTTGTAGCCAACAAGCTGGACGGAGAAGGAAGTGCTGCAAAAAGGAGAGCGGTCCTTCTCACGGTCTGCGGGGCACCGACCTCCAGCCTCATGAAGAATCTTCTGACTCTGGTGAAACCCACAGATAAGTCATATGAGGAGCTGTGTACACTGGTTCGGGAGGATCTTAACCCAAGGGAGAGCATGCTGATGGCGAGGTATCGGTTCTACACGTGCCAGCGATCTGAAGGTCAGGAAGTGGCGAGCTATGTCGCCGAGCTAAGGTGACTTGCAGCACAATGTGAGTTTGATGGCTACCTGGAGCAAATGCACAGAGACTTTTTTGTACTGGGCATTGGCCACGAGACCATCCTACGAAAACTTTTGACTGTAGAGACACCGACCCTCAGTAAGGCCATTGCAATAGCACAGGCGTTTATGTCCACCAGTGATAACACCAAACAAATCTCTCAGCACACAAGTGCTAGCAATGTTCATAAATTAACTGGAACTGTGTTTGCGAGCAGAAATGTACAGGGCAGAACCCACGAGTCTGTAACTGCCAGCAGGCCTCAGGTGACCCAGATGACTGAGAGTCCCCAACAAAGGATGAATGCAAGGCAATTCACACCTTATTGGCGTTGTGGAGGCTTCCATTCAGCCTATTCATGCTACTTCAAAGGGTATGTTTGTAAGAGCTGTGGAACAATGGGGCACCTCCAACGAGCTTGCAAACAAGCTGCAAGCTCTGCAAAACCTGCTAACCACCATGTGGCAGAGGAAGATCGGTCCATGGTGGATCAAAGTAATTTCAAGCCTGAGAGAGAGCAGGCAGATGCTGAAGTACACGGGGTGCACACATTTTCGACGAAATGTCCACCTATAATGCTAAACATAAAATTGAATGATTTACCCGTAGCCATGGAACTGGACACTGGCAGTAGACAATCCATGAGTAAAAAGATGTTTGAGAGACTGTGGTGCAACAAGGCATTCAGACCATCCCTGAGCCCCATCCACACGAAACTGAGAATGTACACCAAAGAGCTTATCACTGTCCTGGGCAGTGCCATGGTCAAG
Source organism: Pristiophorus japonicus (assembly GCF_044704955.1). Classification (NCBI taxonomy): domain Eukaryota; kingdom Metazoa; phylum Chordata; class Chondrichthyes; family Pristiophoridae; genus Pristiophorus; species Pristiophorus japonicus. The sequence goes on from NC_091983.1 coordinate 125,725,056, forward strand.
GTCAGCTACGAGGGCATGGTGCACGAACTGCCACTCTGGATTGTCCCGGGCGATGGCCCCACACTGCTTGGAAGGAGCTGGCTGGGCAAAATCCGCTGGAACTGGGATGACATCCAAGTTCTATCACATGTCGATGAGGCCTCATGTACCCAGGTTCTTAACAAATTTCCTTCCCTTTTTGAGCCAGGCATTGGAAACGTTTCCGGGGCAAAGGTGCAGATCCACTTGGTCCCAGAGACACGACCCATTCACCACAAGGCGCGAGCGCTACCTCACATAATGAGGGAGAGAGTGGAAATCGAGCTGGACAGGCTGCAACGCAAGGGCATCATCTCCCCAGTGGAATTCAGCAAGTCGGCCAGCCCGATTGTCCCAGTACTCAAAAGTGATGGCACGGTCAGGATTTGCGGCGATTATAAAGTAACTATTAATCGTTTCTCGTTACAGGACCAATACCCGCTACCTAAGGCAGATGACCTATTTGCGATGCTGGGAGGAGGCAAGACGTTCACCAAGCTCGACCTGACTTCAGCCTACATGATGCAGGAGCTGGAGGAGTCTTCGAAGGGCCTCAACTGCATCAACACGCACAAGCGAATGTTCATCTACAACAGATGCCTGTTTGGAATTTGGTCGGCTGCAGCGATCTTCCAGAGAAACAAGGAGTGCCTACTCAAGTCGGCACCACACACGGTGGTCTTTCATGACGACATATTGGCCACGGGTCGGGACACCGCCGAGCACCTACAAAACCTGGAGGAGGTCCTCCAGCGACTGGATCGCGTAGGGCTGTGGCTGAAGAGGTTGAAATGTGTCTTCATGGCAACAGAAGTGGAGTTTTTGGGGAGAAAGATCACGGCGGATGGCATTCGGCCCACAGACGCCAAGACAGAGGCTATCAGGAATGCGCCCAGGCCACAGAACATCACGGAGCTGCAGTCGTTCCTGGGACTCCTCAACTATTTTGGTAACTTCCTACCAGGGTTAAGCACCCTTTTAGAGCCCCTATATGTGTTACTGCACAAAGGTGAGAACTGGGTATGGGGAAAAAAAACAAGTAATTGCTTTTGAGAAAGCCAGAAACATTTTATGCTCCAACAAGCTGCTTGTATTGTATAACACGTGTAAAAGACGTGCTAGCATGTGACGCATCGTCGTACGGAGTCGGATGTGTATTACAACAAGCTAATGTTGCAGGGAAGTTGCAACCTGTCGCCTATGCTTCCAGGAGCGTGTCTAAGGCCGAGAGGGCCTACAGGATGATTGAGAAAGAGGCATTAGTGTGTGTGTGTGTTCAGGGAAAAGAAAATGCATCAGTACCTGTTTGGCCTCAAATTTGAGCTGGAAACCGATCACAAGCCCCTCACATCCCTGTTTGCTGAAAACAAGGGGATAAATACTAATGCCTCAGCCCGCATACAAAGGTGAGCACTCGCGCAATCAGCTTATAACTATACCTTCTGCCACAGGCCAAGCACCGAGAACTGTGCGGATGCTTTCAGTCAGCTACCATTGCCCACCACGGGGGTGGAAATGGCGCAGCCTACAAACTTGTTGATGGTGGCACAGCCTACAGACTTGTTGATGGTCATGGAAGTGTTTGAAAATGATAAATCACCTGTCATGGCCCGCCAGATTAGGACTTGGACCAGCCAAGATCCTCTGCTGTCCCTAGTAAAAAACTGTGTACTGCATGGGAGCTGGGCCACCATCCCCGTTGAAATGCAAGAGCTAATCAAGCCGTTCCAGCGGCGAAAGGACGTGCTGTCCATTCAGGCAGACTGCCTGTTGTGGGGTAACCGCGTAGTGCTACCCAAAAAGGGCAGGGAGACGTTAATCTCAGATCTCCACAGCACACACCCGGGTATAGTAATGATGAAAGCGATAACCAGATCCCACGTGTGGTGGCCCGGTATTGACTCTGACTTAGAGTCCTGTGTACAGCAATTGTTCAGTTGAGCAACGCGCCCAGAAAGGCACCACTAAGTTTGTGGTCCTGGCCCTCCAGACCATGGTCGAGGATCCATGTCCACTAGTCGGGCCCATTTCTCGGTAAAATGTTCCTGGTGGTGGTGGATGCTTTTTCAAAATGGATTGAATGTGAAATAATGTCGGGAAGCACCGCCACTGCCACCATTGAAAGCCTGAGGGCCATGTTTGCCACCCACAGCCTGCTTGACATACTGGTCAGTGACAACGGGCCATGTTTCACCAGTGCCGAAGTTAAAGAATTCATGACCCGCAATGGGATCAAAAATGTCATCTCGGCCCCATTTAAACCAGCCTCCAATGGGCAGGCAGAGCGGGCAGTACAAATAATCAAACAGAGCCTTAAACGAGTCAAAGAAGGCTCACTCCAAACCTGCCTGTCCCGAGTACGGCTCAGCTACCGCACGAGACCCCACTCGCTCACAGGGGTGCCCCCGGCTGAGCTACTCATGAAAAGGACACTTAAAACCAGACTCTCGCTGGTTCACCCCAACCTGCATGATCAGGTAGAGAGCAGGCGGCAGCAACAAAATGTAAACGATGGTCGCGCCACTGTGTCACGGGAAATTGATCTGAATGACCCTGTGTATGTGCTAAACTATGGACATGGTCCCAAGTGGATCGCGGCACAGTGATAGTAAAGAAGGGAATAGGGTATTTGTAGTCAAACTAGACAGTGGACAAATTTGCAGAAAGCACCTGGACCAAACGAGGCTGCGGTTCACAGACTGCCCTGAACAACCTACAGCAGACATCACCTTTTTCAAGCCCACAACACACACCCAAAGGATCAACGACACCACGCAGGACCAGGAAATCGAACCCATCACGCCCAACAGCCCAGCAAGGCCAGGCTCACCTAGCAGCCCTGCAGGGCCAACAACACGCCAGCCCAGCGAGGGCACAGCCAACACACCAGAACAGACATTTGTACCGAGGCGGTCCACCAGGGAAAGAAAGGCTCCCAACCGCCTCAGCTTGTAAATAGTTTTCACTTTGACTTTGGCGGGGGGAGTGATGTTGTGTATTTGTAAAGCATGCCCTCCCATGTTCCGCCACCAGGGAGCGCATCCCCTGAAGTCCCAAGGGAACCCAGCATCCCTTAGGAGCACTGTATGTAAGCTGGCCCCTAAGGCCTGTTCCTCACTCTGGAGTGACTTATTAAAGACTGAGGTCACTGTTACTTTAACCTCCCTGTGTGCAGCCTCATCTGTGTTAGGAACACAATAAGCTCCGCTGGGCAGGCCATATAGTTCGCATGTCAGACACGCGATTCCCAAAGCAAGCGCTCTACTCGGAACTCCTTCATGGCAAACGAGCCAAAGGTGGATAGCGGAAACGTTACAAGGACACCCTCAAAGCCTCCCTGATAAAGTGCAACATCCCCATTAACACCTGGGAGTCCCCGGCCAAAGACCGCCCTAAGTGGAGGAAGTGCATCCAGGAGGGCACTGAGCACCTCGAGTCTCGTTGCCGAGAGCATGCAGAAATCAAGCGCAGGCAGCGGAAAGAGCATACGGCAAACCTGTCCCACCCACCCCTTCCCTCAACGACTATCTGTCCCACCTGTGACAGAGACTGTGGTTCTCGTATTGGACTGTACAACCACCTAAGAACTCATGTTAAGAGTGGAAGCAAGTCTTCCTCGATTCCGAGGGACTGCCTATGATGATGACACCACTTTGGCTATTTCTGCACTGTAAGAATTAGGCTTTGAGTGTAATCAAACGAGTCTGTACGGCCATTCATTTTAATAGATGGAAAACAGTGAGTAGTGCATCCAAAATTCCTGATTTGTGCCACCGATGGGTGAGGCTCCCGGCCAGCAACATCCTGCAAAAATGACCCCTTTCATAATTCCATTTTTGCTTACTATCGGCAACCTTCGTAACCTTTTGCTCGGCTGTTTATTTTATCTTTTTGGAATGAGCTATAGATCTGATATGGAGTCTAAACAGATTGAATTTGGATTGTGAATTAATTCAGAAAAATAAAGATTTGGCTAATTCATATCAATTCACTTCGCTCAAATTTGGAGGCTTCTGTCTCTTTAAACAAGATGGTAGCCAAAACCTGTTTGTCAAACTGCAATGCAGTGTTCTTTGTGTAGCTGCCCAATCATGCAGAAAATGTTCCTTTGAGCAATTTTTTCTACTTATCAAGATGCGGATGATAATGCCAGTGTCAGCAACAAGCACTTGTACAGGTGCAAAACAAAGACCTTTTCTTTTGTTCTTTCCTCCCCTCCTTCCTTTCCCTGCCCCTGCACTTACTTAAAACCTCTTATATCTCTTTTTTTCAGTTCTGATGAAAGGTTATCGACCTGAAACATTAACTGTTTCTCTCTTGCCTGACTTGCTGAGTATTTCCAGCATATTCTGTTTTTTCTCCCTCTACCCTACCTGAAGGTGCTGCTTCTTGCTGCGGTACAGTACCACCAGCACCCGCAACCATCTGATATCTTGCCCAAGTGGCTGTTCTTTATGTTGAGTCTAGTGTATCTGGCTATTCTACAACAGAGGGTATCACAACAACACCAAAAGCAACAACAACATCAGAATCTAGCCGAATCTTGTTCTTACCTAACATCCACATGTGTGCACTTTCCAGCTGGAGATAGCATTCAGAAACAGGATTTATTTTTTCTTAATTATAGTCCTGGGCCACTGAGAAACTGCAGTGCTTCCCTAGCTGAGATCAACTAGTTCAGCACAGAATGTAAATTAAACCTGGAGACTCTGGTCTGTATGGATTACTGCCGAATTATGCAGTGTCTTTACTCAATGGGCCTTTGGGGGGACCTGACTAAGTTATTCCTAGAGGAGTGTCCCTATAGCATTAGTGTAAGTTTTTCCATTTCCCATACATACTCATTCTCTGAGTATGTTTGCCAACCTGTGGCCAAATTGTGCATTGGGCTTGCACCCACTGTGAACTAGATGAGACTGCTCAAACTCATTTTATGTGGGACTTTACAGTCATCAATCAAGTGGTTTGGACTGAATTTTAACCTCGATTGTAAAGGCTAAACAACAGTCAGCTAATGTGTTACCCCTCCCAATCCTTCTCTTATGAATTCACACACATGGCACAAATCAGGAATACCATGACCAATGACTGGAAATGTGGTTAGACCAATAACAATGAATCAGAATGCTGTTCATTCCTTTTTAAAAACATGAATTGCATATAGGTTAGTTCAAGTTCTTATCTTTTGATCCACGGTGGAGAATCAAGAAATGTCCAATCGCTGTTATTGTCTAGTGGTGGGTCTGCGCCTGAGCTTTGGTGGTCTGGTGGTAAAGAAAACTGTCTCCTACAGGTTTCACTTACATTTGGTAATGGTTTGAATAACTCCTCCTCCCTTTCCCACAACATATCTGACTGGAGTATCTACGCCTGATTCTGGAGGGCAAGGGAGAAGCCATGTGCCTAAAGGTTAGTGGCCCCAATAGTCCAAGGTCCCTGGCAGTCCAATGGAGGATGACTTTGCTTGCATGTCTAAATATTCAGATTTAAATTGAAAGACTGAATTTTTCCAAATATTTATCCACAACAACCATCATAAAGTATAATTTTTTTCACAGTTTCGACTCACACATCATTATCCTGCCAAACAATATCCTCATTATTCTGCTCAATCAATAGGCCAGAATGGTTCAGCCCACACATATCTCTGGTGTGAAGTGTGAGAAAGACTTAAGTTTTCCCTCACCAGAAGACAGTTAACATTTGCAAGAGACTCTCTCAGGGGAAGCTGGATATCCATAGTATTTAATCAAAATGGATTAATATGAGACAGCCTCCCCGCTCCCCACACACATTATCTGAACTGCCTTATTTTATTTTTATTTTAGAGTTTAATTGGGTTCAAGGTATTCTTTACAGCAGCATAGCAGAGGTGGTTTCTGTGATTATACAGGTGCATTCTAACGGATACAGTTTATGTAGCACTTAATTCTTCAAGTATTTTTCAAACAAAATAGATTTATTTATAGCTATAATCTGCACAAGAAACCTTAAAGCAAGTACTCCACCCATTGAGTCCATTTTTCTTCCTAAAGTTATATTCCTTCAAATAAACCTTTTAGATAGGGTTTCCAGTGTCTAGTTTGCTCTCTAGCCCTGCCACTCCTTTCCAAACCCCAATGGTTTTGTAGATTATAAACTGAAATGTGCAACACCCTCACTGAGTCAACCTTTGATAGCAGTCGGGTTTCATTCTTTCTGATCCAAAGCATCGTTTTCTCAACTACTAATTAATCCAGCAATGCCACTCCCAGGTTTTAATATCTGAATCATTTGACCCTTTCGCAACCTGCAAAAGTAGCAAGCAACGAATCTGTATTTTTAAATCAGGCTTAAAGATTCTGTTAAAGTCCTTCCAAAAGCATCTAGCCTTAGGATGTACTGACAGTAAGCGTGGCAGAGCGCTTGCCTACTTTCAACGCTTCTAACAGTGTGCCAGTATTAGCAGCTCCATCTGTTGCAGTTGACTCGGGGTACAGTCAAACCTGTGTTGAATCTTTTATCCGGATTAAATGGAGATCCCTTGCAGCTATATCACCATCTGTTGCCTTCTGGGTCCAAATCTAGATCCCAAGCTTACTTTAAAAAAAAAATCACATTAAAAGTCCTGATCCCCCTCCTTCGACATCACCATTTCATTAAGTTCCCTTCTGTCAGGAAAAGGAATGCTCACCCCACCACCACGGCCTCCCCAGTCTACCATTTGTACACTTATGAAAACGCTGAAGACCGTAGATCGCTCCAGGCACTCAAAGCAATCTATTGAGATATACCAAAAACCATGTTTATTTCATTCTTGCTGCTGGGAAAACTAGACTATTGATTTATACAAACTGATTTTTAAGGCTGCACTGGCCCACAGAGCATTAACCTTTCAAAAGTATTTAGTATGATATCTTTCAGCTGGAAAATCTTTAGCTTTTTTTCTAAAGGTTCTTTTTTTACATAGAGGCAAATCCAAATATATGCGAACTAACATTATGAAATTTCAGTCTAAATTCTGATCTTTGCCAAGCCTCAGTTTATTCCAGAGTAAAATCAGATTTTGCTTTTATAGCTATCTTTCTGTAAATTGGGTTTGACTTTCAAAAAGTTTATAATGTATCAACAAAATAATATTTACACACCTTTTCCAGGAAATCGGCAGATGTGCAAAGGAACAGTGTTGGCACATTAAACAACAGGCTAAATATATAGAATGCAGCTTTTACATCCTTTTAGTGGACTTGTTTTACTCTGTAATAGCTGTTGTGGTTAAGGGAATGTTTTTTTAATCATATGTCAAATTTCAGCAGGGAGAGCTCAATGTCCTCATCAACGAGGCTGCATGTTAGTCACCAATAGGATGTAATTCTTCTACTATGTTTGCTCACCCTCAAATACACCCTCAAAGTCTCCCTGATAAAGTGCAACATCCCCACTGACACCTGGGAGTCCCTGACCAAAAACTGCCCTAAGTGGAGGAAGTACATCCGGGAGGGCGCTGAGCATCTCAAGTCTCGTTGCCGAGAGCATGCAGAAATCAAGCGCAGGTAGCGGAAAGAGCGTGCGGCAAACCTGTCCCACCCACCCTTTCCCTCAGTGCCGATCTGTCCCACCTGTGACAGGGACTGTGGTTCTCATATTGGACTGTATAGCCACCTAAGAACTCATGTTAAGAGTGGAAACAAGTCTTCCTCAATTCCGAGGGACTGCCTATGATGATTTCCCACTTATGTCATGGCCAGAACTGCAGTGAAAAACTGTGCAATTACTTGGGTTACAAGACCTATGAGGGTTCACCATGTGACTGATTTTTGACAGACAATCATTAGATCTGCTGACTGAAAAGCAGCAACTGTCTCTGTTCAGGGAGGTTGGGAACAACACCCAGGCATTAATGAGGAAGCTGATTCAGATAAATAGTGAAATGACTCATTACACACCAGTAACCAGCATGTTAACCAGTGACATAGACTGCAATATTTTTCCAGCAGGGGTTAGTGAGGAGTGTCTAAGAAAATAAGAAATAGGAGCATGAGTCGGCCATATGGCCCCTCGAGCTTGCTCCATCATTCATTAAGATCATGGCTGATCTTCTACCTCAACTCACTTTCCCGCCCAAAATCCATATCTCTTGATTCCGCAGAGTCCAAAAATCTATCTACCTCAGCCTTGAATATACTCAAGGACTCAGCATCCACAGCCCTCTTGGGCAGGGAATTCCAAAGGTTCACAACCCTCTGATTGAAGAAATTCCTCCTCATCTCGGTCTTAAATGGTCTAGCCCTTATCCTGAGACTATGCCAACTAGTTCTAGACACTCCAGCCAGGGGAAGCAACTTCTCGGCATCTACACTGTCAATCCCCTTCAGAATCTTGTATGTTTCAATGAGATCACCTCTCATTCTTCTAAACTCCAGACAGTAAAGGCCCATTCTACACAATCGCTCATCATAGGACAGCCTCTCATCCTAGGAATCAATCTAATATTGCAATCTTTATTGCATCGCCTCCAAGGCAAGTATATCCTTCCTGAACTACATCTTGAAGGGTGGAAGATGCCTGTGCGTGCATTTTTTTAACGTGTGGTGACCGTTGCAAACCAGCCACCACACGGGCTTGACAGAGCTAGGTCTTGGTCTAGTGGCAAGGATTACCCAAGACGACTGGAGACCTGCTCTGCAGCATGGACCTCGTGTGCACACACATCGCAGTGTGGGCTGGCCTATGCTGCCCCTGAACCCCTGGCCCCGAACTCATGCCTCTCCTGGGCCCCGATCACGACCCCCCACAGTCTCTCGCCGTTCCTTCGCCCCGACTTCGCCGCTCCTGCTGTGTCTGCCCACGCTCCAATCACCGACCTGGACCTTGATAACGGTACTCTTCGCTGCCGTTGCAGCTCATGCTGCTCCCTGTAGTATGCCTCCACGCTGCTCCCGGGCCGCTGAACCTCCACTCCTTTTATGGCCCCATCCTGCTGCTGGTGTTCTCACATGGTCAGCAAGCACAGGGGTGATGGGTAACATGGATAACGCCAGCCCTTATACATGGCCTTTTTCGATCTTACAAAGGCCTTTGACACTGTCAACCGTGAGGGTCTATGGAGCGTCCTCCTCCATTTCGGATGTCCCCAAAGGCTTGTCAACATCCTTCACCTGCTTTACGATGACATGCAGGCCATGATCCTTACCAACGGCTACATTACAGACACAATTCACATCCGGACTGGGGTCAAACAGGGCTGCGTCATCACTCCAACCCTCTTCTCAATCTTCCTCGCCGCCATGCTCCACCTCACAATCAACAAGCTCCCTGCTGGAGTGGAACTAAACTACAGAACCAGTGGGAAGCTGTTTTACCTACGCCGCCTCCAGGCCAGGTCCAAGATCACCCCAACCTCTGTCGTTGAGCTGCAGTAAGCGGATGACGCCTGCATCTGCGCACATTCAGAGGCTGAACTCCAGGATATCGTCAATGTATTCACTGAGGTGTATGAAAGCATGGGCCTTACGCTTAACATCCGTAAGACAAAGGACCTCCACCAGCCTGTCACCGCCGCCCAGCACTGCCCTCCAGTCATCAAGATTCATGGCCCGGCCCTCGACAACGTGGACCATTTCCCATATCTCGGGAGCCTCTTATAAACAAAGGCAGACATTTATGAAGAGATTCAACATCACCTCCAGTGCGCCAGTGCAGCCTTTGGCCGTCTGAGGAAAAGAGTGTTTGAAGACCAAGCCCTCAAATCTACTACCAAGCTCATGGTCTACAGGGCTGTAGTAATACCTGCCCTCCTGTATGGATCTGAGGCATGGACGATGTATAGAAGGCACCTCAAGTCGCTGGAGATATATCACCAACGATGTCTCCGCAAGATCCTGCAAATCCCCTGGGAGGACAGGTGGACCAACGTCAGTGTCCTCGACCAAGCTAACATCCCCAGTATTGAAGCATTAACCACACCCGATCAGCTTCGCTGGACAGGCCACATAGTTCGCATGCCAGATACGAGACTCCCAAAGCAAATGTTTTATGTGAAGCTCCTTCATGGTAAACGAGCCAAAGGAGGACAGCGGAAACGTTATAAGGACACCCTCAAAGCCTCCCTGGTAAAGTGCGACATCACCACTGATACCTGGGAGACCCTGGACGAAGACCGCCCGAGGTGGAGAAAGTGTATTCGGGAGGGCATTGAGCTCTTTGAGTCTCAACGCAAAGAGCATGAAGAGGCCAAGCGCAGGCAGCGGAAGGAGTGCGCGGCAAACCAGCCCCACCGATCCCTTCCTTCGACGAAAGTCTGTCTCATCTGTAACAGGGTCTGTGGCTCTCATATTGGACTGTTCAGCCATCAAAGAACTCACTTTGGGATTGGAAGCAAGTCCTCCTCGATTCTGAGGGACTGCCGACGATGGACAACATCCTACATTTCAGATAATTTCATATGCATCACAAACTAAAATAAATCTCTAATGCTATGTAAACTACTATTAAGAGCAGTTTATGGTCTCCCCCACCAACCCATCCCCACTGGTAACCCTCGTTTGCAAAGAGGTCTGAAAACCTGCAAAACCAGATTCCATTAGCCAGTAGCAATTGGGTTCGGGAAACTCTCCATAACAGTGGGAGTGGCTGAAAGTAATCATCACTCCTCAAGTGTAATTAAATGCCTTCAGTATCTTTCACATTCCTGAGCCTGTTTTGCTAGTTGCACCCTTTGCTATTCAGCTTCTGGTAGGCCCTACATGCCTCTGGCTCCAACTTGACGAGCCTCCCCCACTTCCAACTCGGGCTGATTGGAGAGATGCACAATCTCAGCATTCTGTTCAACCCAGAGTTTTTATTACCCCACAACTGCTTTGTTGTGAAGGTGCTATTCTTTCACCTACAGAGCATTGCCTGCTTACATCCCTACCTCTCCCGCACAACTAATGAGTCCTATTCCACACATTCATCACTTCAGGGATTTCCTTACTGGCTTTCCTACCTCCACCTTTCACAAACTTCAGCTAATCCCAGAGCTCTGCAGTCCAACACACCCATCATTTTCCAACCTCCACTCTATGCCCGTGCCCCAATGAATCAATTATAAATTCTTCCGTGGCATTATTCCACCCTGTCTAAATGTTCTTTTTCAACTATGTATCACAGCCCTCCTTTCGTTCCTTAACCTTCAGATCACTGCTTGCTCCCTGGTCTCTCCTCTCCATCATCAGAGGTCGATCATCCAACCATTAATCATCTAGTTTCTGGAATTCGCTCCCAAAACCATTTTTTTCCCACTCACTCCCTTCAAAAGCCTCTGAAACACCCATCTGTTCAATAGTACCTTTGGTCTTCTAACCTCCTCCCCACCAGCTAAATTCATCCATTTCCCTGACTGGTGTCCACCCCTCTGCCTTGTAAGGTGCTCTAAGATTTTTTACATGTTAAAAAAAAGTTTTTTATGATTCTCTGGCATTAGTCAAAAATATTGGATATAATTGACACTCTCTTTTTTATTTGTTCCTTTGTTCCTCTCCACTCCTCAAAACAGTGACTCATACAGGGGCGTAGTTCATGTACACCAAATAACTGCTGCTACTATTTTCAGCTGATATCTAGGCAGAGACATTTTCCAGCATTAGTTACTGAATAATAACAATGAGTAAGCAACCTTCCTGATTATTACCTTTCTGGCACGAGCACCTGGCTGATGTGTCTTCTGGGTTCTGAATAAAATTTGAAGAGTAGCCACGACTACAAGGTCACTGTGTCCTGAAACCTTTAGTTTCAACAGCACATTTTCTAACTTGGTGACAACCTAAATCAAAGCCATGATTGCTCTCTCATCATTGAGCAATCAGCTGTATTTTTTATATCTATGTTAACTTTACAACTTCATGCTCCAGGCGAAGACTATCGGCCACCAGCAGCGCATATCAGAAATTCAGACAGTCAGGACCTGATAATAACAGGGAAGGTAGCAGGGGCTGGGGGGCGGAATTAGTGAGAGGAAAAGCTGTAAGTACGGGTTTCTCGGAGGTTCTGCCGAATTTAATGACAGGACCTGATTTTTTTTTTTAATTCTCTGTTACCCGGCCGCAGTCAGAAGCCTGGCTAGCTGTCAGTTGGGTAGGCCTACTGCTCCAGGCTGCAGACAGCGATTTGTCATCAGTAGGGGAGCAGTCATCAGGATGGGGTCGATCATCGGGAGGGTGTCGGTCATCGAGAGAGGGTCGGTCATCGGGAGAGGGGTCAGTTATCGGGAGCGGGTCGGTAATCGGGAGGGGGTCGGTCATCGGGACAGGGGTCGGTCATCGGGACAGGGGTCGGTCATCGGGAGGGGGTCGGTCATCGGGAGAGGGGTCGGTCATTAGGAGGGGGTCGGTCATCGGGAGAGGAGTCGGTCATCGGGAGAGGGGTCAGTCATCGGGAGGGGGTCGGTCATCGGGAGGGGGTCGGTCATTGGGAGGATGTTGGTCATCGGGACAGGGGTCGGTCATCGGGAGGGGGTCGGTCATCGGGAGAGGGGTCAGTCATCGGGAGGGTGTCGGTCATCGAGAGCGGGTCGGTAATCGGGAGGGTGTTGGTCATCGGGAGGGGGTCACTCATCGGGAGGGGGTCACTCATCGGGAGGGGGTCACTCATCGGGAGGGGGTCGGTCATCAGGAGGGGGTCAGTCATCGGGAACGGGTCGGTCATCAGGAACGGGTCGGTCATCGGGACAGGGGTCAGTCATCGGGAGGGTGTCGGTCATCGAGAGCGGGTCGGTAATCGGGAGGGTGTTGGTCATCGGGAGGGGGTCACTCATCGGGAGGGGGTCACTCATCGGGAGGGGGTCACTCATCGGGAGGGGGTCGGTCATCAGGAGGGGGTCAGTCATCGGGAACGGGTCGGTCATCAGGAACGGGTCGGTCATCGGGTGGGTGTCGGTCATCGGGAGGGGGTCACTCATTAGGGAGGGGGTCACTCATCGGGAGGGAGTCACTCATCGGGAGGGGGTCACTCATCGGGAGAGGGTCGGTCATCGGGAGGGAGTCGGTCATCGGGAGGGGGTAGGTCATCGGGAGGGGGTCGGTCATCGGGAGGGGTCGGTCATCGGGAGGGTGTCGGTCATCAGGAGGGGTGCAAGCAGATCACGAGAGGTCAGATCGTGGGGGTGGGGTTGTTCACAGGTTAGCTTCAAGGGCCACGAGAAGCACTCCTGCTCCCCCTGGCCCAAAATCAATGCAGCAAAGGCACTTACTTGATGGATCCAGTCCTTCACGACTCTCTTCAGTGACCAGGTTTCCTGATGCCCAGGAAACTTAGCCTTCAGGTGCTAAAACTAAAAGTTAAGTTAAAATCATGGCACACAACCTCCTTAAAAGATTTTAGTGATCGACCCACCTCCGATAAAAATGAAAGTGGATAGGTTTGAGGCGGGTTGTGGTCAGGTTGCCCATTTTGTACTTTTAACATGCCATCTGCCTCCCCTAGCAGGGGGTTTAAAATTAGTCCCACAAAGTCATAACATTTCCTATTGTATGCACACTTACATAAGAACATAAGAAATAGGAGCAAGAATAGGCCATTTGACCCCTCGAGCTTGCTCCGCCATTTAATAAGATCATGGCCGATCTGATCATGGACTCAGCTCCACTTCCCTGCCCGCTCCCCATTTATTCCCTTATCGCTCAAAAATCTGTCTATCTCCACCTTGAATATATTCAATGACCCAGCCTCCACAGCTCTCTGGGAGAAGAAATTCCTCCTCATCTCAGTTTTAAATGGGCGGCCCCTTATTCTGAGACAATGCCCCCTAGTGTTAGTTTCCCCAAGGAGTGGAAATATTCTCTCTGCATCCACCCCGCTTATTATCTTATATGTTTCAAAAAGATCACCTCTCATTCTTCTGAACTCCAATGAGTATAGGCCCAACCTACTCAACCTATCTTCATAAAGTCAACCTCCTCATCTCCAGAATCAACCTACTGAACCTTCTCTGAACTGTCTCCAATGTAAGTATATTCTTCCTTAAATACGGAGACCAAAACTGTACGCAGTACTCCAGGTGTGACCTCACTAATATCCTGTACAGTTGTAGCAGGACTTCTCTGCTTTTACACTCTATCCCCCTTGCAATAAAGGCCAACATTCCATTTACCTTCCTGATTACTTGCGGTACCTGCATATAACATTTTGTGTTTCATGCACAATGGTCCCTCTGTGCTGCAACACTTTGCAATTTTTCTCCATTTAAATTATAATTTTTTTTTCTATTTTTTCTGCCAAAGTGGATAACCTCACATTTTCCCACATTGTACTCCATCTGCCAAAAGTTTGCCCACTCACTTAACCTGCAGATTTTTTGTATCCTCCTCACAATTTGCTTTCCCACCCATTTTTGTATCATCAGCAAAACTGGCTACATTAAACTCGATCCCTTCATCCAAATCATTCATATAGATTGTAAATAGTTGAGGCCCCAGCATTGATCCCTACGGCACCCCACTAGTTACTGTTTGACAACCAAAATATGACCCATTTATCCCGACTCTCTGTTTTCTGTTAGTTAGCCAATCTTCTATCCATGCTAATATATTATCCCCAACCCCGTGAACTTTAATCTTGTGCAGTAACCTTTTATGTGGCACCTTACTGAATGCCTTCTGGAAATCCAAATACACAACATCCACTGTTTCCCCCTTATCCACCCTGCTCATCCTCAAAGAACCCCAGCAAATTTGTCAAACATGATTTCCCTTTCATAAAACCTTGCTTGATTGAATTATGTTTTTCCAAATGTCCTGCTCCTGCTTCCTTAATAATGGACTCCAGCCATTTCCCAACAACAGATGTTAGGCTAACCAGTCTATAGTTTCCTGCTTTCTGTCTGCCTCCTTTTTTTAAATAGGGGTGTTACTGTTAAGCTCATAATAAAGAAATGTAACTGAGTACTGTAGACAATGAGTAAGTGTGACCTTAGCTCCTTTATTCAAACTCCAGAGTGTTGGAGCATGGGAGGCCTGCTTATATACAGCGCTCCCAAGGGATGCTGGGATCCCTTGGGACTACAAGAGGTAAACCCTCAGGTGGTGGTATGATACAGGTTGCCTAGGGTTGCGTACATAACATCACTTCCTTACAGGGTGAGACGATCTGGGGCTTTTCGCTCCCTTGTCGATCGTCTCGGTATGAATGCAGATGTGGGTGAGTTGGTTATTGGTTGATTCTTCACTGGGCTGCTGGGCAGCTGGCCTTGCCGGGCTGCTGGGGATGGTGAGTTCAGCTCTGTGGTCGACCATGATGTCAGTTGCCACTTGTGTGTGTGTTAGAGGGTCGAAGTTGGTGGTGTCCTCTTCAGGTTGCTCGTGACTGTTTGTGACTCGCAGTTTGGTTTGGTCCAAATGCTTTCTGCAAGTTAGTCCATTGGCAAGTTTGACCTGAAACACCCTACTCCCTTCTTTGGCTATGATGGTGCCAGCAAGCCATTTGGGACCATGTCCATAGTTGAGTACAAATACAGGCTCATTGACTTCAATGTCGCGTGACAAGTTTGCGCGATCATGGTACGTGCTTTGTTGATGTCACCTGCCCTCGACGTGATCATGGAGATCAGGGTGGACAAGAGAGAGCCTTGTTTTGAGCGCCCTTTTCATGAGCAGCTCAGCTGGGGGAACCCCGGTGAGCGAGTGGGGTCTGGTGCGGTAGCTGAGCAGGACGCGGGACAGGCGGGTCTGCAGGGAGCCTTCCAACACACGTTTCAAGCTTTGCTTGATGGTTTGGACTGCCCGTTCTGCCTGGCCGTTGGATACGGACTTGAATGGGGCAGATGTGACGTCGTTGATTCCATTGTGGGTCATGAATTCCTTGAATTCAGCGCTGGTGAAGCACAGCCCATTGTCGCTGACAAGGACATCAGGCAGGCCGTGCGTGGCGAATATGGCTCGTAGGCTTTCGATGGTGGCAGTGGACGTGCTTACAGACATTATTACACATTCAATCCATTTTGATAAGCATCCACAACAACCAAAAATATTTTGCTTAGAAACGGGCCCGCAAAGTCGACGTGGATCCTAGACCATGGTTTGGAGGACCATGACCACAAACTTAGCGGTGCCTCTCTGGGTGCATTGCTCAGTTGAGAGCAAGTGTTGCACTGGCGCACGCATGACTCCAAATCTGAGTCGATGCCGGGCCACCACACATGGGATCTGGCTATAGCTTTCATCATTACTATGCCTGGGTGGGTACTGTGTAGGTCACATATGAACATTTCCCTGCCTTTCTTAGGCAAAACCAGGCAATTACCCCACAAAAGACAGTCCGCCTGAATTGACATTTCGTCTTTGCACCACTGGAACAGTTTGATCTCTTCATGCATCTCCGCTGGGAAGCAGGACCAGCTCCCATGGAGGACACAGTTTTTTTACAAGGGACAGTAAAGGATCCTGGCTGGTCCAGGTCCTGATCTGGCGGACTGTAACGGGGTCTTTTCGTTCTTGAATGCATCCATTACCATGAGCAAGTCCGCTGGCTGTGCCATTTCCACCCCGGTGGTGGGCAATGGCAGCCGTTTGAGAGCATCTGCACAGTTCTCTTTGCCCGGTCTGTGGCGGTTTACATAGTTGTATGCCGACAGCATGAGCGCCCATCTTTAGATGCGGGCAGAGGCATTGGTATTAATCCCTTTGCTCTCTGAGAATAGTGATATGTGCGGTGTATGGTCCGTTTCTAACTCAAACTTGAGACCAAACAGATACTGGTGCATTTTTTTCACCCCATAAACGCATGCCAAAACTTATTTTTCAATCATGCCTTTCGGCCTTGGACAAACTCCTGGATGCATAGGCGACCGGTTGCAATGTTCCCAATTCGTTTGCTTGTTGTAACACACACCCGACTCCGTATGAAGACGCAAGCTAGCACTAATCGTTTACATGAGTTATACAGAACAAGCAGTTTGTTGGAACATAACAGATTTCTGGCTTTCTCAAAAACAGCCTCTTGTGATTTCTCCCATACCCAGTCAGCTCCCTTGCGTAGCAGCACATGTAAAGGTTGTAGCAAGGTGCTTAACCCAGGTAAGAAATTACCAAAATAGTTGAGAAGTCCCAGGAACGACCGCAGCTCTGTCACGTTCTGTGGTCTCAGTGTATTCTTGATAGCCTCCGTCTTGGCGACAGTGGATCTGATGCCATCTGCCGCGATTCTTCTCCCTAAGAACTCAACCTCTGGTGCCAGGAAAACACACTTCGAGCGTTTCAACCTGAGTCCCACGCGATCTAGCCGACTTAGAACCTGGAAAAGGTTCTTCAAGTGTTCGATGGTGTCCCGACCTGTGACCAGTATGTCGTCCTGGAAAACCACGGTGCACGGAATCGACTTTATCAGGCTCTCCATGTTCCTTTGGAAAATTGCCGTGATCGATCGAATCCCAAACGGGCATTTATTGTAGATGAACAGACCTTTGCGTGTTGATGCAGGTGAGGCCTTTAGAAGATTCCGCCAGCTCCTGCGTCATGTAGGCCGAGGTCAGGTCCAACTTGGTGAACATCTTTCCTCATGCCAGCATCGCAAATAGGTCGTCTGCCTTGGGTAGCGGGTACTGGTCCTGTAGCGAAAAATGGTTAATTGTTACTTTATAGTCGCCACAAATTCTGACTGTGCCGTCGCCTTTGAGAACCGGAACAATCTGACTGGCCCACTCGTTGAACTCCACCGGCGCGATGATGCCTTTTCGCTGCAGCCTGTCCAGCTCAATTTCCACTTTCTCTTGCATCATATATGGTACCACCCATGCCTTGTGGTGGATGGGTCGTGTACCGGGAACCAAGTGGATCTTAGCCCCCGAGAAACATCTGATGCCTGACTCAAACAACGACGGAACTTGCTCAGAACCTGGGCACATGAAGCTTCGTCGATGGACAAGAGCTCTTGGATGTCATCCCAGTTCCAGTGGATCTTTTCCAGCCAGCTTCTGCCAAACAGTGTGGGGTCATCTCCTGATACAATCCATAGTGGGAGTTCGTGCACTGCTCCATCATAGGAGACTTTTACTGCTGCACTGCCAATAACAGGGATCAGCTCTTTAGTGTAAACTCTTAGCTTGGTATGAATAGGGTTAAGCTCGGGCCTGTGTGCCTTGTTGCACCACAGCCTGTCGAAGGCCTGTTTGCTCATGATAGACTGACTTGCACCCGTGTCCAGTTCCATGGATACTGGAATTCCATCCAGTTCGACCTTTAGCATGATCGGTGGACATTTTGTGGTGAAGGTGTATACCCCACACACTTCTGCCTCCTCGGTTCGAGTCTCTAGTTCAGCCTGATCCACCATGGATCGATCCTCCTCTGCAACGTGGTGGTTTGTAGGGTTTGCAACTCGTCTGCACATTCACTGGAGGTATCCCATTGTTCCACAGCCTTTGCACACATAGTTTTTGAAACGGCATTGATGGCTCGATGATTACCTCCGTAGCGCCAACAAGGTGTTAACTGTCTCGCATTCACGCTTGATGACGGACTCTGGGTCATCTGAGGTCATGCAGCTGCTAGCGTGTACATTCTGCCATATGCATTCCTGTCTGAAAACGATGTTACTTTGTGTACAGTACTTGCCGAAATCTCTTTATGCTGCAAAATTTGTTTGGTGTTATCGCTGGCGGACAAAAATGCCTGGGCTATCATTGTGGCTTTGCTCAGATTCGCTGTTTCAACAGTCAATAATGTGTGAAGGATTACCTCATGGCCAATGCCAAGCAAAAAAAGTCTCTTAGCATTTGCTCCACGAATCCATTAAATTTGCAATGTCCTGCAAGGCGCCTTAGGTTGGCGACATAGCTAGTCACTTCCTGGCCTTCAGACCGTTGACACGTGTAGAATCGATACCTTGCCATCAGAACACTTTTCTTCAGATTTAGGTGCTCCCGTACCAGCGTACACAGTTCTTCATACGATTTGGTTGTTGGTTTCACCGGAGCTAGAAGATTCTTCATGAGGCCATAGGTTGTTGCCCCACAGACGGTGAGGAGGATCGCCCAGCGTTCTCGTCCCCTTCCAACTCATTGGCCATGAAGTATTGGTCAAGTCACTCCATGAAGGCCTCCCAATCATCCCCTTCTGAGAATTTCTCCGGGATACCAACAGTTCTTTGCATTTTCGCGTGGTTGTTCGTTATCTCGTCACCACTTGTTAAGGTCATAATAAATAATGCAACTGAGTACTGTAGACAATGAGTAAGTGTGACCTTAACTCCTTTATTCAAACTCCAGAGTGCTGGAGCATGGGAGGCCTGCTTATATACAGTGCTCCCAAGGGATGCTGGGATCCCTTGGGACTCCAACAGGTAAGCCCTCTTGTAGCGGTATGATACAGATTGCATACATAACAATTACATTTACAGTTTTCCAATCTGCTGGGACCGCCACAGAATCCAAGGAATTTTGGAACCATGGACACCGATACAAAGTCTCTGCCATTTCCCCATTCTCCATTATTAATTCCCCAGTCTCATCCTCTCGGGGACCAACATTTACTTTAGCCACTCTTATCCTTTTTATGTACATGTAGAAACTCTTACTATCTGTTTTTATATTTCGTGCTAGTTTACATTCATAATCCATCCTCCCTCTCTATTATTTTTTTAGTCATTCATTGCTGGCTTTTGAAAGTTTCCCAACCCTTTGGCCTCCCATTGGTCTTGGCCACATTATATGCCCTTGTTTTCAATTTACCATCCCTTATTTCCTTAATTAGCCATATATTGTTGTTGAGAGTTATGAAATATCTCCTTAAATATCTGCCACTGCCCATCAACCGTCCCACACTTTAATCTATTTTCCCAGTCCATTTTAGCCAACACTGCCTTCATGCCTTTGTAGTCTCCTTTATTTATGCTTAGGACACTGGTTTGAGATCCAACTCTCTCAACCTCCAACTGAATTTGAAATTCAACCATGTTATGATCACTCATTCCTAAAGGATCCTTTACTAGGAGATCGTTTATTAATCCTGTCTCATTACACAGTACCAGATTTAAAGTAGCCTGCTCCCTGATTGGTTCCACAATGTACTGTTCAAGGAAACTATCCCGGATACACTGTATGAACTCTTCTTCAAGGCTACCCTGGCTAATTTGCTTTGTCCAATTAATATGAAGGTTAAAATCACCCATGATTATTGCCATTCCTTTTTTACAAGCCTCCATTATTTCTTGATTTTATTCCATCCAACAGTGTAGCTGTAGACTACGCCCACCAGTGACTTTTTCCCCTTATTATTCCATATCTCCACCCAAACTGATTCAACAGCTTGATCTTCTGAGCCAATATCGTTTATCACTAAAGCACTGATCTCGTCCTTTATTAACAGTGCTACTGATATGTCCTTACTATACAGTATAAATGCACACGAGGCTCATACTTGAGAGAAGGTCACTCTGTGACCAGTTACCTTTATTACCAAGACCTCAAGTGATGAAGGTGGTTGGAGCTTCCCCTTTTATACCTGAAAGTCCAGGTTAGGAGTGTCTCCCACAAGTTCACCCCCTTGTGGTCAATGTTCTCAAGGCGTACAACTTAGGTCAGCTTATACATGGGTTACAATGATTGTTGAATACATGACAGCTACCACACATCCTTTTCCTTTCTGTCTGTCCTTCCGAATTGTCAAATACCCTTGAATATTTAATTCTCATCCTTGGTCACCTTGCAACCACATCTCTGTAATGGCTATTAGATCATACCTATTTGTATCTATCATTACTTAGTTAATTGGTATCTCCTATATTAATAGATGAAAGGTTAATGACATTCCACAGCTTCTGAGACCCCAAAACAGCTTCTGAATCCTCAGCAAATTTGGTCACACCTCATGACTTCAACACTTGGCTGAATGTTCACCCCTAGGGATATTTTCCACTGGTTAGAAGATATCGGTGTGACAGTTTGGCATCAAGTGGTTGGAAACATAATGTTGTGTATGCATGCCTGATTACTGTGTGATGTCTGTAACACTGTATGCAACATTGAATGTACCCTTGTACTGTACACACCTTACCGGTACACTAGAGGGTGCTGTTGCTGGAGACCCAGGGGTTGCCTGCACACGGCAGGTAACCCAGTATAAAAAGGAACACACAGCTTGTTGTGCACACTCAGGAGCTGCTAATTAAAGACTGCAGGTCTGCAGAGCTTAAGCACCATACCCTGCCTCGTGGAGTCATTACTAAAGGTGCCTACATACACTAAAGGACGTTGTCTAGCAGGTTCTCATCCTTAACGGATCACAAATCACTCCAATAAACAGATTCCAATTTTGAAGCTTATCTTGACTGAGATCTATGTAGCAATAAGTCCAAAAGGAATGACTGTTGGATTGTTTCAGAAACTGGTTTGCAAACGAATAAAGGTGCAAAACCTGCTGAATACGATCATGTATAATAAATCATCTTTTAGATCAGCATCTCATGAAAGAACAGGAGCAATTTCTTGTTGGTTGTGTCTGCAGTCACTTCTGCTAAATGCTGTGCACGACAAGGGACAGGTGCCACGAAATATTATGAACAATTTCTTGAACAAGAAACCAGCACATAAAAAGACAGGCATATGACATTTGGTTGATGTTAATGGTCCACCTTCCAGGTTTTACAATGGCAAAAAGCAAGAATTATATGGAGGACAAAAGCAAAGGCGACTTAGCATGGTGTTGGATTGCAAGTGTGGTAATACGAGGAGTGTTACAAATAAAGTTGACGAGTTACAGGCAAAAGTTGCCACGTGGGGTTATGTTTATAGTGGGGGCAAAATTGCCCCTTTTTTACAGCCCCGTTAGAGCCTCCGGGGGCCGCAGGGGAAATTGTCCCGCGGGTCGCGAGACTGGTGCAAGCAGATGTCATCCGCTCTTGTGCCGCTGTTTAAAGGGGAACTAAACATTCCCAGCTGCCATGTATTAAGGAGAGATAGGAACGGAAAAAGACAGGGGTTGGGGGTGGATGGCGTATTGATCAAGGATAATATTACCTTTCCACAAAGGGACAATAAACTAGAGGATTCAAAGACTGAATCTATTTGGTTAAAGTAAAGGAACAGAAAAGGAGATGTTACATTGCTGGGTGTTTACTGTACACCCCCTGATTCTGATTCTAAAATGTTTTTCCTGTCAATATTAGCTGATATCAAGTAACCAACTTCAAAAAATTACTACTATAAGCTTTAAAAAAAAGGTATAAACATCAGTCACTAATAACTTTGGACATTCATTGCAGCAGATTTATATCTACATCCTACCACTTCCTGACACAGCCAATTTCAGTTTTCTGAATTGTTTAAGCACTTTAACTTCAAAGTTTGATTATTCTGCACTATATTTTTTCTCTAACAAATCTCTGATTCTACGGATGTGTTGGTATTTGAGCTTTAGAGCCAATCAGGCAGATAAGAATATATATTTGCCGAGTATTGGCAAATGTCAAGTTTGCAACAAAGCTACTATCAAAAAATTCTATGGACAACTATTGATGAGATTGTAAGTAACATAGCATTTCAAAATAACTAAAAAATATTTCAATCTTTATCTATAAATGGGCATTAATTATGGAGCTATGCCAGAGAATACGGTACAAAATAGGCCATTAATCAGTTAGAGATCCATTATTCGTAAGGTGCAACTCCAAAATATATCTCTATCTCCGCTTCTCACAGTGGCAGGTAATAAAATGTATATTATTACCAAGTGCAATGGTATGTAACTGTAGTAATTTATGGCAGGGTGTCCAATCATTTGGAGCCATGTGTAGAATACAAGTGCCTTGCTTATGATTAAACTGCTTCCGAGTTGGAAAGTGTCATAATTAAACTTCACATCAAATTTATTTAGCATCTCGTGGTATTGTTAGACCATACCCTTTCCACCCTGCTTACTTCTCTCACTCTCCATCTTCCCACATTTCTGTATCTCCCCACCCTTTCTGTCTGTCCATTTCTCTCACTCCCTCTTCCACTTCTGACTCTCTTTATCCTTCTTCATATTTTTCTCTCCTCACTTTTCATCCATTTCTCTCTTTCCCTCCTCCTTTATTTCCATCTGTTCTTCCACCTAACCCAACCCACCTTTGCTTTTCTCTCTTTCTTCTTTTCACTTTCTCTCATCTCCTTTTAGCATTGAGACCTCAGGTGAGCAAGCCAGAGGCTGCAGCATCTGTGGCTTCATGGGAAGGGTCTAAAGACTGCTGTGAGCTCGAGCTGAGAAGATTTGGGAGTCTCCTGGCCTGCCGTGGAGGGAGGTTTTTGTCAATTGCGGGGCCATGGTTTCTGACATGCCTAGGATCAACAGCACTGTGTGAGTCTTTTGCCTCATTTATGCTGAAAAGCCATAACCAACAACAAACATTAGTTGCTTACTGTCAGAAGAAATTACAGATATAAACCTGACAACTCACATTGTTCTGTCAGCTGCAGACACCCAATGTTCCATGGGGTTGGCAAGCTGCTACTGGATTTACCTTCAGTACAGCAACTGAAGTGTAAATGGAGGAGGACGGTGCTGGAATACCAGAGTTCTCCTGAAACGGCACTGAAATAAAGAAGTGCATTTAAGGGCTATATAGGGTTGTTCTGAGGAATCCTAGATAAACCCTGATGATAACCCTCCCTGTTATGCCAGGCATATTTGAGTGAAGAACACCATTAACAAAAAGTGCTCATCTCTGGTAAGAAACAGATGATCTATCATGGGGGCAGGGGAAGCTTCAGACAAATAAGCCATTTGTTATTCTGGTTCCATGTTCAACCCTGATATAGCATTAAACGTCACATCCTAACCATTACCAAGACTGCTTACTTCCACCTCTGCAACTCTGATCCCACCTCAGCCTCTCTACTGCTGAGACATTTATTCATGTTTTTCCATGCCTTCACCCTCCATAACTCCAACTTGTCCAAAACCCTGCTGCACATATCCAGTCCTGCACTACATCCTGCTCACCCATCCTCTCTGATCTGCATTAGTCTACTGGCTCCAGCATTAACTTTAAAATTCTTGATCTGGTCTATAAATCGCTCAATGCCTTGGCCCACTCTTTCTCCACCAGCTTTATATCCCTGCTTAAATGCTCCATTCCTCAGCCTTCAGCCTTCAGTGCATCCTTTCTTCCTAGACCCACCATTAACAGTAGAGCTTTCAGCTGCCTTGGTCCTACTCGTTGGAACTTCTTCCCTATATCACTGCACCCGTCCACCTTTATAAACCTCCTAAAGACCCACCAGTCTTAGTAAGCTTTTGGTTACTCGTCCTAATTTCTCCCTTCTTGGTTCAACATTCTTTTCCTTATGTTTATTTGTCAAGGACCTTGGGGCAGTCTCTTTGAATTAAAGGCACTAAATAAATGCAATTTGTTGTTGTTTATTGTTGATAGCAATGATGCTCTCTCAGCAGCAACAAGCCCAACTGGCACCTGCCTCCCACTCCCAGCAATGCTTCTCTGCCCCTTCAGTTGGGCCTGCCTCTAAAATTCATGAAACTGTACTGTAGATCTCAACTGGAGATGGGCAATCACGCTGCTGCAAGCAGAAGCTTTGTGTCAACCCAGTGAGAAAGCTACAAGCACTGTCCATCTAGTTGTGCCATCTTCACCAGCAAATTAATTGCTTCGCCTGTAAGGTTTATCCAAGCAACTTTCCTTCAATCAAGAGTTATTCGGCAAACGGTTTCAAATTTGAAAACAGAATCGTTCGCCTCCCTCCCCTGGCCAGGGTATCTCAGGTTTACGATATTGTTGTTAACACAGTGAATTTATTTTTCATTTTAGATCCTACATTCAGTGAAGCTTGATAAATCGGGCCTAGTCATGTCGTTTGTTGAGCTGATTCAGCACACGACCTGCTGTACTGATCGATAACCTGTTCGTGTGTCCCATTAAATTACTTTTTGTCTTACCCAACTATGTTAGGCAAATCATCCAGGATTGGTGTCAGGAAGGTTGTCAGCAATGGATCTCTGCTTGACTAAAGGCTTATTATACATCAATTTCTCAAAAACAATGGGGGGAAAATTTGTATCGTTTGCACCTCCCATTAGCACCCCTGGCGGGGCGTAAATGATTTCTCGCACCTGGGGGACCACTGGTTCCCGCGAAATTGCGCGGAAGTTAGCAGAGGTGCTAAACCCCAGCAGCACCCCGCTACTGGCGGTAGTGCCCCAGGCCGCTCCGCCAACGATGGTGATGTCATCGCCATGCGCAATGACCCATTTTTGTCCTGCAGCGGAAATTTCAGCGCCAGTCTCGCGGGTGGTGAACTGGGCTGCACTCCACTCACCAGGCGAAAAGTAAAGGGGAGGTGCACAGCAGCATTTTTTTTGCACAACTGACTTGCCAGTCCGGCCTTCCGTTATATGTTTCGCGGGGCCTGTGCTACGATGGTGCAGCCCGGCATTCCGCTTCTGTGTCGGGCTGCGGCCATAGCACCCCACATCCTTGGTGGTCTAGTGTAGGTCACTCACCTGACTGCAGAGATCGCTGCGTGCCCTCCCCTTTAACAGAAGGGGAGGGCCCTGTGCTCGTGCCAATGGTACGTGGAGAGGCTGCGTAGCGCTGGAAAATTTGCGCGCTTACCGTCCTGGTCCTGCCCCCGAGAGGAAGTGGAGCGCCCAACATTGCGCTTCACCTCGTCTCAAGAGCGGTGCTCCCAGTTTCGCAGACAGGGCGGGACTTTCGTGCCGGGTGCAGGATGTCCCACCTCGCCTCAGTAACCGAATTTCGACCCCAATGTGTTAAATGTGGGTGTGTGCATTTTGACATTTTTATTTGTACTAAACTTGGTGATTTAGAGAAATTCATCAATTATGATAAGCAAGGGGAGGGAAAAGGGACAGAGTGACACCCAGATTTAAATCCCACCTTGGCTGCTGGAAAAAAAGGTTTCTAATTTTTCCAGTTGGAAATATCCTTAGCTAAATGAATTTTGACATTCTCAAACCAGGACTTTGTTCAGCCATGAACTCATTGAATGGCAGTGCAGGCTCGAAGAGCCGAATGGCCTACTCCTGCACCTATTTTCTATGTTTCTATGCACAAATTGCCTGTAATTGAGCACTGATTGTCACTAAATGAATGAACCTACTTAGAACGGCCAGGAGAATGGCTATTGTGGGAATAGAAATGCCACACAGGTGCAGTAGGATAAATTCTTTTGAGGCTGAAGTTGGGACACATTTCTGAAATAGGAGGAGCTTTTAAAATCTGATCATGCTCAATGCTATCACCAGATGCCATAAAGGTGAACATGTTCCATTTCTGTGCAGTACCCCTGAGTACAAAGATTGAAAAAACATAAAATATAATAGATTCTAAAATCCACCTAAAGTACACATTTCCCAACATACAATGGGTTCAATTTTCCCCAGTTATCTGCACAGCTTTTTTTGGCGTGAATTAAAATACCCAAGTTTCCCCAAAGTTTATGCACCAGCGTAACTCAGTTAGTTACGATTCTTTTAGGTTAGGATTTATTTGCATCATGCTGATGTCTGCGCCAGTTTTTCAGATTTAAGCAAGTTTGACAAATTTACATTTTTCCTAGGACGGTGTATGTGACCACTCCCAAGAAACCTGGGCACAAGAAAAACCAGCTCACATTAAAAAATCAGTACAGAATGACGCCATTGTTTTTATGCAAAGTTTTGGAGGGATTCAAGAAGACAAAGAAAATGCATTATGAAGCTGAATTTTTTTCAAACTCAAGATGGAGAAAATGGAAGTCTAATACAATTCTTTAATTTCGGATTTTTTTCAAAGTGCCAAGCCACCACTGAACATCTCCTCACCGGGATCGAGGGTCGGAACGTCGGCCGGTAGAATCGCGCCCTCGCCCGGACACAGGGGCTCAGGGCTTGGCTTCAAAAGAAGCCGGGGAGTGGGGGGGTAGGAAGCCAAATTGAAGGGATGAGAAGCCTTTCACTATACAGCAGCTACAAAAAGAAGCCTGGAGGGGTGGGGCGTGGAAGTGGGTGTTTGCCGAGCCTTTCTGTCTGGGCGAGGGAGTGATTATGCCAACCGAATCTCGAGCCCGGTGAGGAGACGTTCGGTTGGTGGTGGGGTGGTGCTTGAAAAAAATCTAAAATTAAAGAAATGCATTCGACTTTGTTGCCCCAAATGTCCTCATTGAATGCCTAGCTTCCAATTCGAAGCAAGCCGAATGCGCATGCGCAGACCAGGATGTGGTCCATACTAGGGCGTCGACCTTGGGGGGGGGAAGAGAGAGAGGAGAGAAATTTTAACTTCTTGTCCTGCTGTTTTGAGCTTCTTGCAAAGGTACAATTTAATTATGGGGGCAATATTGACAATGCCATATCTCGTGCAAGTCTTCTGCATGATGGTGATGCGGAGGAGACGATTGATTCAACGTCATCACATGAGAAACATCAGAGCAAGTACGATGATGGGAAGGAGGCCTTCCCCACATAGGGTATATCGTGACAGGTGTTCATACCTGCACCTGAGTGATGCAGACTGTGTCAGAAGGCTGCGTTTCTGCAAAGAAGTTGTAACCGATATCCATGAGTTAGTAAAAGCAGACCTGCAACCTAGAAGTGTCAGGAGGACTGCTTTGTCATTTGAAGTGAAGGTTACAGCTGCACTTCCATTCTACGCATCTAGATCATTCCAGGCCACAACTGGGGATGTGTGTGCCATTTCTCAACAAGCAACACGTATCTGCATTCGGCAGGTGACTGCTGCACTATATGCCCAGAGGAATGACTACATAAAGTTCCCCATGACTGCCCAGGCAATGCGTGACAGGGATGTGTGCTTCTCCAGGATTGGTAGCTTCCCAAAGGTACAGAGCTGCATTGATTGTACCCACATCGCCTTTGGAGGATTCCGAGATGTACAGGAAAAGAAAAGACATCCATTCCGTGAATATGCAGCTCATGTGTGACAACATGCATCGCATCATGTCAGTTGATGCAAGATACCCTGGGAGCAACCATGATGCGTTCATCCTACACGAGAGCAATATATCTGCCATGTTTCAACAGCAGCCAGAAGGGCAGAGCTGACTGCTAGGAGACAAAGGGTATGGCCTCGCCGCCTGGCTCATGATGCCCCTATGTGTAACCCGGATGGAAGCTGACCGGGAATACAACATGTCACACATTGCGACGCGCAGCATAAGAGAAAGAACCATAGCATCTTGAAGCAGCGCTTCCGATGCCTGGACCATTCCGGAGGCGACTTGCAATACTCCCCTGAGATTGTCGGTCAGTTCGATGTTGGGTGCTGTATGCTGCATAACTTAGCCATCATGAGGGATAGAAACATAGAAACAGAAAATAGGTGCAGGAGCAGGCCATTCGGCCCTTTGAGCCTGCACCACCATTCAATATGATCATGGCTGATCATGCAACCTCAGTACCCAACCCCTGTCTTCGTTCCATATCCCTTGATCCCTTTAGCCATAAGGGCCACATCTAACTCCCTTTTGAATATGTCCAACGAACTGGACTCAACAAATTTCTGAGGCAGAGAATTCCACAGGTTCACAACTCTCTGGGTAAAAATTTTCTCCTCATCTCGGTCCTATATGGCTTACCCCTTATCCTTAGACTGTGACCCCTGGTTCTGGACTTCCCCAACATCGGGAACATTCTCCCTGTATCTAACCTGTCCAGTCCAGTCAGAATTTTATAAGTTTCCATGAGATCCCCTCTCATTCTTCTAAAGTCCAGTGAGTATAAGCCAAGCCGATCCAGTCTTTTCTCATATGTCAGTCCTGCCATCCCGGGAATCAGTCTGGTGAACCTTCGCTGCCTCAATAGCAAGCACGTCCTTTCTCAGATTAGGAGACCAAAACTGCACACAATACTCAAGGTGTGGTCTCACCAAGGACAACTGCAGTAAGACCTCCCTGCTCCTATATTCAAATCCCCTCGCTATGAAGGCCAGCATGCCATTTGCTTTCTTTTCTGCCTGCTGTACCTGCATGCCTACCTTCAATGACTGATGGACCATGACACGCAGGTCTCTTTGCACCTCCCCTTTTACTAATCTGTCACCATTCAGATAATAATCTGCCTTCCTGTTTTTGCTACGAAAGTGGATAACCTCACATTTATCCACATTATACTGCATCTGCCATGCATTTGCCCATTCATATAACCTGTCGAAGTCCCCCTGCAGCCTCTTAGCATCCTCCTCACAGCTCGCACTGCCAACCAGCTTAGTGTCATCTGCAAACTTGGAGATATTACCTTCAATTCTTTTGTCTAAATCATTAATGTACATTCTAAATAGCTTGTGTCTCAGCACTGAACCCCGCGGCACCCCACTAGTCACTTCCTGCCATTCTGAAACAGACCCATTTATTCCCACTCTTTGCTTCCTGTCTGCCAACCACGTCAATATATTACCCCCAATACCATGTGCTTTAATTTTGCACACCAATTTCTTGTGTGGGACCTTGTCAAAAGCCTTTTGAAAGTCCAAATACACCACATCCACTGGTTCTCCCTTGTCCACTTTACTAGTTACATCCTCAAAAAATTCTAGAAGATTTGTCAAGCTTGATTTCCCTTTCATAAATCCATGCTGACTTGGATCGATCCTGTCATTGCTTTCCAGATGCGTTGCTATTACATCTTTAATAATTGATTCCAGCATTAGCCTTATTAGCCGGGAAATTGTGTTGGGGAAATTGATGGGATTGAAGGCCGATAAATCCCCAGGGCCTGATGGACTGTATCCCAGAGTACTTAAGGAGGTGGCCTTGGAAATAGTTGATGCATTGACAGTCATTTTCCAACATTCCATTGACTCTGGATCAGTTCCTATAGAGTGGAGGGTAGCCAATGTAACCCCACTTTTTAAAAAAGGAGGGAGAGAGAAAACAGGGAATTATAGACCGGTCAGCCTGACCTCAGTAGTGGGTAAAATGATGGAATCAATTATTAAGGATGTCATAGCAGTGCATTTGGAAAGAGGTGACATGATAGGTCCAAGTCAGCATGGATTTGTGAAAGGGAAATCATGCTTGACAAATCTTCTGGAATTTTTTGAGGATGTTTCCAGTAGAGTGGACAAGGGAGAACCAGTTGATGTGGTATATTTGGACTTTCAGAAGGCGTTCGACAAGGTCCCACACAAGAGATTGATGTGCAAAGTTAGAGCACATGGGATTGGGGGTAGTGTGCTGACATGGATTGAGAACTGGTTGTCAGACAAGAAGCAAAGAGTAGGAGTAAATGGGTACTTTTCAGAATGGCAGGCAGTGACTAGTGGGGTACCGCAAGGTTCTGTGCTGGGGCCCCAGCTGTTTACACTGTACATTAATGATTTAGATGAGGGGATTAAATGTAGTATCTCCAAATTTGCGGATGACACTAAGTTGGGTGGCAGTGTGAGCTGCGAGGAGGATGCTGTGAGGCTGCAGAGCGACTTGGATAGGTTAGGTGAGTGGGCAAATGCATGGCAGATGAAGTATAATGTGGATAAATGTGAGGTTATCCACTTTGGTGGTAAAAACAGAGAGACAGACTATTATCTGAATGGTGACAGATTAGGAAAAAGGGAGGTGCAAAGAGACCTGGGTGTCGTGGTACATCAGTCATTGAAGGTTGGCATGCAGGTGCAGCAGGCGGTTAAGAAAGCAAATGGCATGTTGGCCTTCATAGCAAGGGGATTTGAGTACAGGGGCAGGGAGGTGTTGCTACAGTTGTACAGGGCATTGGTGAGGCCACACCTGGAGTACTGTGTACAGTTTTGGTCTCCTAACCTGAGGAAGGACATTCTTGCTATTGAGGGAGTGCAGCGAAAGTTCACCAGACTGATTCCCGGGATGGCGGGACTGACCTATCAAGAAAGACTGGATCAACTGGGCTTGTATTCACAGGAGTTCAGAAGAATGAGAGGGGACCTCATAGAAACATTTAAAATTCTGACGGGGTTAGACAGGTTAGATGCAGGAAGAATGTTCCCAATGTTGGGGAAGTCCAGAACCAGAGGTCACAGTCTAAGGATAAGGGGTAAGCCATTTAGGACCGAGATGCGGAGGAACTTCTTCACCCAGAGAGTGGTGAACCTGTGGAATTCTCTACCACAGAAAGTTGTTGAGGCCAATTCACTAAATATATTCAAAAAGGAGTTAGATGAGGTTCTTACTACTAGGGGGATCAATGGGTATGGCGAGAAAGCAGGAATGGGGTACTGAAGTTGAATGTTCAGCCATGAACTCATTGAATGGCGGTGCAGGCTAGAAGGGCCAAATAGCCTACTCCTGCACCTATTTTCTATGTTTCTATGTTTCTATTTTCCCCACTAAAGATGTCAGGCTAACCAGTCTATAATTCCCAGTTTTCTCTCTCCCTCCTTTTTTGAAAAGTGGGGTTACATTAGCTTCCCTCCAATCCATAGGAACTGATCCAGAGTCCATGGAATGTTGGAAAATGACCACCAATGCATCAACGATTTCTAGGGACACTTCCTTAATACACTGGGATGCAGACTATCAGGCCCTGGGGATTTATCGGCCTTCAGTCCCTTCAATTTCCCTAAAACCATTTCCTGACTGATAAGGATTTCCCTCAGTTCCCCTTTCTCGCTAGACACTCGGTCCCCTAGTATTTTCGGGAGATTATTCATGTCTTCCTTAGTGAAGACAGAATCAAAGCATTGTTCAATTTGTCTGCCATTTCCTTGTTCCCCATTATGAATTCACCTGAATCTGACTGCAAGGGACCTACATTAGTCTTCACTAATCTTTTTCTCTTCACATATCTATAGAAGCTTTTGCAGTCAGTTTTTATGTTCCCTGCAAGCTTCCTCTCATACTCTATTACCCCCCTCCTAATTAAACCCTTAGTCCTCCTCTGCTGAATTCTAAATTTCTCCCAGTCCTCAGGTTTGCTGCTTTTTCTGGCCAATTTGCCTCTTCCTTGGCTTTAACGCTTTCCCGAATTTCCCTTGTTAGCCATGGTTGAGCCACCTTCCCTTTTTTACTCTTACGCCACACAGCGATGTACAATTGTTGTAGTTCATGTTTTATATGTAAACTTGTATTTACTCTGTACAGCCACCAGAGGGCTCATCCCTTGGAGTCGCAAGGGATCCCATAATCGCTTGGGAGCACAGGTATTTAAGCAGGCCTCACAGGTTGGAGAGGCACTCTGGAGACCTGCAATAAAAAACGCATATAATGTTAGGTATAAGTAATAGAGATTGTTGGTTGGTGAGTGATGGGGATGTGGTGAATTGAGCAGTGTGTGAGTCTAGTGGTGCAGTTGGTAGGCTATGGCATTTGAAGATGCATTCATTGACCTTGAGCATTCGTGTGAGATCATTAAATTTTTTTTAGCACTGCATCCAGGTGCTTGGGGCTATACTCCTGGTATTGACTTCCTCGGCTATCTATCCCCACTGCCTTCTCATCACTTGTCTGGAAGGTTTCCTGCCCCTATGAGGATATAGGACATCGCTCCTCCTTTCCTCCTTTTCCACCAAGACCTCCAGTGCAACGTCCAAAAACCTGGGTGTCTGCTCTCTCCCATGGTCAGACAACCTTCTCTCTTCCCCAGGTCAGATTCAGTTGCAGAACGACTCCCAGCAAATGCAACAGCCACAATACACCTCCCCTTTAAGAGGTGCAGGCTATCTTTAAGAAGTGCAAGTTACTAACGCTATTGGTTGATGTGTACAGCCAATGAACCGTATTTGAAGTACTGGCTGTATGCAGAAATCATTATAATTAACAGGCAGCACTAAGTTGGCTGCCTGAATTCCAATCAACGGAGGCATGCTAATTACACACCGCGATCCAAGTGTTCATTTTCGTGGGCTAACCAGTTTGTAGCCCAATGTTTCTGCACTGCGCCTGCTCATTCTTCTGGCCAAAAAGCCTGTGATGGGTGAGGGCCTATGTACAGTCAGATAGGATTTAAAAGGAACA
Source organism: Pristiophorus japonicus (assembly GCF_044704955.1). Taxonomy (NCBI): domain Eukaryota; kingdom Metazoa; phylum Chordata; class Chondrichthyes; family Pristiophoridae; genus Pristiophorus; species Pristiophorus japonicus. The sequence goes on from NC_091983.1 coordinate 125,757,955, forward strand.
GTCACTAACCACTTTTCAACTGTTCCCACTGAAATACACTTAAAACGAAGATACATGCTGACAAATTAAAATTGAAACAGAAGATACATGTCAAGCAGCAGAGAGTTCTGAACAATAAACTAATGCATTCTGTGGGCAGAGAAGAATGTGGGTGCGTTATAAAGCCAAGACATTAATTTTTTGGGGAGAATCACATTTTCTCATTAAATATTTCAATGAAATGTTCTCAATAAAGCAAATGGTTCATGTTTTTGTACAAGAATACACATTCCTAAATCATTTTATATGGTTATCAGCTTAAATCTGGAAGGTGCAGAGTGAAATTATATTGGGACTTTGCTACACAATTCATTTTTGGTTCCATAATTAGCATTCATGTGAGTGGTAATCTGGTTAAGATGTTAGAAAACAGTAGCTCACTGAAAGCATAAAGAGTCAGATGCGGATCATTTGAATAAAATTAACTCTGCCAGTGGAAGTGCAATGGATTGGGACTCTCACACTAACAACGAAGGGTGTAAACCGCCTTGCAAATCTCCGAGAGAGTTACCAGAGCACCGAAATGAGGGAGTATTCATTTGTGAATTTATAATTTATATAAAAATATGTTTTCAGTTCAAAATATATTAGCCTGAAATTTGCAATCAGGATGACGGCAAAGAAAGAAAGACTTGAAATTTATATAGCGCCTTTCACAACCACCAAAGTCTCAAAGTGCTTTATGTAATATATATAGCGCCACCCAGTGGACTACTGTGGTAATGCAGCCATTGCTGTTTACAACAATAATGAGGGAACAGGTCACCTGACAGGTTCCTGAAGTTATCAGTCATCTTAGAGCCTGTGTGTTTGTGAGGTTGTACAGAAGATAACACACTTTACACCCAATGAAGTACTTTTGGAGTGTAGTCAATGTGGGAAACATAGAAGCCAATTTGCGCACAGCAAGCTCCCAATAACAGCAATGTGATAACAAGATCATCTGTTTTGGTTATGTTATTTGAGGGATAAATATTGACCAGGACACCGGGGCTAACTCCCCTGCTCTTCTTCGAAATAGTACCGTGGGATCTTTTCCATCCACCAGAGAAAGCAGTCGGGACCTTGATTTAACGTCTCATCCGAAAGACGGTACCTCCGACAGGGCAGCACTTCCTCAGCACTGCACTGGAGTTTTAGCCTAAATTTATGTGCTGGTGTTGGACTTAAACCCACAACTTCTGACTCAGAGGCGAGTGTGGAACCCACTGAGTCACAGCTGAACTGGCAACGTTCGCCATCATTCCGCCTTTGAAACTGACCACAACTTCGGGATTTGATGTATATGCGGAAATCCTGAAGTTGCATCTGTCTGGCACTGTGCCCCCCCACCCCCCCGCCCCACCACCCAACAGAGCCGTGTAATCTGTGTAATCAACCAATCAGGGCAACTGACGAAAACGTTGGCTCTTTCTCAGTAAGTATGCTGTAAAATTCCTCACTAAAAGTTAGATCCAAAGGGATTCGGTGGAACTGGGGTTTTGATAGTGTAATTACTGCTAAACAAATGTTAAGGACCTGGAAAACTAATTTTAATCTTTGCACTGTGAAATGTGTTCATTTTAATAAAAATTCAAATTTTAAGGAACTTTTCAACAATTTTTTTAAAAAAGTTTGTTCATCTTTATTTCAGGTTTGCCTTTTCCCCATGTGAGAGCCCCAATCTTTATTTTGCTCTTTCTAATATTTTTAAACTGTTATAAGCTTCCTTGTTCACTGTCAGTGAGAATACTGCATTTTGATTGGTTGCTAAGACAGCCTCCCTGGACAGCATGGCAGCCCCTACCTGTGTGGGAATATCAGCGACAGGTCGGGGCCATAAAAGGCGAACGGCGAGCGGCTCCTGGACAGCATGGCGGCATACGACCACAGGGAGCAGAGCGAGCTGGTGCAGGAGGGCGACGGCAGTGAAGAGGGTGACTGGATTGGACATCACCATAACCCAGATCGTTGATTGGAGCGTGGTCAGGCACAGCAGAAGCGGCGAGGTCGGGGTGAAGGTGCGACGATAGATCGTGGAGCGACATGATCGGGGCCCAGGAAAGGCGTGAGTTCGGGATCCAGTAGAGGCGAGAGCCCAGGGGCAGCATGGGCCAGCCCATACTGCGATATGTGTGCGCACTAGTTCTGTGCAGCAGAGCTGGTCTCCAGTCGTTTTGGTTAATCCTTGCCATTGGACCAAGACCTAGCTCTGTCAAGCCCATGTGGTGGCTGGTATGCAACAGCCAACGCACATTAAAAAAATCCACGCACAGGCATCTTCCACCCTTCAACATGTAGTTCGGGACCTGGAATATCAGGTCTTTCTTTGAAACACCTGTGAACTCATCCCTTTTTGGTGTGGAATGAAGTCATCCTCTATATGAGGGACTCCCTAAGAAGAGAAGACAGCCTGTTGATGTCACAACACTTCACACAAGGCAATCCCCAATAAACTCCATTGATTTAATTTGAAAGTCCGAAAACGCATTGCTCTCGACACAAGGACCGCAAATTGCTGACCATTATTAAAAATAAGAAATCCAAAATAAAAAAGCCTTGAAGAAAGCTTAATAGTTACCTCTCCGAGCTAAAGAAAAACACAATCTTCCCAGCCCTGCGAGTGCGGATTTGGAGGCAGGCCCGCTGTCAAAATGGCCCTGTTTGACAACAGGTCGGGATCCCACTCTAAACCTGTCTCTGTGTAAGTTTCTAATGTAAGAACGTAAGAACATAAAACATAGGAGCAGGAGTAGGCCTTTTGGCCCCTTGAGCCTGCTCTGCCATTTAATGAGATCATGGCTGATCGGATCATGGACTCAGCTCCACTTCCCTGCCCGCTCCCCATAACCCTTTATTCCCGTATCCCACCACGATCAGCCCCAACACCAACATCACTAAACATAGCAGCATCAGCACAACAACACCAATCTACATAATGCGGCACAGGGCATCAGAACCCGACCACATTGTTGCCCGAGAGGCCAGTGATGGCCTCACCATGGTCACATTTACTTTGCTTCACGCTGTACACCCTGACTGCCACATGATGCGCCAGGTTGACACCACCCCACACCAGCTCCATAAAGCATCCCTGTAATGTCCAAGCCATTCCTTTCACATTCATCATCATTGTGCAGAGTACCCTTATGTCTCACCATTCACTACAATTCACTAAGCCACTTCCAAAGGTGCACACAAATCTGTCGAAGAACGCAAAGTGCTGAAAATAAAGATTTCAATGTTTGACAACACATCAACATAAACTTTACATGAACATTGGTTAAAGGACTCAAGTGCCTACCCCTGTGTGTTGTTAGTTGGTATGATTGGACAAGGATGAGGGCGAGTGTGAGGGGTGGCTAGTGAGATGGGCAATTGATAATGTCGATAGAGAGGGCCTGGTTTTCGAACACTCTTTTTCTCAGGTCTACAGGGCCATAGTAATACCTGCCCTCCTGTTTAGCTCAGAGACATGGACCATGTACAGTAGACACATCAAGTCGTTGGAGAAATACCACCAACGATGTCTCCGCAAGTTCCTACAAATCCCCTGGGAGGACAGATGCACCAACGTTAGTGTCCTTGACCAGGCCAACATCCCCAGCATTGAAGCACTGACCACACTTGATCAGCTCTGCTGGGCAGGCCACGTTGTTCGCATGCCAGACACGAGACTCCCAAAGCAAGCGCTCTACTCGGAACTCCTTCACGGGAAACGAACCAAAGGTGGGTAGAGGAAACGTTACAAGGACACCCTCAAAGCTTCCCTGATAAAGTGCAACATCCCCACTGACACCTGGGAGTCCCTGGCCAAAGACTGCCCTAAGTGGAGAAAGTGCATCCGGGAGGGCGCTGAGCACCTTGAGTCTCATCGCCGAGAGCATGCAGAAATCAAGCACAGGCAGCGGAATAAGCATGTGCCAAACCTGTCCCACCCTCCCTTACCCTCAACGACTATCTGTCCCACCCGTGACAGGGACTGTGGTTCCCGTATTGGACTGTTCAGTCACCTAAGGACTCATTTTAAGAGTGGAAGCAAGTCTTCCTCGATTCCGAGGGACTACCTATGATGATGAGAGAGAGAGAGAGAGGGATGGGTGGAGGTGCAAGGTAAGTTGGTGTGAGTAAGGATGTGCAGGGGTAGAATTGAGAAGGAAGAGTGATGGGGATGTGATAAGTAGCAGCAGGATGAGTGTGGTTTTGCAGTAACATTTTGTGATGAACTGAGATCATTGAAAGGTTTGCGTCACTGCAGCCAGGTCTTCCTAACGACATCCTTGCTGGTGCCCACCTGTACAATGTGCAACCAGGCTGTGTTTGTGTCCTGGGGAGGTCTTTTCCGCCCATTGAACGGGAAGAGGACCTCCCTGCGTGCTGTGACTTCCTCCATAAGCATCTGAAGGGAGTAATGGTAGAGATTGGGTACAGCTGTGTACCTCTGTGCAGTCATTGCCATTGTTTGCAGAACACTGACAGCACAACTGTCTAAAGCAGTGTGGGCATGGTCCCTTTAAGGAAACCGGCTGATGACGCATCATCAAATGACTTCATCAGACCAGCTTCCTGTTAAGTAGCTGGGAACTCCACAGGGCAGGCTTAACAAGCCCAATCATCGGAAGATTGCTGCGAGCGGGCGGGATGGAGTCAGGAGTGGATTTCCCACATGCCACCGACCCCAGCGGTCTCACCATCGGTGGTGAAATCATGGCCAAGATAGCAGTTGAGCTAGCATTGACAGCTCAGAAAGCTGCTGTACAATCACCTACGATTGTGCAATCAGCATGACAAGTTTAAATAGGCAAATCCCTTTACAAATGTGGACATAGGAATTTATAAGACAATAAAAAATGACAAAAAGGCCCTGAAATTCTACTGGGGTTCTGCTGAACTCCTGAGGTAATTCTGACGGTGGTGTCATGCATTGACCCCACCAGAGTTCACATCTGCCCTTTGTTTCCCAAAACTCCAGTGCCTGCTGGCTTGTGTGTAGGGTGGGTGGTGGGTTGCATGGGCCTCCAGCTGCCCATAGATATGGTCCCATCAGTCTCCTGAACAAATGGGCTGATCTACCCAGTGGGACCCACAGATGGTCTTTTGGAGTACACTTCCATTCATGCTGCAGACCAGCTGTCACAGAAATGCTCCAGGTCCAGGAGTGGGAACTTCTAGTTTATAAGTTGCAACCCATGGCTCCACCCAAGGAACAAGTGGAGGTTTCTGGAACCTGTGGGGACCCGACTGAACACCCCCAAAAATCTCAAGGCAAAGACTTTATTAAATAATAGTTAAACTCCTATTGTAAACTGATATTACTGAAGATAACTGAATCCTGAGCCTTAACAGTATGTTTTATAATCACTAGGATGCTGCTGTTTATCAAGATAGCCTCTGTGGCTTCCACAACTGTTGATAGATATCCCACTTGTCGTAAAATTACAAAATCTAGCTCATTTAAAGCCAGCTTGCCAGCTCGATACTAAATTCAATCTTACTAATAATTAATTCATTACACACAGAGACATGTCAGAGTCTTTTACAGAACAGCGGACAGAGCGAGAATGCCACAAAGGAAGGTGAATACGGTTGATTCAAGTACAAAGTAGCTAGAGACTTTAACTTAAAGCTAATGAACTGGTGGGACGATTTTAACCCTACCCACCCAGAGGAAACTGAACAGGCAGCAGGATCCTTTTATTTAGCAAACTAGAAGTTTGCTGTAAGGTCAATTTCCATGGGCATTCTCCCACTCTTCAGCTGTAACTTCAGCAGAGGAGCTGCGGAAATCTCGGGAAAACATGTTGATGTCCTGTATGTAGGGGTTTTCACGGCTCTTCCGCTGAAGTTGATGCAGATGATTGGGAGGACTCCCTGTGGCAATTCACCTCCTTGGTATTTTGCTGATTATGAAACTTGGAAGGTGAACTTCCATGGAACTTAGATGGAAGAGCTTCAGAAAGCCTGGAAACATCGCCCCTTGAGGATTCAGTTATCTTTACTAATATAAATTTACAATTATAGCTAACCGCTCAATTTATGCGGGGTTGTTACTGTGGGGGTTCTTACAGCTGCGGAAAGCCCGGAAGTTACAGCAGACAACCAGGAGAACCCACCACGGAAATCCACCCCTTACATTCTTTACAATAAGTTTACTCCATTCGACTTCAGATTCACATTTTAAAACAACAGAGTCTCTTTGTTTTTCTATAGTTTTGTCACACATACCTGAGGAGGCAAAAAAAACCTGAGGTTACAGCAATTCTTTCAGTGACTTCCTGCTGATACTTCAAAGTAGACCACGCATCAAGTATGCACTATGATTAGTCAGTAGAGGTTTTGCTGCAATTTTTGAATTCCTGTTTATCTCCTTCTTCCTGATGGTTTAGGTGGCACAGTCCACACCTCAGTATGTGGTAGTACCACTATTTGTCACAGCGCTGCTGTGTGAAACTCAGGTTGTTAGATGGAAGAATGATGTGCAAGCTGAATGCAGCTCAAGCACTTTGTTTTGTTGTCAACTTTAGACACACCCATTGTGAACACTAAAATGTGGGCTGGAGTACTGTCAAGAATGGAACAAGATAATCATTATTTTATTTTATTCACAATTTTTCCTATTTTTGCATTCATCTGTTTTGATTTTTATCTTCTTTAGACAAAAAAACTGTCACCAAGGTTTTAATTTATTTTTTCATCTTTATGTCCCCATAGCATGCACCAATCCCTGGTCAAGTAGACAGAGCGAGGAACTCTCCTCAGGTTGTTGTCAGTATGTTCAGTGATCAACCACTGGAAGGTATGTAAGAATGGCCCAGTCTGACTGACACCTTGATTCTTCCTTTTAGCCTATGAAGAGCAGATGAACACTGAATCCTGCATACAAAAGAAACAGTACTGGTCCCAATCGGGGCTAAGGTGTAAATGGAGTCGATCTCCAGTCAGGAGACAGGAAAATCGGGTTGAAGCCAGTTCTACTGGGATACTATCCCATTCACAGCCTTAGGAAAAATACCAGTAGGAGATGATACGAGTGAACTTTCTGCCCAACCTCCTTACATCAAGGGTGAATTCAGCCCCTTATGGCCTTTAAGGGCCTCAGTGCAACTAACGCCAGCCAATAGTTGCCATTATTCCTGCGAAGACCCCATGAAAGGTCCCAAACTGTTGCTAAAACAGGCAATTAACCTTGGAGGGGTTTGATTACCTGCAAACAGAAGCCACTCCATCATTCCAGCCAGCTCATCAGAGTCGGATCCACTGAAGTGTCCTTACTAGCACATATACCTACCTTACATATGCAAGTGACCCCATTCTTGTAGATTGGGAAGGGACCTGGGCCTCTCTATTTGGGCAGGCTTAATGTTCACTCTGCCACTCTTCCACTGGTTGAGTGGTTCTACAAGAATTTCAGTGCAACTGTATCCAAGAGTCTAATATATAAACAGGGCTCGGATGAACAGAGGGATCTAATATATTTATAATTCTGAAGAGTTTTGATAGGGTAAATAGGAAAATAATATTTATTTGGTTAGGGAATCAGTGACAAAGTTCCATCTATTAAAATTATCACTAAGACACTGAGGAGAGACGTTAAGTATGATTTCTTTATGTAGTGGGTTATTTGAGCATGGAAGGCTTTGGCACAGAAAGTGGTTGAGGTAGAGATAATTGCACGTCTTAAGATAAAATTGGACAAATATTTGAAGCAGAGAAAGATACATAGCTATGGGGAGGCTGCGAGGTAGTCAGAATAATTTTGGAATGCTTGAGTAAAGAGCTAGCATAGACATTCTGTCCTGTTAATTTCTATGCTTTTATTGGATGCCCAAAATGTAAAAACAGACCACGTCACATAAATAAAGACTTTCATTTCTATAGAGTGTTTCATGATCTAAGAATGTCCCAAAGTGCTTTACAGCCAATGATGTATTTTTGAATAGTCACTGTTGTAATGTAGAAAATGCAGCAGCCAAATTGCACACAGCAAGAACCCACAAACAGCAATGTGATACATGATCAAATAATCTGTTCAGTGATGTCGGTTGAGGGATAAATATTGGCCAGAACATCAGGGAGAGCTCCCTGCTCTTCTTCGAAAAATCTCTTACATTCACTTCAGAGGGCAGATAGGGTATCGGTTTAATGCCTCAGCTGAAAGTATGGCATCTCCAACAGTGCAGTACTCCCTCAGTACTGCACTGAAGTGTCAGCCTAGATTACATGCTCAAGTCTTGAACTCACAAATTCTTGACTCAGAGGTGAGCAAGCTACCAACTGAGCCATGTGGGGAACTTTAATTGCAACCCTGAAAACGACAATACATTTTATGTCAACAAACATCAGCATCTCATGCTCTCACCATATTGGTATTACAGCTACTCAGCTACTATCAACCATATCATTTGCTCAATCTATAAAGTGCAACAGCCATCTTGGAATATTACAGTACATAAAAGTTCCAGGGCATAGAAATGACTGGTGGAATCAGCCTGCTATTTGGAACTCACCTACCGATCATCAGTACATGACAGGTATTCCATACTAGAATCCTAGTCAACATATAAGTGGGAAAATGCAGCAACCTACTAATCCATCCTCCGTCCACTTTTGTGTGATTGAAACTTTGTTTTCAGAGCATTATATGAATGATTCTAACATAACAAATGGATTTAACCAGAGAAGGAATGGTGCATTTCCGTTCTTAAAAAAAAGTAACAAATCTAAGGCTAGCATTTTAAACTGCTGAGTGCAGCTGAAAATCAGGGATGTATGTCTTCAGAAGTTTTTTTACCAGCCAGAGAGAGAAGAGGAAAACATCTAATTTCCATTCAGTAGTCATTTTATCAGGAGGTGCAAATCAGGCAGAATTATCAAGGTTTTAAAAATGGAGCGGTAACGTGAAAATCATCTTGTATTCAGAATAGGTAATAATGTTCAGTTCTACCTTTTGTAATTCTATTTCCACCGAATCAGCAAACTTTAACAACTGCATTAAAAACATCCATATATATTCTCCGTTATTCTGATCCAATTGTTTCGCGCACATATGTTTTTAGAAGTGTCATCAGTACTTCTGATTCCAGCTGACTTGTTGTTTCACCCTTAGTTAATCTGTGAGTCAAATTGTAAACTGTTGTCACATGTCCTTTTCTCCCTAAGACTGCATACCTCTTTTCAGATAAAGGAAATAGTGGTTTGCAACATTTGCAAATTAACATCTATAAAGTTAATGATGCTGCTTGTGGTTGGGTATGTGGTCAGGGTGATTAAGCTAACATGACTCTTCTTGATAATTTGAGGACTCCACTAAGTAAGAAAGAATAATGAGTTGCCCCATACTGAGTAATGAGGAAAATGCAGTTACACTGTCGCAAAAGAATGAATTACATATTACATAGAATGTACAACATAAAAACAGGCCGTTCGGCACAAGTGGTCTCTGCCGATATTTGTGCTCCACACAAGCCTCCTACCATCTGTCTTCATCTAACCCTATCACTATAACCTTCTATTCCGTTCTCCCTCATGTGCTTATTTAGCTTCCCCTTAAATGCATCTATGCTATTCACCTCAACTACTCCTTGTGGTAGTGAGTTCCTCATTCTTACCACTCTCTAGGTAAAGAAGTTTCTCCTGAATAATAATAATGAGCACATTATGAATCCAGAGCTTACCTTGGCCCCTATTTACCCCAAGAAAGATTTCTGGCATCCACTCACATTTATGAACGTTTTTCTCACCAACCTCAGCGCCAAAAAACCCACCAATTTAGAAGAACTTAAACCTATTCTTAGTGCCGCACTACCAGAGTCCATTTTGGGGGGCTGGGCTGAATATGCGTTGAAAATAGACTGCGTATCCGCTTTTAAAAAAAACTCACTGCACATGCGCTGTTAAAAAAAAAATTAAAATAATTTCAGCACGCATGGAGAACTATCGGCCAAGGATAGCAATGGGTCGGGTCGGCTGCGTTGAAAAGTTTTCTGAGGGAACGCTCTTCTTGATGTAGTGCTTTGCCTGCAGTTTGGGAGAAGAGGCTACTCTGCATTTTTTTTTATTGTGCCTGGATGGATCTTTGGCTATTTACCTGTTGTTTTCTCATCCATTGCTTAACGGTAAGTTTTATTTCGGCTGGCTTACGAATAACCTGCAGTTATTTGCTCCGAAAAGCATGGAGGACCTTCGGCCAGGGATAGGAGCGGGCCAGCGCTGATTTCTTAAAGTAAGGGTCGGGTTTTTTCAAATGGTCTTCAATGTCTCTGTGCGCGGTTTTTAAAAAAACGGTGATGGAGAAAGTGGCCTTAATGGCAAGAAACGGTGCGTTATCACCTTTTCAATGTAGACCAGTGCCAGAATATAAGGCGCCAAAAATTCTGCCGCTGATAGTTGGCGCCGGTGCCCAAACATTGGGGAAACTTAGATCTTCCCATCCACACCAGAAAAATTGCTGGGCGCCAAAAAATCGGCACCCAATGCTGGGGAAAATAGGGGTCCGAGTACCTTATCACAGCTTTCAGAAATGTCACAAACAACTTCACATATAGGGGCCAATAATGTGCTGTGAGATGCTGAGGACTACAGAGTATCCAATGTGCACAGCACACAATAATATGACTCTGACATACCTCAGGCATTTGGAGCTGTGCACCAAGATCATTAAAACCCCAACTTTCATGCAACTGAGTAGAGAGCTCCATAATACAATTGGAATAATTAGACAGTGCTCCAGAGGCTGAATGCCTATAGAAGTTATCACTGCAAGGGAAGCCTCTTCAGCTGGGCCTTTGCTTTTAAAGGTACTTTGTTGCTTTTGGTGCATCTGTTTGCAAGTCACTGGACTAGAAATCTGTTCATGCCCCGCCTGTTTTACAGACATGAAAGATGCGACTAGGGATCCAATATAGTGGACGGCTTTGACTGCCACTAGCACTGCAGTCACTGCATTTGAGGTTGTCTGCAGATCATATTGTAGTAGATGGCACAATTCCATCATGGCCTACTTAGTAAAACATAACCTGCAAAAGGCAGGTCTTTTGTAGACATTGGCAGTAATGGACACAGTAAGATTTTATATTATTATGTGCAGACAACCCTTCCTGGCATCTCACATTCATCCTTTTTTTGACTCCCAAAAAATTCAGGGATAGAGGAGCACTATTCCCTGAATAGGCAGAACATGACTGGTCTTTAAAACTGGGGTACTATGGATGGAATAGTGCACTGCTTGAATCAGGCATTAACATCATGAAATTAGATGACTTGCATTAGATTGCATTTGTAAATTATAAATAGACAGCCTTAAGGCTGGGGCCTACAGAATAAGAAGCAATAAATTGAGGATGGCAGAAATGGCAACAAGTAATTGAGCAGCACTGAACTCTGCATCAGAAGCAAGCTCACCTCAGTTAGCGGTTCCTCTGGATGAGGTAATCAAGAATGAGAAAAGTTTGAAAGTCTTGACTGAGATTGCTGGAACAGAAATAAAGGAGCTATGGACATTCTGGAACTATATTGAAGGAATGAAGTCGACCAAAATGTGTCACAATCTCTTCAGCCAATTTACCTCCATGGAGGAGTGCTCATTACTACAGGGTGCGGTAGACTCCCAAGAAAGTGCATACTTTGTGAATGTCATCATGATATGCAGTAAAATACATTTTTCCATGGAAGTAAAATCCATTAAGAGAAAAAAACAATACACCACAGTAGGATTTTAATATTATTGGGCTCAAATTTCCCCAGGAGTTGCCCCACTTTTTTTGGAGCAAGTAGCTTTTTTTGGAGTCATTTAAAAATCGCAAATTTCCCCATTTAACTTGCTCCAGTGTAAGTCAGTTAGTAAGGTTTTTTTTTAGTTTCGTTTTTTTTCTCCAAAAGGGAGCGTGACCAGCCACTTATGCCTTTTTTGGCCATAAAAGCAAATTTGGCCAGCTAAAAGTTACTCCAAACTAACTTAGGCCAGTGTATGTGGCCTCTTTTGTAGGTCGGCTGGGGGCCCGGCTTGGGTCTCAACAGAAGCTGGTGTGGGAATTGCAGTGGGAGTGGCATTTGATTGTCAGGCCTGTGTGCCCTTATTGCAGCAGCTAGCTCCCTCATGGCCTCTGCCATCGTTTGCACTCCTTTTGACATGCCTGCCCGCAGTTCCCGTCTCAGTGCTGATATTTCTCCCGACAGTGTCGCAACCTCATCACGCACCCCACTGACGGTGGCCACGAGTGATCGGGTAAGGGCATTGGTCTCCTCACCCAATGACATAACCTGATATACATCTGATGAAGGCTGCATCTCAGGAGAGACTGGTCGACTTCTCCTTCCCCTCGCCATGGGTCTGCCTAGTGGCACCCCTCCAGTGCGAGGCGCAGGCTGGGACAGTGGGGCCCAGGGTGTTCCAACCTGCATTCCACCACCGCAACTGGGACCCGCAACCTCGGAAGGTGTGAAACCATTGAATGCCATGGCAGAGCTCATGGAGGTGTCTGTCAAAGTGATGCCCTGTACCATGGACTGATCCATATCATGATCAGCATTCTCCCGTGAACACAGATCCATGGACCCCTCCTCCCCCCACCCGCCTTGGTCTGGAGCGGATGCATCTGGATCTTCTTGTTGATCTTCAGGATGTTCAGGATTGTCGTCATCTTCTGCAAAATGCAACAGATTAGTCAAATGGTTAGCAGGAAAGGAGGGGGCAGCATGGGTGGAATGAGTAGTCTCACACGTAGCAGGCCAGTCAGCAGGTTGATTTGAAGGGCGACGATGCATTTTCATGATTGACCCTCACCCTCGCGTGTGGGCCCAGCTTGTGCAGAGCTGATTCTTTTTCTGCAAGTGCGACTCAGCAAGGCAGTGACCCTCTGTTCCAGTGGTGATAGTTGGTGCAGATTTGGCGGTCCTCCTCCTGTTCTCGTTCTCTCCCTTTTGTTGTGAGCCAATTTCTTCTGCAAAGATGAAAATGTAATTTTTGCCACATGGTGAGCTTCTGATGGATGGGACATATACAGATGATCACAGTAACAATTGCAATTCCATTTAAAACTCGATAATACTTACACTCACTACTTGACCAATGTCCAGCCATTTCTATTTACACTGGCTTCCAGTTCTTACGGTCTTCACCCCTGTGGAGAATTCTTCTGCAACTCGGTTCCAGCGTCTCCTAATTTCTTTGGGTGGAACTTTTGTGGGACCACTCTTACTGATATCCAGCTCCTGCCACATGTCCTCAATGACAGTGACTAGTTTCTCCACCTCCTCATGCAAGAAGTTCTTCATCCTTGTTGCATGCTCTTGCGTCATTGGTGTATTGGATTTACACTCAAGTGATCTTGAAAACACACAGTTCTCACCTTTCAGGCATCTATGCAGCACTCCTTTCCACTCCCTCAGCCACCCAAAAATCACAATTCACACCTTACCTTCTAATATGGCCCACTGCCAATGCTGCTGAGGCATTGAGGATGCTCCCCCTTTAAAAGGCCGATTGCCAAGGATCCTGGCCCATTGCGCATGCGCGCACGCTTTAATGCGCACATGCACAAACGGTCATGCGTCCCCCTGCCGGCACTTGAGGACATGCCGGGCCCAAGCATCGCCCCCCTGCCGGCTGTGCTGAACAAGCGCGGCCTAAGCTCCACCTCCCGCAGGTTTCTCAGCGCACGCCACGGGACCACAGGGATCCAGGAACGGCCAAATTATCCCGGTAAGTTTTCAGTGCGTTTTCTCCACCACGAAGTCGGCGCACCATATCTAACTATACCGCTCTAAGCAGCTGGGAAATTTGGGGCCAAAATGTTGCATAATGTAAACTGTCTTGAAATAAAGGACACACACAAAATGCGTTGAGGCAAATTCATCTAGAATTTTTAAATACCTTCTTTTTCTTATCTGTCTGATTCTGCTCCAGCAGCTAACACAGTACAGATAGCTGCAGAGTAGCAAACCCACGCAATACTGCTCATTGCAGCCAGCTCAGCCTATTTACAGGAGATAAGTGCTTGTGTCACTTGTTTATTTATAAATTTCCTGAAGCAGTTGTATCAAAAACAGACCGAGCTTAAAGCTGAGACTCACAACTGTAAAAATAAGCTGGTGTATTCAATAGGATACAGCTCTTGATTTTTTTTCTCTGAGAATGAATGTTGTTAGTGCTCTATCTGGGAGCTAAGCCTTGAGAGCTTTGAAGTGGTCAACAACATTTTTAATTGCTATGTTGTGAATCTATTGCTTTTGTGGTCATAAATTTAACTGCCACAGCAGTCGAAACAGTTTATTGTGATCGTTCTTGGGAACCTCGAGCTTTATCTTATGTTAAGACCATCAGCAGGCTGGGGCCATTAGAGGGAGCAGCGTGCGACACCCCGGCCCGGAAATCAGCGCGGTCCCGACCTGCAAGACCATCAGCAGGCCGGGGCCATTGGAGGGAGCAGTGTGCGGCGGCATACCACTGCAGGGAGCAGCGCGTCCTGCTGCAGGAGGGCAATGGCTGCGAAGCTGGGTCGCTGATTGCAGTACGGGCAGGCACAGCAGATGGGGCGAAGGAGCAGCAAGAGTTCATAGAAGGCAGTGACCGGGGCCCAGGAGAGGCATGAGTCTGGGGCCCAGAAGAGGCACCTGTACAAGTATTGGTGCAGCCAGGGCACACGCTAGAGGGGGGTGGCAGAGGAAACTGCGCTGTTAGCCAGGCGCTGAAGCCCAGTGCCAGTGGGTCGGCCCAACGAATAATGACCTGGTATAAGTCGCAATACCCTAATTTCTGACTGTGCTAGAATCCGCCATCTCTGATAATGATCCCACCTGGCTTAAGGCCTGAGAGCATTTGGGACCCTTGCGCTAAACTTTCCGTTTCACATCGCTGCGCTAGTGCCCATATATCGCCCCAAAATGGCTGATATCGCCCAAAGCTGGAAAGTTGGACACATCGCCGAGCTTATCGCTGAGTTGATCGCCCGGCCCAACTTTCAGCTCACATCACCGAGGTGATTGCTAAGGTGATCGCACACACGTCGCCCAGCGTAACTTTCGGCACATCGCTGGGCTGATCGCTCGCCGAGAACATCGCTGGAGAATAGTTGCTACTGCCTGGCATTCCTCGGCACTACAGACCCATTTTGAACGTTGGAGGAAGAGAGGAAGCCTCTTAAACAGGGGCTTAGCTAGTTTGTGAATTATTTAAGGACCTTTTACATAAGAACATAACAACATAAGAAATAGGAACAGGGGTAGGCCATACGGCCCCTCGAGCCTGCTCCACCATTCTATAAGATCATGGCTGATCTGGTCATGGACTCAGCTCCACTTCCCCGCCCATTCCCCATAACCCCTTATCCCCTTATCATTTAACAAACTGTCTATTTCTGTCTTAAATTTATTCAATGTCCCAGCTTTCACAGCTCTCTGAGGCAGCTAATTCCACAGATTTACAATCCTCTGAGAGAAGAAATGTCTCCTCATCTCTGTTTTAAATGGGCGGCCCCTTATTCTAAGATCGTGCCCTCTAGCTCTAGTCTCCCCCATCAGTGGAAACATCCTCTCTGCATCCACCTTGTCAAGCCCCCTCATAATCTTATACGTTTCGATAAGCTCACCTCTCATTCTTCTGAATTCCAATGAGTAGAGGCCCAACCTACTCTACCTTTCCTCATAAGTCAACCCCCTCATCCCCGGAATCAACCTAGTGAACCTTCTCTGAACTGCCTCTAAAGCAAGTATATCCTTTCTTAAATATGGAAACCAAAACTGCACGTAGTATTCCAGGTGTGGCCTCACCAATACCTTATATAGCGGTAGTAAGATAGATACACTCAAAATTAGAGGTTTTATTATATTTACACAAAAAAAGTCACGTTTCATATTTATTTGGTCTGGCCTGGACATTGTTTAACAACAGTTGCACAAATGTTCTATTTTAACTTACGTTATTAGAAGACACTGCACAACAATTGTAAAGTGAAATAAAATGGTTTTAATAAAATGACAACTTTTGAACATTATTTTTCAATTACAAACACCAAACACCCTCCCATCACCCCCCCACCCCCGCCCCAACCCCCCCACCCACACCCCAACAGTGGAACGACAACACCAACAATAAATGTGAACAATAGGAACAATATTAAAAAGAGTGCACCCCCCTCCCTACCTGCAGCCACGTTTCGCTCCAGATCCTGGACCCCCTGTGTCATTACCTTACCCATCCATTTTGGTCCCCGGATACTGCTGCAAAGCCGGCATGCAGTGGATAATGGCAAGACTTCCTGCCATGGTGGGGGACATGCTGGGACGGTCGCCTGTTGGGGGGCTGTTAGAGGGGAAGTCAAAACAGGGGGATCGCCTTCCAAGTCAGGAGGTGGTGCATCCTTCAGGATCATCTGCTGCGTCGCCTCCACTTGGCGAGCAGATACCCGGGAGAATTTCTGCATGAACCCCACAAACACCTGGAGCTGCTCGCACTGGATCGCGACAGACTCCTCGCACAGTCATGCCAGCCTCTCCATGCGGTCATCCAGGGTAGGCCTTTGCTCAAGCCATTGGCCCGGCCTCCATGGGGTCTGCAACAGCACCAATGTGTGCCTTGTCGTCGCCAACTCCATGCCGCTTGGTGCCGGTACCTCCTCAGTTGGAATCCCCATCATGGCCGCAGGTTCCCCAGACAGAGGGATGCAAGGGGCATCCTCCTCTGTCTTCAGATATTCCTCCTCCTCCTCTTCACCATCCGTGGTGAATGACACATGCAGCGGGTCAGGTCCATGTGAGCATCTGACCTCCTGTTGCGCCTCTGGAGCTGGTAAAGCTGCAAAACACAATTGAGATTATCAGAGCAGAAAGCATTGTTGCGCCACGCTGGCATATGTAGGAGGAGCAGCTCTAATCCTGTTATGTATTTAACCCCTTGTACCCCGCATCACACCTCTCCACCAGAAGGCCTACCTTTTGGAATCCCAAGGGATCCCAGCATCCCTTGGGAGCACAGTATATAAGCAGGGAACCCACGAGGTACCTGCACTCTGGAACGATAATAAAGGAGCTAAGGTCACACTTGCTCATTACATACAGTACTCGGTCTGACCATTTATTATGAGTATAACAAATCCCATAAATGTAACCGAGAAACGTTACATATTAATGCATCATATAATGGTATCTGTGGCAGTACATCTATGTGGAATTCACTGCGCCAGAGAGCTGCGGAGGCTGGATCAGTCACAGATTACCGAATAATAAGGGAGCGAGGGTTTATGGGGTGTGGACAGAGAAGGGGACAGATGGCCAGATGGCCTGCTCTTATGTTCTTATGTTCTTATGTTGTCAACTTGAGCATGGCAGAGAGTCGCACAGAGGCTGCATGTATAACATGACATCATTCATCTATATGATAATGAAATGATGTCACATAGCTTTTACACTGCTTGACACGTTACTCACGTGGCGCATGGGATGGTCCAGTAACACCATGGGTGGTGACCGCTCGACTGTGGGCCCCCACTAGTGCCGCAGCACGTTCCTCCAGGTCGCTCAGTGGCTATATTACAGCAGGGCCTCCCCCAGTGCACCTCAGCTGTGCCTAATTATGAGATATTTTCCCCTGCAAACGTGAATAGAGCATGGCATAAGCCACTTGGCTAGCTTATGTTATTTATACACAACAGCTTCCAACATTATATGCTAATAGGGGTTGTGTCCACAATTGATGCACGGTATAACAAAGATCGGTATATTTAGAGGCTAACGCTTGCCACATACATCTCTCTTGAATACAATCTACATTGAAGTTGGCAATGACAGTATCTAATGTCCAAAAGTGTCCCATGCCAAACAGTGAGCAAAGGCAGCTCTCCCTCAGTCCATGCTGGGTCCCTGTGTAAGTGGCAACAGCCAGACAGACTTCAAAAGGGCACAGGTTCATGGCCCTGTCCAGTTCTTAGCAGAGATGATAGATTTAATCTAAGTTAGAATAACAAGCTTACATTCAATCAAGGAGAATTACCATTATAATGATTATTATACTTAGAATGTGCATCATTAAAATATAAAGTCGTACTTACTCTTGCTGAAGCAATGAGGCTGTTTCAGAGTTTGCAGCACTGGTCAGAGCTCCTGGGCTCGTGGGACGCAGAGGAGACAACATCGGCTATCTCGCCCCATAACCTGCGGTATGCCCGTGGTGCTGGTTTCTCACCACGCTCCCCCCCCCCCCCGGTCAATTGGGCCCACTGGGAGTGCACCTCCGCCACGAGGGCCTCGTTGGCCTCCTATGAGAAGGGTTTGACCCTCTTCCTTCCCCTCTCCACATCTCTCCCACTTTTATAGCTATCAGACATATTTCTCTGACTTTCTCTCTCTCTCTTTTGTCTCACCTCTCTGCCTCTGCCTTCCTCTTCTCTCTCTATCTCTCTCTCTCTCTCTCTCCTCTCTCGATCTCGCCCCCTTCTGCGCATGTGTGGATGATCCCTGACCTCCCGAAATGCGGGAAAACATGGCCACCAAAAAAACATTTTTAAAATTTGCTCATGCAGTTCCTAGGGAAGCTTTTGCCTTCACCATCGCTGGGCGATCGCTGGGTGATGTCACATCGCTGGGCTCTCGCTTTTCCCATTTCACATCGCTGGCCTATCGCCGAGCCGAAAGTCGCTATCCAAAGAATGGCCGATGGTCCAGCGATCATGAAGGCTGCAACATCGTTAAGGCTGGAACATCGCCCATTTTTTGGGCCCTAACGAACAAAGTGGAAAGTCCAGCCCCAAGTGTTTAATAAAATTTTTATCTAAAAAAAAATTAATGCTGATTTTAATAATAGCTTTATTTTTGTTTGGATTCAAGGTGTGAGCAGCCAGCAAAGATTGGAGTTTCCCGGAGCCTGCTGGTAGCATAAAGCAACTGCTTTATGTCAGTGGATTAAAATACGAACTAAGCAAAATAATTGTGAACAATTCCAATGATCTTAAATCATGCTACAATTCAGACTCATTACATGATATGCTATATAGTATTAGTATTACAAGGCACACTTTGAGCAGGCCCCAAACTGTATCACTAGGCTGAAATGAATAGATCAACAAGAAAACTTTAAAAAAAATCATAATAGGACGTTAACATGGAGACCTACATTTGAATTTTAGGTCAACTGATATTGTCACATAGATTTCATCTAGAGATTGAGTTTTCCAAAGCTCAACCAGGTTATTCATATCTGTCAAAATATATCTCCAACTAGTTCCATAAGGAATGCCACTGAAAATATCCATAAAGATGACTACATTGTACCATATCATCTTCTGAAACAAAAGGAAAACAAGAATAATAAGACAATGGAGAATTGACAGGGAACAAAAGGAGCAAGCCAGGGCAAGCAGCTTGAGATGTTACTCAGATTAGTGTTTGACCTTTGGCGATCTGATTGAGAATGCAGAGGCAAGATTTTATTTCATCCAATCAGGGAGGGTGGTGGTGGCGATCGGGGAGGGTCAAGTTTGCGAGCAGGGGTGGGGAGCAGTGGCTGGCAGCCTCCTGCTCCTTCGGCTCCACATTCAGATAAGTATATTTAAAAAACTTAACTTTTTGGCGGCGGCATGCAGCGGTCCTTTAAGGATGCATGGAGACCTGGTTTCCTTGAACGCAGCCGACATCTGCTGCCTCAGTGCAACCTATTATTGCAAAGGGGGTCTTAAACAGGCGTTTGGCTTATTTGCATGTGCAAAGGGCTGTTTCATGCGCAGGCCCTGGATGCCTATTTTTCTGTCTATACCAATATGGTAGGTGGTCCACCTTTGGCTCACAATGAGTGTGTGCTTCCTGCACGTCATATTGGAAGCTTAAGCAGCCACGTAGCACCATCAAATTTCTATGCCAGTCTCTCCTCTAAGTGTGTTCCAAACAGTGTAGCAGTGTTATATCTGGTTATTGCTGTTAGTACTGTAACACCAATTGTAAATATTAAATTAGCAAGCCAAAACAACTTCTTGCTTTTTATGTTGATTTCAGCATTTTTCTGATGTGTGCTGAAAAACAAACCCCCTATTTTATTGACCAATTAAAAAGCATTAAAATTCCCTATCCTCTACTATATTTAACTACACAATTCATGCCTTGTTAAAACAGTAGCAGCACAGTTTATAAAGTCTAATTACTAATAAAAAAAGCTTTTTAAAACTGTAGAGATGGGTGTGCTTATGGATCAGTTCATTAGGTAATGGGCATTGCATTTCGACACTAATGGTTAAATTCAATGGGCTGTAAATTCATCAGCCTTCTGCTGCGTTTTTCAGCGGTATTTCATTGTTTTGGGCAGATAACGGTGCGGCGGGAAATTCAATGAAGTCTTTCGCCGGCAACTTTAAAAAACTGCTGGAGAGCAGACCGCCGGTGTGCAAGACTGGAAAAAGTGCTTCCCCCCGAGTTTGGTCACAGCGGTGACCGATAGATGGGAAAACAAAAACCGCTGTGAGAAACCTGTCAGTGCAGCCCTTGGAAATGGCGGTAGGTATGAAAACCTGCAAAAAAGGTAAGTTAAAGTTTATTTTAAAATTCTTTTGCAGCGATTCACTAGAAGAGGGTTTCCACCGCCTATTTTGCCCACCAGGTGGATTTTTTCCATTTTTTCATGAATTTTCCGTGGAGATTTCATAGTGGAGTCATCGCATTTTTTTTGGCAGCTAACCGGTGGCAGCAGTTTTTCATGAATTTCCAGCCGAATAACTGTTAACAGCTCACGGAAATCAAAAATAAACCAGGAAATAAATTTGATTCCTTCTCAAGAAAATCTGACAGGAGTTGCTTTATTCATACTGTGAAAGTAATAGAACAGAAATAAAACAAAACCGTTCCAAATATTCCTAGAAATGCATGTTTGAAAAAATATAAATTATGTGCAATATGCAAATGCAAAAGGAGAAATGTTAAATTAGATACAGTTTACAATCACAGTGGCATGGGCATTGCAATTTTTATCCATTTTTGGTTTCCTATATGGGTCCAGTGATATGGCATCATTGGTATTCGTCAGCACTTAATGTGTTGTGGCTTTGGGTTAATCCCATTGTTCATGCTGTCCTATATTTTATCACTGCACTGTGTAACACTACTAACAGTGTACAGCATGTCACGCTTTTATCATCATCATAGGCAGTCCCTCGGAATCAAGGAAGACTTGCTTCCACTCTTAACATGAGTTCTTAGGTGGCTGAACAGTCCAATATGAGAACCACAGTCTCTGTCACAGGTGGGACAGACAGTGGTTGAAGGAAAGGATGGCGGGGAGTCTGGTTTGCCGCACACTCCTTCCGCTGCCTTCGCTTGATTTCTGCATGCTCTCGCCGATGAGATACAAGAAGCTCAGCGGATGCACTTCCTCTATTCAGGGCGGTCTTTGGCCAGGGACTCCCGGGTGTCAGTGAGGATGTCGCACTTTATTGGGGAGGCTTTGAGGGTGACCTTGTAACGTTTCCGCTGCCCAACTTTGGCTCATTTGCAGTGGACGAGTTTCGAGTAGAGCGCTTGCTTTGGGAGTCTCGTGTCTGGCATGTGAACTATGTGGCCTGCCCAGTGGAGCTAATCAAGTGTGGTCAGTGCTTCAATGCTGGGGATGTTGGCCTGGACGAGGACACTAACATTGCTGCGTCTGTCCTCTCAGGGAATTTGTAGGATCTTGTGGAGACATCGTTGGTGGTATTTCTCCAGCGACTTGAGGTGTCTACTGTACATGGTCCACGTCTCTGAGCCATACAGAAGGGCGGGTATGACTACGGCCCTGTAGACTATGAGCTTGGTGACAGTTTTGAGGGTCTGGTCTTCAAACACTATCTTCCTCAGGCGGCCGAAGGCTGGACTGGCGCACTGGAGGTGGTGTTGGATCTCGTCGTCAAAGCCTGCTCTTGTTGATAGGAGGCTCTCGGGATAAGGGATGTGATCCACGTTGTCCAGGGCCGCACCTTGGATCTTGATGTCTGGGAGGCAGTGCTGTGCGGCGAGGACAGATGGGTGGAGGATCTTTGTCTTACTGATGTTTAGCTTAAGACCCATGCTTTCCGTATGCCTCAGTAAATACGTCGACTATATCGTGGAGTTCAGCCTCTGTGTGTGCACAGACGCAGGTGTTGTCCGCCTACTGTAGCTCGACGACAGAGCTTAGGGTGGTCTTGGACCTGGCCTGGAGGCAGCGAAGGTTTAACAGGTTCCCACTGGTTCTGTAGTTTAGTTCCACTCCAGCGGGGAACTTGTCAACTGTAAGGTGGAGCATGGCAGCGAGGAAAATTGAGAAGAGGTTTGAGGCGATGGCGTAGCCCTGTTTGACCCCGGTCCGGATGTGGATTGGGTCTGTGATGGATCCGTTGGTAAGGATCACAGCCTGCATGTTGTCGTGCAGCAGGCGGATGATGATGACATCCGAAACGGAGGAGGATGCTCCATGACCCTTGTGGTTGACAGTGTCAAAGGCCTTTGTAAGGTCGAAGAAGGCCATGTATAAGGGCTGGCACGGTTCCCTACATTTTTCCTGCAGCTGTCGCACTGCAAAGATCATGTCCATTGTGCCCCAGAGGGGATGAAATCCGCACTGCGACTCCGGGAGGAGCTCCTCGGCCACGGGGAGAAGACGGTTGAGGAGGACTCTAGCGATGACATTCCCAGTGGCTGATATTGTACGGCTGTCTCGCTCTTTTTGCTTCGTTGCTTTAAACGTCGAATTACACACACTCAGTTGTAGTAAACATAGAAACATAGAAACATAGAAAGTAGGTGCAGGAGTAGGCCATTCGGCCCCTTGAGCCTGCACCACCATTCAATAAGATCATGGCTGATCATTCACCTCAGTACCCCTTTCCTGCTTTCTCTCCATACCCCTTGATCCCTTTAGCCGTAAGGGCCATATCTAACTCCCTCTTGAATATATCCAATGAACTGGCATCAACAACTCTCTGCGGTAGGGAATTCCACAGGTTAACAACTCTCTGAGTGAAGAAGTTTCTCCTCATCTCACCCCTAATCCTTAGACTATGTCTCCTATTCTGAACTTCCCCAACATCGGGAACATTCTTCCTGCATCTAACCTGTCCAGTCCCGTAAGAATTTTATATATTCCTATGAGATCCCCTCTCATCCTTCTAAACTCCAGTGTATACAGGTCCAGTCGATCCAGTCTCTCCACTATGTCAGTCGTGCCATCCCAGGAATCAGTCTGCTGAACCTCCGCTGCACTCCCTCAATAACAAGAACGTCCTTCCTTAGATTAGGAGACCAAAACTGAACACAATATTCCAGGTGAGGCCTCACTAAGACCCTGTACAATTGCAGTAAGACCTCCCTGTTGCTATACTTAAATCCCCTAGCTATGAAGGCCAAAATACCATTTGCCTTTTTCACCGCCTGCTGTACCTGCATGCCAACTTTCAATGACTGATATACCATGACACCCAGATTTCGTTGCATCTCCCCTTTTCCTAATGTGCCGCCATTCAGATAATATTCTGCCTTTGTGTTTTTGCCACCAAAGTGGATAACCTCACATTTATCCACATTATACTGCATCTGCCATGCGTTTGCCCACTCACCTAACCTGTCCAAATCACCCTGCAGCCTCTTAGCATCCTCCTCACAGCTCACACCGCCACCCAACCTAGTGTCATCTGCAAACTTGGAGATATTACGCTCAATTCCTTCATCTAAATCATTCATGTATATTGTAAATACCTGGTGTCCCAGCACTGAACCCTGCGGCACCCCACTAGTCACTGCCTGCCATTCTGAAAAGGACCCGTTTATCCCGACTCTCTGCTTCCTGTCTGCCAACCAGTTCTCTATCCACGTCAGCACATTACCCCCAATACCATGTGCTTTAATTTTGCACACCAATCACTTGGGTGGGACCTAGTCAAAAGCCTTTTGAAAGTCCAAATACACCACATCCACTGGTTCTCTTTGTCCACTCTACCAGTTACATCCTCAAAAAATTCTAGAAGATTTGTTAAGCTTGATTTCCCTTTCATAAATCCATGCTGACTTGGACTGATCCTGTCATTGCTTTCCAAATTCGCTGCTATTTCATCTTTAATAATTGATTTCAACATTTTCCCCACTACTGATGTCAGGCTATAATGACCCATTTTCTCTCTCCCTCCTTTCTTAAAAAGTGGTGTAACATTAGCTACCCTCCAGTCCATAGGAACTGATCCAGAATCGATAGACTGTTGGAAAATGATCACCAATGCATCCACTATTTCGAGGGCCACTTCCTTAAGTACTCTGGGATGCAGACTATCAGGCCCCAGGGATTTATCGGCCTTCAATCCCATCAATTTCCCTAACACAATTTCCCGCCTAATAATGATTTCCTTCAGTTCCTCCTTCCCACTAGTTCATCGGTCCCCTAGTATTTCCGGAAGGTTATTTGTGTCTTCCTTCGTGAAGACAGAACCAAAGTATTTGTTCAACTGGTTTGCCATTTCTTTGTTCCCCATTATAAATCACCTGAATCTGACTGCAAGGGACCTACTTTTGTCTTCACTAATCTTTTTCTCTTCACATATCTAGAGAAGCTTTTGCAGTCAGTTTTTATGTTCCCAGCAAGCTTCTTCTCATACTCTATTTCCCCCTCCTAATTAAACTCTTTGTCCTCTTTTGCTGAATTATAATATTCTCCCAGTCCTCAGGTTTGCTGCTTTTTCTGGCCAATTTATATGCTTCTTTCTTGGATTTAACACTATCCTTAATTTCCCTTGTTAGCCACGGTTGAGCCACCTTCCCCTTTTTATTTTTACTCCAGACGGGATGTACAATTGTTGAAGTTCATCCATGTGATCTTTAAATGTCTGCCATTGCCTATCCACCGTCAACCCTTTAAGTATCATTTGCCAGTCTATTCTAGCCAATTCACATCTCATACCATCGAAGTTACCTTTCCTTAAGTTCAGGATTCTAGTCTCTGAATTAACTGTGTCATTCTCCATCTTAATAAAGAATTCTACCATATTATGGTCACTCTTCCCCAAGGGGTCTCGCACAACAAGATTGCTAATTTGTCCTTTCTCATCACACATCACCCAGTCCAGGATGGCCAGCCCTCTAGTTGGTTCCTCGACATGTTGGTCTAGAAAACCATCCCTAATACACTCCAGGAAATCCTCCTGCACCGTATCGTTACCAGTTTGGCCGGATCAGGTCTTTTATTTAGACATTCAGGCATTCAGACATTCACAAGACAATTCTCTGCTTGCAAAGGCAGGTCTCCAAGAAGTTACACACCTGTCGAAATTCCAGTGTCTCGATAGTCCATAAGTGTGTGTGACAAAAGCCAGTTCCATCATTTATATCCAAAAAGCCTTTGAACTCTTATTTCTTTGCATTTAGACAATCACGGCTAACTGCTTTCTGAATCATTTAACATACAGATGTCATCAAATCTTAACATCGTTTAGTAACAAGGTACTTGTCATGTATTCAACTGTCATTGTAACCCATGTATAAGCTGACCTAAGTTGTACACCTTGAGAACACTGACCAAAGGGGACGAACTTGTGGGAGACACTCCTAACCTGGACTTTCAGGTATAAAAGGGGAAGCTCCACCCACCTTCATCACTTGAGGTCTTGGTAATAAAGGTAACTGATCACAGAGTGATCTTTTCTCAAGTATGGGCCTCGTGTGCATTTATACTGTATAGTAAGGACATATTATTGGTGACGAGAAACTAGGATTTAAACCACGCGAGCATGGCCACTAGCAGCACAGAAGAGAGGTACTGTATTGGTGATGATTGGGACGACTTTATTGCGAGACTATAGCGAAGTTTTGTCACTAAGGAATGGTTGGGACAGGATTCGGCCGACAAACACAGGGCTCATCTCCTAACGGTTTGTGGATCCAGAACGTACTCCCTGATGAAGTTGGCTTTCCCTACCCCCTCTCTGCCAATCACGCCTCCCCAGAGGGCTGTGTCCTTGCCGATCCTGATGTTGAAGTCGCTGAGGAGGATGAGTTTGTCACCTGCGGGGACACAGGTCAGGGATTTTTTGAGGTTGGAGTAAAAACTCTCTTTGGCCTCATCTGTTGCATCGAGTGTTGGGGCGTACGCACTGATGACTGTGGCACTCTGGTTCCGGGATAGGGTGAGTCAAACGCCATGAGGCATTCGTTAACCCCGCAGGGGGAGTCTTTGAGGCCATCGACCAGCTCGTTTGTGATGGTGAAGCCGACTCTTTGGAGGCGGCGTTCTGCCTCTGGTTTCCCTTTCCAGAAGAAGATGTAACCTCCACCTTGTTCCTTGAGCTGGCCTTCCCCTGCCCACCGGATCCCATTTAGGGTGGTGATGTCACACTATTAATATTAAGACTGAACATACAATAAAGTGCTGTGGGGTACTGGGCACTATGATTATGATTTATTGTCCTTTAGTGAACAGCTTGCTAACCAGTTTCTGCATCACAACTGCATCATGGCCTTTCAGTGGCATTGATCACAAATAGAAAACCCAAAGGTGTCGAAAGTCACTGCAACAGTCACAATACCTGACAGCTTTTGTCCTAAAAAGCAACTGTTCCAGGCATTGGCTCAAAGTATCTGCAGAGGATTTTTTAATTGATTGATCTGGTGTCTACTGTTTTCTGCATGCTGCATTTAATAAACATATGAGGGGTGAAATTGCCCCATGTCCCGATTGGGGGCGGTAACATTCTGGGGCGGGGACATTTCGTGCTCTGTGCGGAAGTCCCGTCTCCGCCGTTAAATTGGGCTTATCACTCCTCAAAGAAACCGGAGCACAATCTCCGGCGCTCCACTTCCATTGGGGGCAGGTCTCGGGCACTACTGGGTGAAAAGTTCAGCATAGCGCTGACATGTCTCAACGCCCCCCACCAGCGCCCCCCCCCAGTTCAGTTAAAGGGGAGGGCCGCTGCGCAGTCTGCACAGCCTCTGATGGCCACCACGGCAGCGTGCGACCGGACCAGCAGCCCGGCACGCAAGACGGAGTGCTGGGCTGCACAGTAGCGGCCTGGATCACACTAGTGCCGCCCTCGTTGAGCTGACCCGAGAGTCAGCTGACAAAAGGAGGTAACGGCCCGGGATGCTGGCGCCCTCCCCATTAATCACCACCCCAAGAGCGAATGTCAGCCAGCTTCACCAACCGCCCCAACCTCGTGGCTCGCGGGGCAATTTTCCCCACAAGTCGTTAAGAGATCGGCACGGGGCGGTGAGGGGTTGGCGCACACGCCGATTACATCATCGCCGGTTGCACAACGGTCCGTGGCGCTAACCGCAGGGCGTGGCGCTGCCATGGCAGTGCCTCCGCAACCTCGTGGCCAATTTCCCGGGAGACAGTAGCACCACCCTCCCCCGGGTGAAAACTGTCTTGTGCCTCCGGAGGTGCTAACGGGGCTATAAAAAGGAGCAATTTTGCCCCCATGATTTATAAACCGAGGGAGAGTTCAGTGTAATTTTAGATTGTTGGGGATCAATAAACTATATTATGGTGAAGCTGAAGCCAGTAAAGAGGTTTTTAACACTCAAACCAGCCCTAGCCCGTGGCACTGTTGCCACTATGTTGGGTAGTCATGGCAAATTATAAGAATAATTATTTATTAACTTTGTTTTTAGGCAACGATGACCTCGCTAGAGAAGGATTGCCACAATATCTGTCACCCATTAAGACTGTAGGAGTAGGTATGAACCAAACAGATGTAATTTTCCATTAACTGTTTCCTAAAATGCTACGGGGAGTACAGATGGGCATTTTTATATATCTCTTTTGCACAGACAGGTTTACCACAATGGATAGGATTTCCTCTCTAAGTCTACAGCTAGAATCAAGGTGCTAAGACATGTGAGAGATGCTATATTCCCTTTTAAAATGTAATGTAGATATATTTTTATCAAATATAAGTGAAAATATGTGGCCTAGAAATGTGATATTGTGCGCCATTTTTTCAGGCACAAAATGGTCTCCTGTAACTCGCCAACTAAATCACTAAGCTATGCCATTAAATGCAGCTATTAACACTTGCTGTAGCTATTCCTCTCTCTATTCAGGAACAGAACAGCTTTAAAGGTGACCAGCATCTGTTTAAGAGTTGCTCTTGCAAGATAAGCCGTGCTTGTCCTGGGTTGCTCCTAGTGCATCATGGGCTGTCCCCAGGAGCACCACAATTTCATGCGAATGAGCTCATTTCGCATTATAGCACAAGGTCAACTTTCTGCTCTCCAGGCACACACCGTGCCTGCAGTGCTGAGGTTCCAGCACTACTGCGCTGAGACTGCATTATCAGCCCCTGTGTGTGCCCAAATTTTGCATCATTGTTTCTTGTTGCTAGAGGCAATAATATTGAAAGGTTTAACTTATGAAGATGTTCTATTCACAGTCAAATCTCCATATCTGTTTGTACATTTCATTTTATTTTATTTGAACAGATTTATTAATAATTTTCAGTCGGTTCCCCTACAGCGTTCTGTTCACGAAGGGATATTGCTCACTTTTGAGTGATTTTGCAAGGAGCTAAATGTATTAATTTTTAAAAAATATTTTTAAAGAGCAAATGAATGTTTACTCATAAGGTTACCGTTGTTCAGCTGTTTTATGATTTTAAATTGGTCAGTCATCAAATTCATTTCCATATCCAGCAAATGATAGCTCCCCCGCCCCAATTCCCGCCCCGCCCAATTCTGTCCCGAGATCAACTGGTGATGTGGGTGGATGGATGTCCCTGTCTGCTTGAGAAACCGGATCAGATTTGGCAGAAGTGCTTAGCTGCAGTTGGTTCAGCTTCACACATACAAAAACACATTACTGGCACCAGGGGCACCAGTCTATTTATAATTATTGTGGGGTTTTATTTGTTTTTCATGAAGACGCAATTCTAATATCTCCACCACCAACAATGATACATTAAAGGTGAGGAAAAGTGCAGGGAGAGTACTTTGGACATAACGTGTTGTTTCCTTCTCTCTTTACTGTGAAAAAATAGTATTAAAATGTTCTATCTTTTTTTATATATGTAGACTATAAATATACTCTCTGTGTAGTGACTGTATAGTTGCATAAGATGGAGACTTGTTTACCTGATGTACTATCAATAAGGTTTACATTGTGTATATACATGCTGGCACCACTAGAGGGTGCAACTGGTGGAGACCAAGTTTTCCTGCCCTGGTGGCAGGGGCTGTATAAAAGGGGAGCCACCATGCGGCTGCCTCACTCTGGAGTTACGACTAAAGGACCAAGGTCACTACAGTTTGAGTACAACACATTGCCTCGTGGAGTCATTCATAGATACATTACAGACATAATAACTTTCATGAAATATGTCTGATTTATTGATGTTCTTTATTGCAATGCAGATCTACCATGTTTGATCTTCCACTTGACAAGGTAGCCACTTCATCAATTTCAGGTATAGAAGTATCAGTGAACAGCTCTTGGACGATGATCAGAAGGCGGCGAAGTCAGAAACGTCAGTGTTACGTAGGTTCTGTTAATTATAAACTTTTCACACTTCCCAATTAGCATTTCTACCAGTCCTGATTTTCCATTTTCGGTTTTATCGAATTAACAGCTTTGAGGGCAACCACTTCAGAAGTGTGCCAATAAAACGGTGAGTATATTATTGTGAATCTAATGACGAGAAACCACAATAGGACAAAAATTAGAATAACAGAAACAACAATTAGTGCAGCCAACCTGTGATAGGGACAATGTTGTGCAGGAAATTCATGGCCTGTAGAATGTGATAATCGCTTGGCATTCCTTCTCAGTGAAACCTGACAGCTGCACTTCACTTCTGTTTATCATTCAGACAGATTAATTTTCTCTTTTCTTGTCACATGGTATATTTGTTTATTTCCTGAAAGAGCACATAAAGGAGTCAGATAAAGATATAGTTGTGACCAACAAAGAAATGAGAACAGATCTGACATACACCAGAAGGACAACAGACCTACACGATACTCTGACCAAACAGAAAACTGACACACAATAGTTACAGTTAACGATGGAATGGTACATTTCCAGAGATTTCTTCAGAAAACTTATTTTCCTAATCATAAAATTGAGATCATTCTTTTTTTGAAATGGTCAATAGCGAAGTACCCCTCACACTATGACCCTTGGAACATGGGATGGGGAGGCTATTGAGCGAGCGGAGGTGGTCTCATTGAAGAAATGAGCCTGGTAAGGGCTGAGGGAGAGCTGGCAGGGAAGCTGAAAAGGGATATGAAAGGATATTATATGGCCAGTATAGAGTTGAGGGGGGACAAGACTGGGGGAGGAGGGGTGACAAGACTGGGGGAGGAGGGGGAAACAGCAGCTTAAAGCAACTGCATATGTCTAGATCTTTGAGACAAAATATCCATTATTTTCTCGCCCTTGGCAGTGGAGGTGAGGTTGGAGAGGCGGGGGTATGGGGACAGAAAAAGCAGTTGGTTGTTGAGAAAAGGAGTCTGAGATTGTTCTTATCAGGCGGCTTGTCTAATGAGAGGGAGGTGTGGCACCTGCCGAAGGGACTTGCAATGATTGTTCTCTTGTTTTCTCCAAATGGAAAAAGAAAGTGACAGCCAGCTTTGAAGCTAAAGCTATCCTACCATTTATAGCAATAATAAAACCTCACTGCTAAAATCATAGGCCTTATAGATTCAATAGAGCGCTTTCATTTGTTTCTGTGAGTGTTGAGTTAACTCTGCCTCCATAGTGACCTCTTGTTTTCGGTCATCTGTCTGACGAAGTTAGACACCCAAAACACTATAGTCTTTTTGCTTTAAATATGCTGTTGGATCTGCTGTGCATTTTGTTTTTTATTTTTTGTTTTCACTCACTGTTCAGCCACAAACAAATTAAAGAAATATTGGAACCCACTGGCACAGCTCCTGTACCATCCTGAGGTGAGATGGTAGGAGCGTGCCATTTCCCATATGAGTGAGAACCCCACCAAGAGCAGCGAGGTTTGGATTCGATTTTTAGTGGCTGAATTTTTCTAGAGTTTCTCGAGTTCATCCGCTATAACTTTATGACGTTTGTTCTAGGCTTTTCATGGCTCTTCCGCTGAAGTTACACCTGTCCCCCAGAACCCCCGTCGAAATTCACCACCATAGTCCATAGCATTGTCAGGAGAGACGCCCTGTTGCCTAACAACAAAAAGCACCGCTGAGAAACAAACTGTGCTCCCAGTGCATTAATAGCTGTCCTTTAGGGAAGGGAATCTGCTGTCCTTACCTGGTCTGGCCGATATGTGACTCTTAGTTGCCCTCTGATATAGCCTAGCAAACCACTCAGTTGTACCAAACCACTATCAAAAACAATAAGAAGAATAAAACCGGACAGACCACCCAGCATCAGAAATAACAAAGGCACACCAGCCCAGTCGATTCTGCAAAGTCCTCCTCATTAACATAAAAACATAAGAAATAGGAGCAGGAGTAGGGCATATGGCCCCTCGAGCTTGTTCCGCCATTCAATAATGATCTGATCATGGACTCAGCTCCACTTCCCTGTCCGCTCCCCATAACCCTTAACAAAAGCAAAATACTGTGGATGCTGGAATCTGGAATAAAAACAGAAAATGCTGGAAATCTCAGCAGGTCAGGCAGCATCTGTGAAGAAGAAGCAGAGTTAATGTTTCGGGTCGATGACCCTTCGTCGGAACTGGAGAGTGTTCGGAAAGAACAGATTCTTAACAAGCACTGAAAGGGGGAGGGGAAGAAAGAACAAAAGGGAAGGTCTGTGATAGGTTGGAAGACAAGAGAAATTCGAGAGACAAAAGGGATAATGGGCCAAATTTAAATGGCAATGCCAGGAGTTAGAAAAACATTAGCTGAGATAGGGTGTGAATGGTGGGATTATGACCAACTGCAATTAGAGACAAGGAGAAAAAAAGAAAGAAGCAGGCTCTGAGGGGGGAGGGGGGCGCAGGGGAACATCTGGGAACTTGTGTCTAAATTGGGAGAACTATTCCACAGATTAGTCAAGCAACAGCATGATATAGTCATACTCACAGAATCATACCTTACCGCCAATGTCCCAGACTTCTCCATCACCATCCCTGGGTATATCCTGTTCCAGCAGCTGGACAGACCCACCAGAGGTGATGGCACAGTGGTATACAGTTGGGAGGGAGTGACCCTGGAAGTCCTCAATAATTGACTTCAGATCCCATGATATCTCATGGTTTAGGTCAAGTATGGACAAGAAAACCTCCTGCTGATTACCACCTACCGCCCTCCCTCAGCTGATGATTCAGTACTCCTCCATGTTGAACACCACTTGAAAGAAGCACTGCAAGTAGCAAGGGCACAGAATATACTCTGGGTGGGGGATTTCAATGTCCATCACCATTACTGACCGAGTTGGCTGAGTCTTGAAGGATATAGCTGCCAGACTGCGCTTTTGACAAATGGTGAGAGAACCAACACAAGGGAAAAACCCACTTGACCTCATCCTCACCAATGTATAAATATAGAAACATAGAAAATAGGTACAGGAGTGGGCCATTCGGCCCTTTGAGTCAATATGATCACCATTCAATATGATCATAGCTGATCATGCAACTTCAGTACCCCTTATCCCTTGATCCCTAAGGGCCACATCTAACTCCCTTTTGAATATATCTAATGAACTGGCCTCAACAACTTTCTGTGGTATAGAATTCCACAGGTTCACAATTCTCTGAGTGAAGAAGTTTCTCCTCATCTCGTTCCTGTTGCAGATGCATCTGTCTATGATAATATTGGTAGCAGTGACAACCGCACAATCCTTGTGGAGTTGAGGTCCCATCTTCACACTGAGGACACCCTCCATCGTGTTGTGTGGCACTGATCTGCCACACCCAATCGTGAATGGTGGTAGACAATTAACAACTAACAGGAGGAGGAAGCTCCATGAACATCTTCACCCTCAATGATGGCGGAGTACTCAATGATGGCTGAAGCGTTTGCAACGATATTCAGCCAGAAATACCGAATGCCATCTTGGCCTCCTCCTGAGGTTCCCATATCACAGAAGCCATTCATCAGCCAATTCAATTCACTCCACATGATATCAAGAAACAAAGAAACATAGAAATTTACAGCACAGAAGGAGGCCATTTCAGCCCATCATGTCCGCACCGGCCGACAAAGAGCCGCATGGGCCTTGGTCAGCAGCCCTAAAGGTTACATATAAACCTATGAACAATGACAGAAAGGCAAAGAGCACCCAGCCCAACCAGTCTGCCTCA
The DNA here is from genome assembly GCF_044704955.1 of Pristiophorus japonicus. Taxonomy (NCBI): domain Eukaryota; kingdom Metazoa; phylum Chordata; class Chondrichthyes; family Pristiophoridae; genus Pristiophorus; species Pristiophorus japonicus. The sequence goes on from NC_091983.1 coordinate 125,791,152, forward strand.
CAAAACTGCGACATCCCTTATACTGAAACATTCTACACTCCACCCCAACCGGAGCCTTGTGATCTCCTGGGAGAGGCAAAAATCAGATAAAAACCCAGGCCAATTTAGGGAGAAAAAATCTGGGAAAATTCCTCTTCGACCCATCCAGGTGATCGAAACTAGTCCAGGGGATCACCCTGGCCGTATTCTATTCCCTGCAGTACTTACCATTATATCTGCGCTGTCCAACAAAAGGTCATCCAGTCCAATCCCAAATACCAGCTCTAGGTCCGTAACCCTGTGCCCATCCAACCATCTCTTAAAAGTGGTGAGGGTTTCTGCATCCACCACTCTTCCAGGCAGCGAGTTCCAGATCCCCACAACCCTCTGCGTAAAGAAGCCCCCAGTCAAATCCCCTCTAAACCTTCCACCAACCACCTTAAAACTATGCCTCCTCATAATAGACCCCTCCACCAATGGAAATAGACCCTTACTATCCACTGTGTCCAGGCCCCTTAATATTTTGTACACCTCAATGAGGTCTCCTCTCAACCTCCTCTGTTCCAATGAGAACAAACCCTGTCTATCCAATGTGTCCTCATACCTAAGATTCTCCATTCCAGGCAGCATCCTAGTAAATCTCCTCTGCACCCTCTCTAGTGCAATCACGTCCTTCCAATAATACAGTGACCAAAACTGCACGCAGTACTCCAGCTGTGGTCTAACCAAAGTATTATACAATTTAAGCATAACCTCCCTGCTCTTATATTCTATGCCTCAGGCATTAAAGGCAAGCATTCTGTATGCCTTCTTAACCACCTTGTCCACCTGGCCTGCTACTTTCAGGGATCTGTGGACAGGCACTCCAAAGTTCCATTGTTCATCTACACTATTAAGTGGCCTACTGCTTAATGTGTATGTCCTTTCCTTATTTGCCCTTGCAAAGTGCATCACCTCACACTTCTTTGAATTAAAATCCATTTGCCACTGCTCTGCCCACCTGACCAGCAGGTTGATATGCTCCTGCAGCCCATGACTTTCCTTTTCATTATCAACCACACAGCCAAATTTAGTGTTGTCTGCAAACTTCTTAATCATACTCCCTATATTCAAATCTAAATCATTGATATTTATCACAAAAAGCAAGGGACCTAGTACTGAGCTCTGCAGAACTCCACTGGAAACATCTTTCCAGTCACAAAAACATCCATCAATCATTATGCTTTGCTTCCTACCTCCAAGCCAATTTTGGATCCAACTTGACACTTTGCCCTGTATCCCATGGGCTTTAACCTTCATGACCAGTCTACCATGTGGGACCTTATCAAAAGCCTTGCTAAAGTCCATATATGCTACATCGTACGCACTACCCTCATCGACCCTCTTGTTTAACTCCTCAAAAAATTCAATCAGGTTAGTCAAACACCATCTTCCCTTAACAAATCTGTGCTGACTGTCCCTAATTAATCTTTGCCTTTCCAAATGTAGATTTATCCTGTCTTTCAGGATTTTTTCCAATAATTTTCCCACCACTGAGGTTAGGCTGACAGGCCTATAATTATTCAGCCTATCCTTTTCTCTCTTCTTAAACAAAGGTACTACATTAGCAGTACTCCAATCCTCCAGCACCATGCCCAGATCCAAAGAGGATTGGAAAATAATGGTCAAGGCCTCTGCTATTTCCTCTTTTACTTCGCTCAACAGCCTGGCATTTCATCCGGACCTGGGGACTTATCTACTTTCAAAGCTGCTAAACCCTTTAATACTTCTTCTCTCACTATATTTATTTTATCCAGAATATCACACTCCTCCTCAATAGCAGTATCTGCATTGCCCCTTTCCTTTGTGAAAACAGATGCAAAGTATTCGTTAAGAGCCCTACCAACATCTTCTGCCTCCACAAAAAGATTACCCTCATGATCTCCAATAGACCTTACTCTTTCTTTAGTTACGCTCTTAGTATATGTATAGAACATCTTCGGGTTTTCCTTAATTTTACTGGCCAAGAATTTCTTGTGCTCTCGCTTAACATTCCTAGTATCCTTTTTAATTTTGCCTCTTAACTTTCTATATTCCTCTAAAGATTCTATAGTATTTAGCCATTGGTACATGACATAAGAGTCCCTTTTTTTCTTAATCCTCCCCTTTAAGTCCCTAGACATCCAGGGGGCTCTAGAATTATTTTTCCCAGCCTTTTTCTTTAAGGGCACATATTTGGCCTGAGCCTTCCGGATCACCTCCTTGAATGCCTCCCACTGTTCCGACACTGATTTACCCACAAGTCGCTGTTTCCAGTCCACTATGGCCAAATCACTCCTTAACTTAGCAAAATTAGCTTTTCTCCAATTCGGAACTTTTATTTCAGGCCTATTCTTGTCCTTATCCATAACCAACTGAGGGCACTGGATACAACAAAGGCTAATGGGCCCTGAAAACATCCCGACTGTCATGCTGAAGACATGTTCCCGAACTAGCTGTGCCTCTAGCCAGGCTATTTCCAGTACAGTTACAGCACTGGCATCCAACCGACAAAGTGGAAAACTGCCCAGGTATGTCTTGTCTGCAAAAAGCAGGACAAATCCAATCCGACCAATTACTGCCCCATCAGCCTAGTATCAATCAACATCAAAGTGATGGAAGGTGTTGTCAACAGTGCTATCAAGCAGCACTTACCCACCAATAACCGACTCACCGATGCTCAGTTTGGCTCCAGACCTCATTACAGCCTTGGTCCAAACATGGACAAAAGAGTTAAATTCCAGAGGTTAGGTGAGAGTGACTACCCTTGACATCAAGGCAACATTGGATCGAATGTGGCATCAAGGAGCCCTAGTAAAATTGAAGTCAATGGGAATCAGGGGGAAAACTCTCCACTGGCTGGAGTCCTATCCAGCACAAAGGACAATGGGGCCAAAATTGGTGGACCGCCCAATTCTCGGCAGTCTCGCAGTGATTGGTCAATCGCTGGGGCTGGGGCGGAGTGCTGGCAACATTGGTCCGGGCGGACCTGAGTGGTGTGTCAGCGGAGTGCGATGGATGGTCTGCTCCGGCGGTGCAGGGTAAGTTGTCTGGGACTCAGGACTCTTTGAGTCCCGAGTTCTGTGCACGCGTGCTCTTCCATCTGTTCCCCCCACCCTCCACCCCGAGAAGAGCAGTCCGGAGGCCAGAGACTACCGACGTCGGATCACAGGTAAGTGTTTCCAGTGAAATCTAGATTTGTAATTGTTTTGTGCAGTGTTTTTGATTTGTTTATAATATTTGTAATGTTATTTATTTATTCTTGCATTTTTCGGAGGTGGGGGGGGCGGCAGAATAGATTTCTGAGGGTGGATTAGGTCTCTGGAGGGGGGTTAGATCTCTGGGGGGGAAGGATTGATCGCTAGGGGGAGCAAGAAATACATCGCTGGGGGCGGGGGCGCGGGGGGAGAGGAAAATTGTAGTATACATACCGCCATTAGCATAAAACCACCTTTTTTTAGACAGTGTGCAGATCCAGCGGTATGTCGGCAGTATGCTACCAATGTTGGACTTTTGGGCCGTCTGTAGGGTGCTCCGTGTAGGCGGACGGTATACATACCGCCGGGCGGTATGTCGGTATTTTTTGATCAATTTTGTTATTTTGGGCGGTATGTCAGCAGTCCGCAGGCGGTATGTGGCGGTATGTCCACCAATTTTGGCCCCAATGACTGGTTGTTGGAGGCTAATCATCTCAGCCACAGGACATCGCTGCAGGAATTCCTCAAGGCAGTGTCCTAGGTCCAACCATCTGCAACTGCTTCATCAATGACCTTCGCTCCATCATAAGGTCAGAAGTGAGAATGTTCGCTGATGATTGGACAGTGTTCAGTTCCATTCACAACTCCTCAGATAATGAAGCCGTTCATGCCTGCATGCAGCAAGACCTGGACAAGTAACATTTATGGCATACAAGTGCCAGGCAATGACTATCTCCAAGAAGAGAGCCTAACCACCACCCGTTGACATTTAATGGCATTACCATCGCCAAATGACCCACCATCAACATCCTGATGGTCACCATTGACCAGAAACTTAACTGGACCAGCCACAGAAATACTGTGGTTACAAGAGCAGATCAGAGGCTGAGAATTCTGTGGTGAATTTCTCACTCTTGACTCCCCATAGCCTTTCCACCATCTACAAGGCACAAGTCAGTTTCTGGAGTGTGATGGAATATTTTCCACTTGCCTGGATGAGTGCAGCTCCACAACACTCAAGAAGCTCAACACCATCCAGGACAAAGCAGCCCACTTGATTGGCACCCCATCCACCACCTTAAACATTTACTCCCTCCACCACTGGCACACCGTGGCTGCAGTGTGTAACATCTACATGATGCACTGCAGCAACTCGCCAAGGCTTCTTCGACAGCATCTCCCAAATCCACAACCTCTACCATCTAGAAGGACAAGGGCGGAAGGCGCATGGGAATCGCTTGCAAATACCCCTCCAAGTCACACACCTTCCTGCCTTGGAAATATGTAGCTGTTCTTTCATTATTGCTGGGTTCAAAATCATGAACTCTATCCCTAACAGCACTGTGGGAGTTCCTTCACCACACAAACTGCAGAAGGCAGCTAACCATCACTTTCTCAAGGGCAATTAGGGATGGGCAAGAAATGTTGACCTTGCCAGTGATGCCCACATTCCATGAAATGAATAATAATAAAAAAATGTAAGTTCAGAATCATTATGAAGAGATAGCTGCAGTATTCAAATCAGCTCCTAAAAGTATTCCATGAGGGAATCATAAAAATTATTCTAGTGTCATTGATCCACTATTCTTAGTGAATTGATAGCAATTAGATTATAATGTACTATTTCAAGAAGATCATGAAATATTAGGAAAAGCGAATCCCAAAAATAGAGAGAAAAGCAACATAGAAAATTGGGGGGAAAACTACTGAAATATTCATCTAACTTTTTCACCACTAAATGTCAAAACTTACTTCAGCAAGATACAATTTCGAACAGGTTTCTTTTTGCTTCAACTTTTCTTTCATGCATTTATATAAATTTTTGAAAATAGCTTAGAGGTGGTGCATCTAAGTTAAAGCAAAAAGTGTAGCGCATGTCAAGCATGATGAAGGAATGATTGTATAAAATTGTGCTGCCTGATATATTCTCTTCATGGCAATCATTGCTATTTTTTCACAGCAGTGAAATCTCAATAAAGCAAGGTTCCTCCTGAACAGAATATATTACTTGCTGCTGATGTCAAAAACTATAAGAGCTAAGAGGCTTGAAACAGCATGGAACTCGAATTTCATAACCTTTTAACATCATATCAGAGAGACATTGCCATTAGTCCTCCACAAATAATGACTGGAATAGTCCCATAAGACTGACTGGTACTTACGGCCGACTCCACATTTATGCTCAAAGTGCAAAGAGCTGCTCCAGCTACTGTACATCAACATTCAATCCATAGAATACAAGTGGCAAAATCTGACACATTGCTTCTCTAGTTTGAAGAACTTGACCAGACAATGCTCAGAAAGCTATTCCTGCTCTAAGGCCTTTGCACTGCTGCTCTGTAGCCGACAGCTGGTGGTGTATCAGTATGTGCCAGAGTATCACAGCCACTGATTTATGAGGAAATCAATCAAAACCCACTCTGAGCCTTCTGTGGATGAGATTGTGATTTCACCATATGAGTAATCATAGCTGCAATTCAACAGCTTACCTCTTTACAATCCGGTTCTACAGATGTGCTTATGGAGGTGACCGCCCATTCCATGTTGGAAAGGATTGGCGTCAAGTTCTGCGCAAAGCTCTGTACCCAGTTGGAGCATGGAGCATGGTGCAGTTAGACTCCTCCATGTTCTTTGACTTTGTCTGGAGGCTTTCTGGCACGCGATCCACTGCACCAAGCATTTGGTTGTGTACACCCATCAGCCTTCTTCTGTAGCCTGGCCCATCAGAGTCCTCATTTTGACACCTCTGCAGCAGAACTAGTGTGAGACATTGCCCTCCGGCGAGGTATCTTTTAATTCTGCCCTGGCTCCTACACACTTGTGCCCAATGCCTCACCATGTAGAGATCCCTCCTCTATTCTAGCCTCTAAAATACAAGCAGTGTCAGTCTCTGAGCTGGTGGGTGCGATGTAAGTTCAAGTGATGGCGTCTCTTCATTATTTTCTCCCTTTTCCTCCTCTGACTGGGAAGGTTCCAGTTTTTGGGTATCTGAAATGTAACAGGGACAAGGGTTGGGTTGTGGTGAATAAGAGTAAGAAGTGCTGCTTACACCATCTGCTGTGTGTGAGTCAGAAGATATTGTGGGATGAGAGAGAATTAGGAAGAGAGAAGGAGGATTAGGTATGCAGTTATCCTTATCATCGATCTCTCCAACACTGCCAGTAGTGACATTTTCAGCAATGCCATGGTAGCCAGCATAATATCCTCTGTGGAGGTTAAAACGTGCAGTCAATCTTTGTTACTACCTCCTGTATGCATCAACTTCTCCTGCAAGAAGGAATTGTATCAGTGAGTGTCCTGCAATATGTTTGTGTGATGTGACTGTCTATGTTGTGTGTGAGCTGTGAGTTGTGGGTGTGAGGCTTGCAAAACTGCTAATTGTGTGAGGGTGGGGTAAATCCTATGAATTGAAGGGTTGAATCCTGATTGATAGCGATTGTTGGTAGAAGGGTGATGGGGGTATCGTGAATTGAGCAATGGCTGAGGCTATTGGTGCAGTTGGTAGGATAAGCCTTTTGAAGACAAACTCACTCACTCATCTTGATCATTTATTTCAGATGGTTAAAATTCTTCCTGCACTGCATCAATGGTCATGGAACTATACTCCTGGCATTGGTCTCTGCCGCTACTTCTTCCCACTGTCTCCTGAGCATACATCTGTAAGGGCCTCCTGCCCCTTTGCAGATACAAGATGTCTCTCCTTCTCGCCATGTCTTGCATCAGACCTCCAGTACATTGTCAGAAAACCTTGGTGCACACTCTCTCACATGTCAGCCATTCTTCAATCTTTTATGGCACACATTCAGTTCACAAAGGTGAAGGAGTGTATGTATAACCTGTGCATTGTAAGGCCAATGGCTTTGCTGTGGAGTGCATGTGTTCAATACTACTGCAATGTACTAAACACCAAGGCAAATATTGTACAACATTTATATATGCTTTTCCTTTTCCATGCCAGTTAATCTGTCTGTCACATAACATATTCAAAGTGTTCATATGTAAAGGCTTAACACATGTTGGGGAAGAGTTAAACTAATATGGCAGGGGGATGGGAACCTATGCAGGGAGCCTTCATTGTGAGAGGGATGGAGTACAAAATCAGGGAGGTCCTGCTGCAACCGTACAGGGTATTGGTGAGGCCGCACCTGGAGTACTGCGTGCATTTTTGGTCACCTTACTTCAGGAAGGATATATTAGCTTTGGAGAGGGTACAGAGACGATTCACTAGGCTGATTCTGGAGATGAGGGGGTTACCTTATGATGATAGATTGAGTAGACTGGGTCTTTACTCATTGGAGTTCAGAAGGATGAGGGGTGATCTTATAGAAACATTTAAAATAATGAAAGGGATAGACAAGATAGAGGCAGAGAGGTTGTTTCCACTGGTCAGGGAGACTAGGGGGCACAGCCTCAAAATACGGGGGAGCCAATTTAAAACCGAGTTGAGAAGGAATTTCTTCTCCCAGAGGGTTGTGAATCTGTGAAATTCTCTGCCCAGGGAAGCAGTTGAGGCTAGCTCATTGAATGTATTCAAATCACAGATAGATAGATTTTTAACCAATAAGAGAATTAAGGGTTATGGGGAGCAGGTGGGTAAGTGGAGCTGAGCCCACGGCCAGATCAGCCATGATCTTGTTGAGTGGCGGAGCAGGCTCGAGGGGCTAGATGGCCTACTCCTGTTCCAAATTCTTATGTTCTTATATGTTTTTGAGACAGAGAGAAGTAGAATGGGGGCAGAAGCAAATGCTAGAAAGAAGAAAAGTAAAAGTGGGGGGCAGAGAAACCTAAGGCAAAAAGCAAAAAGGGCCAAATTACAGCAAAATTCTAAAGGGGCAAAGTGTGTTAAAAAGACAAGCCTGAAGGCTCTGTGCCTCAATGCGAGGATTATTTGGAATAAGGTAGACGAATTAACTGCGCAGATAGCAGTTAACGGGTATGATGTAATTGGCATCATGGAGACATGGCTGCGGGGAGACCAAGGCTGGGAACTCAACATCCAGGGGTATTCAACATTTAGGAAGGATAGACAGAAAGTAAAAGGAGGCGGGGTGGCATTGCTGATTAAAGAGGAAATTAATGCAATAGTAAGAAAGGACATTAGCTTGGATGATGTGGAATCGGTATGGGTGGAGCTGAGGAATACCAAGGGGCAGAAAACGCCAGTGGGAGTTGTGTACAGATCACCAAACACTAGTAGTAAGGTTGGGGACAGCATCAAACAAAAAATTATGGATGCATGCAATAAAGGTACAGCAGTTATCACGGGTGACTTTAATCTACATATTGATTGGTCTAACCAAGCTGGTAGCAATGTGGTGGAGGAGAATTTCGTGGAGTGTATTAGGGATGGTTTTCTTGACCAATATGTCGAGGAACCAAACAGGGAGCTGGCCATCCAAGACTGGGTGATGTGTAATGAGAAAGGACTAATTATCAATCTTGTTGTGCGAGACCCCTTGGGGAAGAGTGACCATAACATGGTAGAATTCTTTATTAGGATGGAGAATGACAGAGTTAATTCAGAAACTAGGGTCCTGAACTTAAGGAAAGATAACTTCGATGGTTTGAGGCATGAATTGACTAGAATAGACTGGCAAATGATACTTAAAGGGTTGACGGTGGATAGGCAATGGCAAACATTTTAAGATCACATGGATGAACTTCAGCAATTGTACACCCCTGTCTGGAGTAAAAATAAAACGGGGAAGGTGGCTCAACCGTGGCTAACAAGGGAAATTAAGGATCGTGTTAAATCCAAGGAAGAGGCATATAAATTGGCCAGAAAAAGCTAAAAATCTGAGGACTGGGACAAATTTAGAATTCAGCAGAGGAGGACAAAGGGTTTAATTAAGAGGGGGAAAATAGAGTACGAGAAGAAGCTTGCCGGGAACATAAAAACTGACTGCAAAAGCTTCTATAGATATGTGAAGAGAAAAAGATTAGTGAAGACAAACGTAGGTCCCTTGCAGTCGGATTCAGGTGAATTTATAATGGGGAACAAAGAAATGGCAGACCAATTGAACAAATATTTTGGTTCTGTCTTCACGAAGTACTAGGGGACTGATAGTCTAATGAGAAGGAGGAACTCAAGGATATCCTTATTAGGCGGGAAATTGTGTTAGGGAAATTGATGGGATTGAAGGCCGATAAATCCCCGGGGCCTGATAGTCTGCATTCCAGAGTACTTAAGGAAGTGGCCCTAGAAATAGTGGATGCATTGGTGATTATTTTCCAACAGTCTATCGACTCGGGATCAGTTCCTATGGACTGGAGGGTAGCTAATGTAACACCACTTTTTAAAAAGGGAGGGAGAGAGAAAGCGGGTAATTAGTGGTGGGGTAAATGTTGGAATCAATTATTGAGGATGAAATAGCACCGCATTTGGAAAGCAGTGACAGGATCGGTCTAAGTCAGCATGGATTTATGAAGGAGAAATCATGCTTGACAAATCTTCTGGAATTTTTTGATCTATTTTGTGAAGTCGTTTTACACTTGAGTAACAATGGACTGCCACAACCCCATTCATGCCAATAGTGCTTCTCCACCATACTTTAGTGCCTCAGCAGGGATTCCATCTGCTCCTGATGCTTTGTTGTAACTAGTAGAGTGGACAAGGGAGAACCAGTGGATGTGATGTATTTGGACTTTCAAAAGGCTTTTGACAAGGTCCCACACAAAAGATTGGTGTGCAAAATCAAAGCACATGGTATGGGGGTTAATATACTGACGTGGATAGAGAACTGGTTGGCAGACAGGAAGCAGAGAGTCGGAATAAACAGGTCCTTTTCAGAATGGCAGGCAGTGACTAGTGGAGTGCCGCAGGGCTCAGTGCTGAGATCCCAGCTCTTTACAATATACATCAATGATTTGGATGAAGGAATTGAGTGTAATATCTCCAAGGTTGCAGATGACACTAAGTTGGGTGGCACTGTGAGTTGTGAGGGGGACGTTAAGAGGCTGCAGGGTGACTTGGACAGGTTAGGTGAGTGGGCAAATGCATTGCAGATACAGTATAATATGGATAAATATGAGGTTATCTACTTTGAGGGCAAAAATGCGAAGACAGAATATTATCTGAATGGTGGCAGATTAGGAAAAGGGGAGGTGCAATGAGACCTGGGTGCCATGGTTCATCAGTCATTGAAAGTTGGCATACAGGTACAGCAGGCGGTAAAGAAGGCAAATGGTATGTTGGCCTTCATAGCTAGGGGGTTTGAGTATATGAGCAGGGAGGTCTTACTGCAGTTGTACAGGGCCTTAGTGAGGCCTCACCTGGAATATTGTGTTCAGTTTTGGTCTCCTAATCTGAGGAAGGACATTCTTGCTATTGAGGGAGTGCAGCGAAGGTTCACCAGACTGATTCCAGGGATGGCTGGACTCACATATGAGGAGAGACTAGATCAACTGGGCCTTTATACATTGGAGTTTAGAAGGATGAGAGGGGATCTCATAGAAACATACAAGATTCTGACGGGACGGGACAGGTTAGATGCGGGTATTTTGTTCCCGATGTTGGGGAAGTCCAGAACCAGGGGACACAGTCTTAGGATAAGGGGTAGGCCATTTAGGACTGAGATGAGGAGAAACTTCTTCACTCAGAAAGTTGTTAATCTGTGGAATTCCCTGCCACAGAGAGTTGTTGATGCCAGTTCATTGGATATATTCAAGAGGGAGTTAGATTTCGCCCTTAAGGCTAAGGGGATCAAGGGGTATGGAGAGAAAGCAGGAAAGGGGTACTGAGGGAATGATCAGCCATGATCTTATTGAATGATGGTGCAGGCTCGAAGGGCCGAATGGCCTACTCCTGCACCTATTTTCTATGGTTCTATGTTTCTATCCGCTTAAGGGTGAACTGATGGTGTGTATGTAAGAGTAAAGCTTGTCCTTGGATGCTTTAGCTGTTGATTAGATGTCATGTTCCTCTTTGTGATAAATACCTAGGAACCATAAAGGCCTATTCAATTCATGGACTCAAGTTATCGAACTCCAGAGTGTCCTTGATTATGCCTCTTACATTTAATCACTGCTATTTATTGAATTTGCTAACATTGAATCCTGAGTGTCCTTGATTATAAGAACATAAGAATGAAGAGCAGGAGTAGGCCATTTGGCCCCTCGAGCCTGCTCTGCCATTCAATGAGATCATGGTTGATCTTTTACCCCAACTCCACTTTCCTGCACTATCTCCGTATCCCTTGATTCTCTTAATATTCAAAAAATTATCTCTTAAATTTAATCACTGCTATTGATTGAGTTTCCTGACACTAAATATGATTGTATTTGAAACCTTGAGACAAGCGCGGAACATCATGTTGAGACTTGGTCAACACCCTCATTGCAAGGATCATATAACTGAACGAGGGGATATAAAGGACAATGAGACTAAGCAGCCTGACTGCAGATGGGTGGGTTGATTCCCCACACAGAGATCTGCAAGAATGCAACCGAACTACTCAATCGTTTGCACTTGTACCAAGGAAGTGTATGTATTGTTTGCTTACTGTTGACTAATCAAGTAAAATAGTTGAACTAAGACTACCTGTTGTTGTGTCTTTCCTACGGGTCAACCCTTAAGCTTCTCAGTTGAAGAAGCTGAATCCTACAAAGGACTCCAACCACTTCTTCCAGCCAAAATGCATCTCCCCTTTAAGAGTTGTACACTGCCTTTAAGTAGCACGAGTCAGCCCCTGCTGATACTTGCAGTCAATGAACAGTGTGGGTAGGGCAGTCTGACAACAGCAATCATTTAAAACAGCAGACAGCACCAATTTAACATGCTGCCTGCAATGCAAGGAATGGGCATGGTTTAATTCCATACCACAATCCCCACACCCGTATTTGTAGGTCATCCATAAGAACATAAGAACATAAGAACATACTTGTCGCTGTTCTGGACGTGGCATACGGGTCAGGAGAGTGCCGAAACTCAGACGCGTCATTACACATTAGGCCTCATTACACATTAGGTGGTACTTCCCATCGCCGCCGCAGACAAGGAGCCGAGGATCGCGCCCAAGCTTTGAGACTAGGTTTTCGCAGCAGAGGGTCAAAACGCAGCGAAAACCCGTTTGCAAACCCCTCGAAAATCCAGCCCAAGGACTTTGGAGAGGATAGGGAGATTGGAGCTAGGGCAGCAGTTTGCGAGAACAGAGAGATCAAGGAAGGGTTTTTTGAGGAGCGGGGTGATGATGGTAGAATTGAATGAGAGGGGGACAGTACCTAAAAAATGGAACTGGTAACAATATCAGCTAACATGGGGTCCAGGAAAGCAAGTTGGGTGGACAGCAGTTTCAATCATAGAATCATAGAATGGTTACAGCATGGAAGAAAACCATTTGGCCCATCGAGACAATGCCGACTCCCAACTAGTCCCACTCCCCCGCCCTGTAACTTTTTTCCCCTTCAGATACTTATCCAACTCCCTTTTGACACCATATCGAATGCCTTCTGGAAATCCAAATACACCACATCCACTGGTTCCCCCTTCTGCAATAAAGGCCAAGATTCCATTGGCCTTCCTGATCACTTGCTATACCTGCATATTAACTTTTGTGTTTCATGCACCGGGACCCCCAGGTCCCGCTGTACTGCAGCACTTTGCAATTTTTCTCCATTTAAATAATAACTTGCTCTTCAATTTTTTCTGCCAAAGTGCATAACCTCACATCTTCCAACATTATACTCCATCTGCCAATTTTTTGCCCCTCACTTAGCCTGTCTATGTTCTTTTGCAGGTTTTTTGTGTGCTTCTCAAACATTGCTTTTCCTCCCATCTTTGTATTGTCAGCAAACTTGGCTACATTACACTCAGTCCCTTCTTCCAAGTCGTTAATATAGATTGTAAATAGTTGGGGTCCCAGCACTGATCCTTGCGGCACCCCACTAGTTACTGATTGCAAATCTGAGAATGTACCATTTATCCTGACTCTCTGTTTTCTGTTAGTTAGCCAATCCTCTATCCATGCTAATATATTACCCCCAACCCTGTGAACTTTTATTTTGTGCAGTAACCTTTTATGTGGCTCCTTGTCGAATGCCTTCTGAAAGTCCAAATACACCACATCCTCTGGTTCCCTTTGTCCACCCTATTCGTTACATCCTCAAAGAATTCCAGCAAATTTGTCAAACATACTTCCAAGTTTTATGTCATCTACAAATTGTGAAATTGTGCCCTGTACACCCAAGTCCAAATCATTAATATATTTCAGGAAAAGCAGTGGTCCTCGAACCGACACCTGAGGAACACCACTGTATACCTTCCTCCAGTCCAAAAAACAACCGTTCACCACTACACTCTGTTTCCTGTCACTTAGCGAATTTCGGATCCATGCTGCATCTGTCCCTTTTATTCCATGGGCTTCAACTTTGCTGGCAAGCCTATTATGTGGCACTTTTTTCAAAATCCAGGTACATTGTATCAACCACATTACCCTCATCAACCCTCTCTGTTACCTCATCAAAAACCTCAAAAAAGTTGGTTAAACACGATTTGCCTTTAACAAATCCATGCTGGCTTTCCTTAATTAATCCACACCTATACAAGTGACTGTTAATTTTATCCCTGATTACTGCTTCTAAAAGTTTCTCCAGGTTAAACTGTGGTTGCTGGGTTTATCTTTACACCCTTTTTTGAACAATAGTGCAATATTTGCAATTTTCCAGTCCTCTGGCACCATCCCCGAACCTATGGAGATTTGGAATATTATGGCCAGTACCTCCGCGATTTCCGCCCTCAATTCCCTCAGCATACTAGGATGCTCCCATCCGCTCCTGGTGATTTATCTACTTTAGGTACCTATTATTTATCAATTTTTATCCGATCAAGCGTCTCCACTACCTCCTCCTTCACCATGTCTATGGCAGCATCCTCTTCCTTAATGAAGACAGATGCAAAGTACTTGTTTAGTACCTCAGCCATGCCCTCTGGGAATACGGTCGAAGGATCAGAAGGTGGGCCTCATGAACAAAATCAGCTCAGAGAGTCTAAAAGGTGACATTGATATACGCCTTGAAGCAGATCCCCTGTAAATCCTCTTAGTTACAGGAAGTGTGTAACCCAATAAAAAGAGGAGATAAATTTCATGCTCTCAGAAATTACTCCTCAGGATTGTGTTTGTTTTTATTACACTGATTGTAAGTTCAATCCATTGCCTAAATACAAGTCAATTCCAAGCTTAGCAACTAGCGTGTGTACTCTGGCACCCAGAAGAGCAGATATAGGACATTGAACAATGGACTCCCACAGGGTTCTGTCCTGGCATCCATGTTATTTAATGTTTACACCAGTGATCTGCCCGAAACAGAGTCCCACAAGTTCGTGTACACTGATGACATTGCCTTGGCCACGCAAAACATGAATCTGTCCATGACCGAAGAGACGCTGACCAGTGATTTACAGAGGATGGAGGCCTACTGCTGCCAATGGCGACTCCGGCCAAACACGCAAAAGACCATCACCTCGACATTTCACCTCAACACCCATCAAGCAAACCAAGCTTTGAAAGTCTCCTTTTGCGGTGCAGAGGTAAACTATGCCAAAAACTCCTCCTATTTACGAGTCACGCTTGGTTACACCATCTGATATAGACAACATCTCCAGAACCTTGGGAAGAAACTAAAGAGTAGGGTCAACTTGATCCAGAAACTTGTCGGAACCACATGAAGAACCCTCTGTATGGTAGCACACCCTGATGTACTCGACAGTAGAGTACTACTCTCCGGCATGGCTATCTAGTCCGCACGTCAAATCCGTTGAAGTCCAGCTGAATTCTCCTATGAGAATTATCACCGGTACGCTTTTATCGACACCAACTTCTTGGCTCCCTGTGCTTGCAAACATTGCACCACCACACCTACGCCGCGAATATGCAGTCTCCAAAGAATACAACCGCTACACCAGCAAAGACATGCCGATCCAGTCCGACTTGAACAACCTACCACCAACCCGTCTCAAATCTAGAAGGCCATTTTGGAACGTCGTCGAAGCCCTTCAGTGATCACCCCTCAGCCTTGATGACCAATGGCGAAATGCTTGGAAGAAATGCAACATACGGAATGGATTCCTTATAGAGGACCCCACAGTACAAGCTGAAGGATCAAACCTTCCTCGCAAACAGTGGAGAATCACCATCCACCTCAGAACTGGTTATGGTCGATGCGACCACCTTCTTCATAGCTGGAAGATTGAAGCATCCCCATCATGCGACTGTGGAGCTCCTAATCAGACCCTGGAGCACATCATTGAACACTGCCCTCAGAGGAAATTTGCAGGCAGCCTACAAGATATACAAGCTGTTACACCGGAAGCTTTGGCCCGGATATCCAACTTAGATGTTGACAATTGATTTGCTTTGCTATTACCATACGAAAGAAGAAGAATACAAGTTAATTCTATCAAACACTGTTCAGCGGGGATTTTTACACACCATTCTTCAGTCAAATTTGAAAACCATTTAAGCAACACTATAAGATAATCAATACATTAATGATTTGGATGAAGGAATTGAGTGTAATATCTCCAAGTTTGCAGATGACACTAAACTGGGTGGCGGTGTGAGCCATGAGGAGGACGCTAAGAGGCTGCAGGGTGACTTGGACAGGTTAGGTGAGTGGGCAAATGCATGGCAGATGCAGTATAATGTGGATAAATGTGAGGTTATCCACTTTGGGGGCAAAAACACAAAGGCAGAATATTATCTGAATGGTGGCAGATTAGGAAAAGGGGAGATGCAACGAGACCTGGGTTCATCAGTCATTGAAAGTTGGCATACAGGTACAGCAGGCGGTGAAGAAGGCAAATGGTGTGTTGGCCTTCATAGATAGGGGATTTGAGTATAGGAGCAGGGAGGTCTTACTGCAGTTTTACAGGGCCTTGGTGAGGCCTCACCTAGAATATTGTGTTCAGTTTTGGTCTCCCAATCTGAGGAAGGACGTTCTTGCTATTGTGGGACTGCAGCGAAGGTTCACCAGACTGATTCCAGGGATGGCTGGACTGACATATGAGAAGAGACTGGATCGACTGGGCCTTAAAACACTGGAGTTTAGAAGGATGAGAGGGGATCTCATAGAAACGTATAAGATTCTGACGGGACTGGACAGGTTAGATGCGGGAAGAATGTTCCAGATTTTGGGAAAGTCCAGAACCAGGGGACACAGTCTTAGGATAAGGGGTAGGCCATTTAGGACTAAGATGAGAAGAAACTTCTTCACTCAGAGAGTTGTTAACCTGTGGAATTCCCTGCCGCAGAGAGTCGTTGATGCCAGTTCATTGGATATATTCAAGAGGGAGTTAAATGTGGCCCTTACGGCTAAAGGGATCAAGGGATATGGAGAGAAAGCAGGAAAGGGGTACTGAGGTGAATGATCAGCCATGTTAACAAATATGATGTGATTGGGATTACGGAGACGTGGCTCCAGGATAATCAGGGCTGGGAACTCAACATCCAGGGGTATTCAACATTCAGGAAAGATAGAATAAAAGGAAAAGGAGGTGGGGTAGCATTGCTGGTTAAGGAGCAAATTAAGGCAATAGTTCGGAAGGACATTAGCTTGGATGATGTGGAATCTATATGGGTAGAGCTGCAGAATACCAAAGGACAAAAAACGTTAGTGGGAGTTGTGTACAGACCTCCAAACAGTAGTAGTGATGTTGGGGAGGGCATCAAACATGAAATTAGGGGTGCGTGCAATAAAGGTGCAGCAGTTATAATGGGTGACTTTAATATGCACATAGATTGGGTTAACCAAATTGGAAGCAATACGGTAGAGGAGGATTTCCTGGAGTGCATAAGGGATGGTTTTTTAGACCAATATGTCGAGGAACCAACTAGGGGGGAGGCCATCTTAGACTGGGTGTTGTGTAATGAGAGAGGATTAATTAGCAATCTCGTTATGCGAGGCCCCTTGGGGAAGAGTGACCATAATATGGTGGAATTCTGCATTAGGATGGAGAATGAAACAGTTAACTCAGAGACCATGGTCCAGAACTTAAAGAAGGGTAACTTTGAAGGTATGAGGCGTGAATTGGCTAGGATAGATTGGCGAATGATACTGAAGGGGTTGACTGTGGATGGGCAATGGCAGACATTTAGAGACCGCATGGATGAACTACAACAATTGTACATTCCTGTCTGGCATAAAAATAAAAAAGGGAAGGTGGCTCAACCGTGGCTATCAAGGGAAATCAGGGATAGCATTAAAGCCAAGGAAGTGGCATACAAATTGGCCAGAAATAGCAGCGAACCCGGGGACTGGGAGAAATTTAGAACTCAGCAGAGGAGGACAAAGGGTTTGATTAGGGCAGGGAAAATGGAGTACGAGAAGAAGCTTGCAGGGAACATTAAGACGGATTGCAAAAGTTTCTATAGATATGTAAAGAGAAAAAGGTTAGTAAAGACAAACGTAGGTCCCCTGCAGTCAGAATCAGGGGAAGTCATAATGGGGAACAAAGAAATGGCGGACCAATTGAACAAGTACTTTGGTTCGGTATTCACTGAGGAGGACACAAACAACCTTCCGGATATAAAAGGGGTCGGAGGGTCTAGTAAGGAGGAGGAACTGAGGGAAATCCTTATTAGTCGGGAAATTGTGTTGGGGAAATTGATGGGATTGAAGGCCGATAAATCCTCAGGGCCTGATGGACTGCATCCCAGAGTACTTAAGGAGGTGGCCTTGGAAATAGTGGATGCATTGACAGTCATTTTCCAACATTCCATTGACTCTGGATCAGTTCCTATGGAGTGGAGGGTAGCCAATGTAACCCCACTTTTTAAAAAAGGAGGGAGAGAGAAAACAGGGAATTACAGACCGGTCAGCCTGACATCGGTAGTGGGTAAAATGATGGAATCAATTATTAAGGATGTCATAGCAGTGCATTTGGAAAGAGGTAATATGATAAGTCCAAGTCAGCATGGATTTGTGAAAGGGAAATCATGCTTGACAAATCTTCTGGAATTTTTTGAGGATGTTTCCAGTAGAGTGGACAAGGGAGAACCAGTTGATGTGGTATATTTGGACTTTCAGAAGACTTTCGACAAGGTCCCACACAAGAGATTAATGTGCAAAGTTAAAGCACATGGGATTGGGGGTAGTGTGCTGACATGGATTGAGAACTGGTTGTCAGACAGGAAGCAAAGAGTAGGAGTAAATGGGGACTTTTCAGAATGGCAGGCAGTGACTAGTGGAGTACCGCAAGGTTCTGTGCTGGGGCCCCAGCTGTTTACACTGTACATTAATGATTTAGACGAGGGGATTAAATGTAGTATCTCCAAATTTGCGGATGACACTAAGTTGGGTGGCAGTGTGAGCTGCAAGGAGGATTCTATGAGGCTGCAGAGCGACTTGGATAGGTTAGGTGTGTGGGCAAATGCATGACAGATGAAGTATAATGTGGATAAATGTGAGGTTATCCACTTTGGTGGTAAAAACAGAGAGACAGACTATTACCTGAATGGTGACAGATTAGGAAAAGGGGAGGTGCAAAGAGACCTGGGTGTCATGGTACATCAGTCATTGAAGGTTGGCATGCAGGTACAGCAGGCGGTTAAGAAAGCAAATGGCATGTTGGCCTTCATAGCGAGGGGATTTGAGTACAAGGGCAGGGAGGTGTTGCTACAATTGTACAGGGCCTTGGTGAGGCCACACCTGGAGTATTGTGTACAGTTTTGGTCTCCTAACCTGAGGAAGGACATTCTTGCTATTGAGGGAGTGCAGCGAAGGTTCACCAGACTGATTCCCGGGATGGTGGGACTGACCTATCAAGAAAGACTGGATCAACTGGGCTTGTATTCACTGGAGTTCAGAAGAATGAGAGGGGACCTCATAGAAACGTTTAAAATTCTGACGGGGTTAGACAGGTTAGATGCAGGAAGAATGTTCCCAATGTTGGGGAAGTCCAGAACCAGGGGACACAGTCTAAGGATAAGGGGGAAGCCATTTAGGACGGAGATGAGGAGGAATTTCTTCACCCAGAGAGTGGTGAACCTGTGGAATTCTCTACCACAGAAAGTTGTTGAGGCCAATTCACTAAATATATTCAAAAAGGAGTTAGATGAAGTCCTTACTACTAGGGGAATCAAGGGGTATGGTGAGAAAGCAGGAATGGGGTACTGAAGTTGCATGTTCAGCCATGAACTCATTGAATGGCGGTGCAGGCTAGAAGGGTCGAATGGCCTACTCCTGCACCTATTTTCTATGTTTCTATGTTTCTATGAATGGTGGTGCAAGCTCGAAGGGCCGAATGGCCTACTCCTGCACCTATTTTCTATGTTTCTATAAAAATGGCTGTCAATGAATGTAACTCCGCAAGGGGCTAGAAATTCACTGGGATGTCGCTCCACGTAATTCTCAGAACTGGGGCGCTAAAGGATTGCCAGCCACGAGCGCCGACATTCGCGCCACTCGGCAATTTCAGTGTGCCGGTACCCGCGGTGCAGAGGAGTACCACCTGGGAGCGTCGTACTGGTGTACAACGTCCTCGGTATCGACCTCTTCCAAAATTTGTTTTGCGCTGAACACATAGCGCCCCGTAGTGACACCGCCAGAGCAAGCTGGCATGCAGAGCTGACCTGGCAGCAGTGAGTGAAGGAATTACTGCAGGAACACTGAAAGTGTAATCGTTTTTTTAAATTTTTGCGATTTAACTTCATTTGGGGTGATTAAGACATGGGGTTAGAAATTCCACTTTTAAGAATAGCATCGTTTTTTGTAGCTATTTGAGAATAATGGCCGATTTTCTATGTCGAAATAGCGGCAAAAAAATAAGGCCTAAGTTTCACCAAAAGTTTTTTAAATTTTGGCGTAGGCTTAAAATACCACAGTTTTTCAGGATGGAGCTAAATTTTTTCATTTATAAGTAACGCCCGTTCTGCGCGTGCGCAAAGAAAGAAAAATAAAATGCCCGTTTTTCATGTGATGGGTGTGTCCACGCATGCGCAGTACACTTCCTGGTCTGGATCAGCCATTTTAAAGACCATGGTAACTTACAGGAGATTTGTGAGTACTTCCACACAGGAGCTGCAAAAGGAACAATGGAGTCTGATTTGGAAAGGAAAAGGGCCAGGAAGTTTAACCAAGACGCCAATGAAGCCCTGCTAGGCACTGTGGAGAGACGATGGTGCCAAATTGGCAAGAAGGGTCATGGTAAACTTATACCAGTAGCAATAGCTCAAGCTTGGCAATGCGTTGCTGAACAGATCTCCTCAGTTTGGTCCATCAGGAGGACTGGCCAGCCCTGGCGGAAGAAGTGGCAGGACCTTTGCCAAGCAGATAGAGTAAGTAATGTTTTTATTTATGCACTACAATTACTTGAATTATAAATGTGACTATCTGTGTGTGCCACAACAGCAGAAGGCCCTTCTCTTAAAAATTTCTATTGCCATCTTTGCAAAAGAAGGTGCCTGACAACAACCGAGAGCGGACGAAAACTGGTGGAGATCCGCCAAGAATGCACCCACTAACAGCCTTGTAAAGTAGAATCGCAGGTGTTATTGGTGGATCCCGAAGATCGACCACCCATGTGGATGCTGGGCCCAGGTTGCAGAGAGAGGGTAAACCCTGCAAAATCCAGTCTAGGTTGGCACAAGTGGGCTACGCTTCGGTTTATGCAAAGTACTATCATTCGTCGTGGCCCTTCAAATGAGCCTGTGTTATGTGAGCCTACGCATGTCACCCTGCCCCCTCCCCTGCTGCTAACCATTCGTCTGTTCTGTTATATTTTGCAGATGTTTCACAGACATCCAATAATGAAGGAGAAGACCCCACTACCTTGACACAAGCAGAAGTGGATGAGCCCAACGATCTCGACCATACTGAACAAGTTCCACAGGGCGATCAGGAGGAGGATGAGGAAGAGAATGAGGAGGAGCAGAAGGCCGACAATATTTTTCCGGGGGGTTGGGAGGAGGAAGATCAGACGGTGATATTGCAATTGGAGGAGTTGCAGGCCATGGATGTACCAAGCGTTTTCAACAGCTCGATGTGCGAGGGGACATTTCTGGGTTGTCCACCCTCTGAGGTCACAGGGCCCAGTGGGTTGCAGGAAAGCACACCCAGGGCAGCAGCAGGCTTATCTATATGGAGGAGGAGGAGACCTGAACAACACTCCCCTTAAATACAGGCTCCATGGGAGGTGGTAGAGCTCATGGGAATGAGTGGGGAGAGCATTCAGTTTACAAAATCGCTCCTTGAGGCTGTGGGTGGGATCAAGGGAGAAATAGCAGCACTATCTGCTGACATTAGGGAGGGCATGTCAGGAGGAATAGCAGCAATATGTGCAGGCATGTCGGAGATAGTCGCTGCAATGCGGGAACACACTCAGGCTGTCATTGCCCAGCAGCAATTGATGGTAGCAAGTGATGCCACTCCCATTCCAATCCCACAGGTTGATCCACAGGTCGAAGAGGCCGAACCCGGGCCTTCCTGATTGACGTCTCCTGGGTCTGTCCCCTAACAAGTGGAGCGCCGTACCTGAGACACTAATAAGAAGTTTGGGCTCACTGGGAGTAGGGCTAAGCGGTAACAGGTACGGCTAATGGCCAGGGCAAGGGCAAGGGCAGGCAGGCGGCGCGGCAGTGTTTAAATAAGGGGGTGGGAGAGGTGGCTGCAGCTGAAGTTGTTGCTGTTGTTGTTTTGTTGTTCTTTTGTTGTTCTTTTATTTTTATTTAAATGGTGTTAATTTAAACGTTTAAAGTTTAATGTAAAAAAATTTATTAAACTACATTAAAGTACAAAGTACAAGTGTACAAATGTTCAATAAACTTCAAATTATTTTTTCAACTAAACCAAACTTACGCAATGTCTCATTCGCAGAATAACAGGTGGAAATAGTCAACATGGTGGATACAATGATCAAAAGTGCCGTTCAGTCTTCATGCAAAGCGGTGAAGTATCAACTGCTGATGCAAGGCTCTTCCAATGGCGTAACGTCCACAAGGCCTCCCCCCCCCCCCACCCCCGTTGTCCTGCGGGTTGTAGTGATTCCTGGTCCTCGTCCTCCTCCTCCTCATCATCATCAGTCTCCTCCTCCAACCCCCCTCTCACCTGAGTTGGTTCTGAAATGTCCTCCAGTGGGAAATCCTGTTCCCTTGTGATGGTTATGTTGTGTAGCATGCAGCGCACCACAGTGAATTCATCAACCTGCTGAGGGGAGTATAGCAGATAGCCTCCAGAATGGTCCAGGCATCGGAAACGCTGCTTTAGTACTCCAATTGTCTTCTTGACAATGTTGCGTGTGGCTATATGACTGTTATTGTAGCGATGCTCGGCTTCTGTATGAGGGTTCCGGAGGGGGGGTCATGAGCCAGGTGGCGAGGCTGTAACTTTTATTCCCCAGCATCTAGCTCTGGCCTTCTGGCTACTGCTCAAACATCTGTGACACACTGCTCTCACACAAGATGAAAGCATCATGGATGTTCCCTGGATATTTTGCATCTACTGCCATGATACGGTGCATATGATTGCACATGATCTGTACATTCAGCGAGTGGAATCCTTTTTGGTTTCGGTAAACCTCTGGATTGTCTAAAGGTGCTCGCAGGGTGATGTGTGTACAGTCAATGGCAGCCTGTATCTTGGGGAAGCCAGCAATTCGTGCAAAGCCTAAAGCCCTCTCATTCTGTGCCTCCCTGGTCATTGGGAAGTGGATGAAGTCATCCCTGTGTGTGTACAGTGCCCTTGACACCTGATGAATGCAGCTATGTGTAGCATGCTGCGAGATGCAGCATACATCCCCAGTTGATGGCTGAAAGGAGCCAGAGGCATAGCAGGAAAGTGCGACAGTTACCTTGAACTCGACGGGCAGTGCAGTCCTCCTCCCGCTTCTAGGCTGTATGTCTGCCTTTATGAGCTGGCATATCTCTGCAACCACCTCTTTTCGAAAGCACAGCCTTCCAACGCTCTGCGCCTCAGACCGGTGCAGGTATGAGCGCTGTTCCCTGTGTACTTGTTCGGGGTAAGGCCTCCTCCCCATAAGTCTGTGACCTCTTTGATTACGCATACTTCGATGCAAATCCAGGAGAGCATAAACACGCACCACATATGGCTAAGTTAGAATAGCCCCCATTCTTTAACTGTCCGTAAAAATGAATTATAAACTCATAAAACGCTCGATCTGTAAACGCAGTCTTCCCTCAAAGCTTTAACTCAGCTCCGTTTTCCAAAATGGCGACATTGATGCCTATTTCGATCGGACTCAACTAAATAAGCCAAGCTTTTTAAAAAAAGCATTTAGCATTGTTCTTAAAAATGTCCTTATTGGGGAAACTCGCAAAAACGGTGTTAACGTTGGGTTTAACCTTGAGTGACATCACAAAAACGGTTCTGAAAAAAAAATCAGCCCTTATTTTTTAAGGACGACGTTACGCCACTGGCAAAACTAGCAAAATGGCCCTAAATTTATTTAGCTCCAAAAAAAAATGTTAAACTGGAGCTAAATCGATCATTACAGTGGCGAAATTCTGGCCCCATGGGGAATGCTTTTTGTTCTGATTTTTTTTTTGCAGGGGGAGGCCTCTCTGAGGGCACTACAAAGCCAGCTCTTTAGTTCGAGATATTCAGCCAGACTAGTACTCTAAGATAAATGTGGAACACTTCCCTTAGTGCTCCACTCCACTGTCAGGGCGCAGCTGCTGAAATTATTGGCTGCCAATGCAAACCATTTCTCGGAGCTAAATTTATCCTCCGCCCGACATTTACGCCACAAAAAACTGTCAACCTAATTTCCAGCCCATTATATGTTAATCAGTAATAAAATTATCACTTGACATCAAATCTGCTGTATTTCATGGCAATGGAAGAGATAATAGATGCTATTTTTATTCATAATGTCTCTTGGGAAATCCTAAATTCTATCACTGTGACATTTAAGTATTTAAAACATATAATTGCAGTAAAAATGGCATATTTATAATGTGCGCGTATTTTCTAAAGACTGTTAATCTGTATAAAAACTCCTGGCAGCAACTGGGCACAGTGACTTCAAGCTATAATGCATAGCGTAACAGGTGGCTTGGAGTGTGTTAAAAGCCTGCAGCAACAGTTGAAGGTTAAGATGATATCAAAATTAACTCTACAAATGAATCTCTAATCATATAAACATGAAGAGCTTTGTTACGATCACCAAGCGACCTTCACCCCCATTACCACATACCCAGTGTATGTAGAAGAAAAGCATGGGCCCAGTAGCTAAGGGCATTCAGACTATCTCTGAAAATATGCAGTCTGGATTTACCTAGATGCACGATGACATGACAATATTGCATCACGTAATAGAAATTGGCGGGACACAGTCGGCAGAACAGCTTGGCTGTCTACTTAATCTGCTCCACACACTCATCAGAAAGCAGCATTCCAGTCTTCACTTCAGAGCATAGCCATTTAGAACTCTATCAAGTCCTCTGAAGCGATTGCTGATACAGCACCAAATTCGACTTTATCACTAGAGTGTGAACCTGTGGAAAATCATTCAAGTGACAGATCCTCTCAAAGGTTTGCAGACAGTCCATTGTAAATTTGGTAAATATTCAATATGTGTACAGCTTTAGACAAAATATTGCTGTTAAATATAATCAATTCCTCAAAATTATTCCTTTGCTTCATATCGTTTACATTTTGTATATAAATACATAGTGAGCGTATCCATTGTCTAATTTTACAGAATATATTATTGTTTCTAATACTTTACGATTCAATGGCTCAGAAAGTTGAATGGCTGAACCATACAAAGCAGGAGGCCCTAGGCTCAATCCTCAATCTGTGTTGGGGTGGCAATAGGAATGCTAAAATCGATTGCAGGATCCCTGGATTAGGGAGGGGAATATCAACCAATGTTCCCACTCCCAATCCCTACCCAGGGTCTCTTGTTGGAAGTGTGCATGTATGGACACCACTTAAGGACAGAATCCAACCTGGTTGTGATGTGCCCTGTGGTCAAATAGTCAGCTGATACTAACGGCCAAGATTAATGTTCAAATAGTGGTCCCCTGGGTGAGGGATCAGCAACTGACGGATACCACTTGGAACAGAACCTTCATGTGGAATCCTTTCGGAGAGGAATGCAGCGAGAGAATAATATATCTACCTATTTTAATCGAGAAAGTAATATAGAGAAATGAACTAGATTTTATGATTAAAACATTCCCAATACAAACATGAAAGGGCAGATTTTCCTGAGTTTGTGCTCTGGATCACTTGAGCATAGCAAATATTGGAAAATCGGCCAGGTTCCTTTACAGGCATTCTCCAAACTGTCCAATTTTCTGTTTGTCACTGTACACAGAGGCACAGAGCAATTGCTTAGGGAGCCTTGTGTCTGGCATGCGAACTATGTGGCCTGCCCAGCAGAGCTGATCGAGTGTGGTCAGTGCTTAAATGCTGCGGATGTTAGCCTGGGTGAGGACACTGATGTTGGTGTGTCTGTCCTCCCAGGGGATTTGCAGGATCTTGCAGAGACATCGTTGGTAATATATCTCCAGCGACTTGAGGTGTCTTTCGTACATCGTCCATGCCTCTGATCCATACAGGAGGGCAGGTATTACTACAGCCCTGTAGACCATGAGCTTGGTGGTAGATTTGAGGGCCTGGTCTTCAAACACTCTTTTCCTCAGGCAGCCAAAGGCTGCATTGGCGCACTGGAGGCGATGAACCTCCGCATCAATGTCTGCCTTTGTTGATAAAAAGGCTCCCGAGGTATGGGAAGTGGTCCACGTTGTCGAGGGTCGCGCTTTGAATCATGATGACCGGGGGGCAGTGCTGTGCGGCGAGGACAGGCTGGTGGAGGACCTTTGTCTTACGGATGTTAAGGTTGGGGTGATTTTGGACTTGGCCTGGAGGCGACATAGGCTAAACAGCTTCCCACTGGTTCTGTAGTTTAGTTCCACTCCAGCGGGGAGCTTGTTGACTGTGAAGTCAAGTATGGCAGCGATGAAGATTGAGAAAAGGGTTGGAGCGATGACGCAGCCCTGTTTGACCCCGGTCCGGACCTGGATTGGGTCTGTAATGGAACCGCTGGTAAGGATCACGGCCTGCATGTCATCCTGGAGCAGGCGAAGGACATTGACAAACTTTTGGGGGCATCCGAAACGGAGGAGGACACTCCATAAGCCCTCACGGTTGTAAGATCGAAGAAGGCCATATATAAGGGCTGGCGCTGCTCCCTGCATTTTTCCTGCAGCTGTCGCGCTGCAAAGGCCATGTCCGTTGTGCCCCGCAGGGGACTAAATCCGCACTGTGATTCCGGGAGGAGCTCCTCGGCCACAGGGAGAAGACGGTTGAGGAGAACTCTAGCGACAACCTTCCCACTGGCTGATAGCAGGGAGATTCCCCTGTAGCTGCCGCAGTCGGACTTGTCCCCGTTTTTAAAGATGGTCACGATCACTGCATCTCTGAGATCTAACGGCATGTTCTTCTCCCTCTAGATGAGAGAGATAAGGTCATGTGTCCACGCCAACAGCGCCTCTCAGCCATATGTTAGCGCCTTAGCAGGAATTCCATCCGCACCCTTGGTTTTGTTATTCTTGAGCTGTTTATGGCTTTGCCTACCTCGTGCAGTGTTGGGGTTTTACTGAGGTGGTGGCGGGTCGCATGCTGCGGGATGGAGTCGAGAACACTCGAGTCAAAGGCAGAGTCTCGATTGAGGAGATCTTCAAAGTGCTCCTTCCAGCGGGCCCTGACAGCCTCGGTGTCCTTGATGAGTGTTTCCCCGTTCTTGGCCAGGAGTGGGGTGGGACCTTGGGAGTTTGGACCGTAAGTGGCCTTGACTGCAATGAAGAATCCTCGCATATCATGGCTGTCGGCCAGTTGTTGTAGCTCCTGTGCTTTCTCCATCCACCACCTGTTCTTTAAGTCCCGGGTTTTTTGTTGGACCTCAGCCTTGAGCCGTCTGTAATGTTGTTTTGCAGCTCCCGAGTTGGGTTGTTGCTTGAGGCTCAGAAATGCTCAGTGCTTGCGATCTGTTAGTTCTTGGATTTCCTGATCATTTTCATCAAACCAGTCCTGGTGTTTTCTGGTTGAGTAACCAAGGGTCTCTTCACAGGCACTGGTTATAGAGGCCTGGAGGGCAGACCAAGCGCTGTGGGCATTCAGCATCTCAGGGTCATCAAGGCACGCCAGATTAGCTGTGAGGCGCTGGCTGTATAGGGCTCGATTAGCTGGGTCTTTAAATGCCCTGGCATTAACATTTTTGCGGCACTGCTTCTGCTGAAACCTCTGCTTTGGGGCTATGTTTATATTGATGATGGATCAGATTAGGCGATGGTCCATCCAGCTGTCATCAGCTCCTGTCATGGCGCGGGTGATGCGCACATCCTTGCGATCTCTGGCTTGGACGATGATGTAGTCGAGCAGGTGCCAGTGTTTGGAGTGAGGGTTGTTGCCACGATACCCTGGCGGAACAGGATGTTGGTGATGAGGAGTTTCTGTTCTAGACATTTTGTCAGGAGTAGGGTACCCCTGGAGTTGGCTTTCCCTACCCTCTCTGCCAATCACACCTCCTCAGAGGGCTGTGTCTTTGCTGACCCTGGCATTAAAGTCACCTAGGAGGGTCAACTTGACGCCCGTGGGGACGTGGGACAGGGATGTCTCAAGGTTGGAATAAAAACCCTCTTTAGCCTTATCCGTTGCATCGAGTGTTGGGGCATACGCACTGATGACTGTGGCGCATTGGTTCCGGGATAGGGTAAGGCGAAGAGTCATGAGGTGTTCATTAATCCAGAAGGGGAAGTCTTTGAGGCGGTCGATATTTTATTTTTGACGGCGAAGCTGACTCCATGAAGGTGGCATTCTTCCTCTGGTTTTCCTTTCCAGAAGAAGGTGTAACCTTTACCATGTTCCTTGAGCTGGGCTTCCCCTGCCCACCGGGTCTCGCTTAGGGCGGCGATGTCAATGTCAAAACGTCTAAGTTCCCGGGCAACTATGTCGGTGCGGAGTTCTGGCCTGTTGCTGTTGGAATTGTCCATGAGGGTCCTGACGTTCCAGGTCCCGAACTTCATATTAGCGAAGTGGAAGATGCCTGTGCGTCAGTTCTTTTAACATGGGGTGGCCGCTGCACACCGGCAACCACACGGGCTTAGCTGAGCAAGGTCTTGGTCCAGTGGCAAGGGGGTCCAAGATGACTGGAGACCAAGTACTGCTGTATGAGCCTAACTGCCTACGGCGAGGTGTTGGCCGCAAGCTCGGTGCCAAGTAGCGCCATTGATGGTAGATGGCCCGAGGCTTGGTTGGGGGGCAGGCATTCGGAAGGACAGCTGCCAGCTGGGGTTCTGAGCAATGTTTTGGAAAGTTTCTTCCAAGGTTAAAAATTTCCCCAGAGGTTTCCAAGTTGTTTTAAAAGTTTAAGAGTTTAAAAGTATTTCCAGATTATTATTTAAAAAGTTACACAGGTTGATTGAAGATTTAATAACTAGATTAAGAGTTGATTAAATAGAAAAAAGTTCTCCAAGTTGATTAAAAGTTTTTCCGAATTGTTTAAGAAGTTTAAAAGTTGATTAAAAGTTTAAAAATTGAATCCCTTCGGTCGGTTCAGCGCCGGTCCCAGGCAAAATGTTTCACAGTACTGCCGGAACACTCCACCGCAGCATCTTCCTTGTGGTTGGTGGGCCAGCGGGCCCAGAAGAGCCGGCGGGCCCTGGAAAAGTCACCGGGCCCCTGCGGCCTCAGAAGAGTCGGCAGGTCCTGGCGGGCCCTGAAGAGCTGGCGGCCCTCAAAGAGTCAGCGGGCCCCGAAGTGTTGGCAGGCCCTGGCGGGCCTCGGAAGAACTGGTGGACCCAGAATAGCCAGCAGGCCCCGGGGTCCTTTCGGCCCGGGATAGAAGTGGGCCGGTGGGGGGTCCTTCCGGCGGGGTCCTCGGAGGTTATCCCTCCACACTCACACACACACACACACACCGAAAAACAGCACCTCCGACAGTGCAGCACTCCCTCAGTACTCCATCTGTCTGGATGTACTTTTTGTAATGCATCAATAAACACCCATTTTATATTAAATCTTTACTGAAATTTTTTTTAAATTCAAATGTAAAGCATTTCAAACGTCATAAAATGGTAAACCAACTATTGTTAATGCAATGGGCCCCAAATAATTGACTATATGAAGCTTTTAGTACTAAAGCAGTAATCCTTTACCCTTGCATTAAATTTTCACTGCCTAAGTGTATCATTACCATTCTACATGCTATTTTCCATTGGGCAGTAAGTGGGTGGTAAATTAACCAGCACTTAGAAAATTACATTCAGAACCATAACATTGAGCAGATGGAATTTAATATTGAGAAATGAAAGATACCAAAATGTCAAGTATGACCAGAAAATGAAGAATTTGTCATTGAATTAAAGACGCCAGGAAAAAAGATGTGGGCAGATCACCACTGATGGAAAAGAGATTTTTGAATGTGAAGCAGAGAATAACTGCATTTTTTGCGGTCAAAGAGATGCAGCTCCCAAAAAAGAGCACCACTGCAACAGTGGCAGAAGGTGGCCACAACAATCGATAGTAACAGCAACACTACCACACCACACAATGCAACTCAGTGCTATAAAATGTTTAATGACCTTACCAGGAAAGGAAAGGTGAGAGGAGTCAGCAACCACTTGCAAGGATGTAGTATACAAAGCATGTTAGACACTTACCATTGCTTTCCCCCACTCATTGTTAAAGTTAGTGAATTGATTACCGTCAAGAAGAAGTTACAGTGACCTCTACACACAGAAGTCTTCCTTGCCTCACTAATTACCCCACTTAAAATAACAACAGAAACTTGTATTTATATAGCACCTTTAAAGCAGTAAAATGTCCCAAGGGGCTTCACGGGACGTTATCAAACAAAACTTGACACCGAGCCACATAAGGAGATATTAGGACAAATGATCAAAAGCTTGGTCAAAGAGGTAGGTTTTAAGGAGTGTCTTAAAGGAGGAGCAAGAGGTAGAGAGGTAGAGAGGTTTAAGAAGAGAATTTCAGAGCTTTGGGCCAAGGCAACAGAAGGCACGGCCACCAATGATGGAGTGATTAAAATCAGGGATATGCAAGAGGCCAGAATTAGAGGGGCTCAGAAATCTCGGAGGGTTGTAGGACTGGAGTAGGTTACAGAAAGAGGGAGAGGTGGGGCCATGGAGGGATTTGAAAACAAGGATGAGAATTTTAAAATTGAGGTATTGATGGACCAGGAGCCAATGTAGGTCAGCGAGCACAGAGGCAATAGGTGAACATGACTTGGTGTGAGTTAGTGACAGCATAGTTTTGGATGAGCTCAAGTTTCGGAGGGTGGAAGAATGGAGGTAGGCTAGGAGAGCATTGGAATAGTCAAGTCTTGAAGTAACAAAAGCATTGATGAGGGTTTCAGCAGCAGATGAGCTGAAGCAGGGGCAGAGTCAGGAGATAAGGACATAAGAACGTAAGAATTAGGAGCAGGAGTAGGCCATTCGGCCCCTCGAGCCTGCTCCGCCATTCAATAACATAATGGCTGATCTTCAACCTCAACTCCACTTTCCTGCACTATCCCCATATCCCTTGATTCCCTTAATATCCAAAAATCTATCAATCTCTATCTTGAATGTACTCAAAGACTGAGCCTGCACAGCCCTCTGGGCTAGAGAATTCCAAAGATTCACCAACCTATGAGTGAAGAAGTTTCTCCTCATCTCAGTCCTAAATGGTTGACCCCTTATTCTGAGACTGTGACCCCTGGTTCTAGACTCCCCAGCCAGAGGAAACATCCTCCCTGCATCTACGCTGTCAAGCCCTGTAAGAATTTTGTATGTTTCAATGAGATCGATCACCTCTCATTCTTCTAAACTCCAGAGAATATGGGCCTAGTCCACTCAATCTCTCCTCATAGTACAATCCCCCCATCCCAGGAATCAGTCTGGTGAACCTTCGTTGCGCTTCCTCAATGCAAGAAGACACTTCCTTAGGTAAGGAGACATGGGGCTGGATTCTAGGCTTTTCTGTTTTCGGGGCGAAAATGGTGGCGTGGCGGGAAAGTTACCGGAATAGTTTGCACTATAGTATGTAAGTTTGGGCATCTGGGCCCTGTGTCAGGAGTCAGAGCGTGGTATACCTCTCTTGGCACAAGGATGGGAAACTGGCAAACTAAAGTGTGCTCCAAGAGAGGCCTGGGGGTAAACTTAAAAGAAACACAAAAAACATTCCCAAAACATTGACCACGCCACCACAACACAAATCGCAAAAAAAATTAAAAGAACAAACAGTCACATTTACCTTTGGGGCACTTTACCTTCCTCACCACCACCGGCATGGCTGGACCACTCTCATTTCCCAGGCAGTCATTGCGGGCAAACTTCCGGGCGGACGGGGCAGCAGGAGCTCAAACTCGCGCCGGTGTTGCAGCCAGGGGTGTTGCACACCCGGTGCAGCTCTTCCCAGCAGTCCTGCTCAGTGCCAACACAAAATCTGACGAGAGGATCATGGCGGGCCTTTCACGCCTCTCTGGGGCAAAGAGGACCAGAAAATCCAGCCCTAAAACTGTACACAATACTCCAGGTACGGTCTCACCAGCGCCCTTTATAATTGCAGTTCGATGTTTTTACCATTATACTCAAATCCTCTTGTAATAAACGCTGACATACCATTTGCTTTCTGTACTTACGTTAAATTTAAGTGATTTGGACACCCAGATCCCTCTGAATACCAACATTTCCTAATCTCTCACCATTCAAAAATACTCTGCTTTTCTATTTTTTTCGAACAAAGTTGATAGCTTCACATTTCTTCACATTATATTCCGTTTGCCACATCTTTGCCCACTCACGTAGCCTGTCTATATCCCCTTCAAGGCTCTTTGCATCCTCCTCACAACTTACATTCCCACTGAGAATTGTATCATCAACAAACCTGAATATATTACATCTAATCCCCTCATCCAAATTAATGATATAGATTGTGAATGGCTGGGGCCTAAGCACCAATCCTTGCGGAACCCCACTAGTTACAGCCCGCCAACCTAAAAATAACCTGTTATTCCTACTTTCTGTTTTCTGTTCGTTAACCAATCCTCAATCCATGCTAGTCTATTGATATGTCCTTACTATGCAGAACAAATGCACACGAGGTCCATATTAGAGAGAAGGTCACTCTGTGACCAGTAACCTTTATTTGCCAGCACTGAAGTAATGAAGGTGGGTGGAGCTTCCCCTTTTATACCTGAAAGTCCAGGTTAGGAGTGTCTCCCACAAATTCACCACCTAGTGGTCAGTGTTCGCACGGTGTACAACTTAGGTCAGTTTAAATATGGATTACAATGACAGTTGAATACATGACATCACCTCCCCCCAAAGTCTTATTGGGATCACAGGTTGAGTCTCTCGTGGTTTACGCTCCCTTGTAGAGCGCCTGAGTTGGGGCTCCGGTTGTTGGGCGCTGGCCTGAGTGTCTGCTGTTTGCGGTGCCTCAGGCCTGTCCAGACTGCCCACAGTGACTGGGCTCTCCTCCACTTGGTTCCGGTGTTCGGTCACCTGTGGTGGAGTGAACTCGACATCGTGTTCTTCCTCTGCTTCTTCTATGGGGTTGCTGAATCTCCTTTTTGTTTGATCCACGTGTTTGCGGCAGATTTGTCCATAGGTAAGTTTAACTACGAGAATCCTATTCCCCTCTTTGGCAATCACAGTGCCTGCGAGCCATTTGGGCCCTGCAGCGTAGTTGAGGACAAAAACAGGGTCATTGACATCAATACATCGCGCCCTCTCATTCCCGTCATGGTAGTCATATTGTGACTGGCGCCTGCTCTCAACAATTTCTTTCATGGTGGGGTGTATGAGGGATAACCTGGTTTTGAGCGTCCTTTTCATTAGCAGCTCTGCGAGTGGAACCCCTGTGAGTGAGTGTGGTCGGGATCTATTGGCCAACAGGAGGCGTGATAAGTGGCTTTGTAGGAAACCCCCTTGGATTCTGAGCATCCCCTGTTTGATTATCTGCACTGCTCGTTCTGCCTGGCCGTTTGAGGCCGGCTTGAACGGTGCCGTTCTGACATGGTTAATACTATTTCCTGCCATGAAGTCCTGGTACTCAATGCTTGTAAAGCACGGGCCATTGTCGCTGACCAAGACGTCCGGTACACCATGAGCGGCTAACATTGCCTGTAGACGTTTTACCGTGGCAGAGGATGTGCTTGAATTGAGAATGTCACACTCGATCCATTTGGAGTAGGCGTCTACTACAACCAAAAACATTTTTCCCATGAAAGGACTGTGTAGTCCACATGGATGCGTGACCATGGCTTGGCGGGTCAGGACCAGGGGCTAAGGGGGGCTTCCCTGGGTGCATTGCCCAGCTGGGCACACGTGTTGCACCTGTGAACACAAAGTTCCAGGTCTGCATCTATCCCTGGCCACCAAACGTGTGACCTGGCAATTGCCTTCATCATGACAATGCCCGGGTGCTCATTGTGAAGTTCTCGGATGAACGCCTCTCTGCCCATCTGGGGCATGACTACTCGGTTTCCCTATAGTAGGCAATCAGCCTGAATCGAGAGTTCATGCTTGCGCCTGTGAAATGGTTTGAATTCCTCAGGGCATGCCACGTACATGGCTGCCCAGTCCCCATTCAGGACATATTTCTTGACTAAAGACAGTAGCGAGTCTCTATTTGTCCATACTTTGATCTGACGAGCTGTCACGGGTGAGCCTTCGCTTTCGAAAGCTTCAACAGCCATGGCGATCTCAGCATCATGCTCGGTTGCCCCCTCGGTGGTGGCTAGTGGGAGCCTGCTGAGTGCATCGGCGCAGTTTTCAGTGCCCGGTCTGTGCCGAATTGTATAGTCATAGGCGGCTAACGTGAGTGCCCACCTCTGTATGCGGGCCGACGCATTTGCATTTGTGGCCTTGTTGTCGGCCAAAAGGGACGTTAGGGGTTTGTGATCTGTCTCAAGCTCAAATTTCCTGCCATACAGGTACTGGTGCATTTTTTTTACTGCATATACACATGCAAGCACTTCCTTTTCTACCATTCCGTAGCCCCTTTCTGCCTGGGACAGACGTCTGGAGGCATAAGCTATCGGCTGTAACTGACCCTTGGCATCCAACCCCATAGGATGATGCATCGCACGTTAAAACAAGTTTCTTACATGGGTCATATAGCGTTAACAGATTGTTGGAGCATAACAAATTGCGTGCTCTATCAAAAGCCCTTTCCTGGCTGTCCCCTCAGACCCATTCACGACCTTTGCGGAGGAGCAAGTGTAGCGGCTCTAATAGCGTGCTCAATTTGGGAAGAAAGTTACCAAAATAATTCAGGAGCCCCAGGAACGAACGCAGCTCCGTCGTGTTACGGGGTCTGGGTTTCTCTGGATCGCTTCCGTTTTGGACGCAGTAGGTCTGATCCCATCTGCTGCTACCCTCATCCCCAGGAATTCTACCTTTGGAGCTAGGAAGACGCACTTCGCCTTTTTCAGTCGCAGCCCTACCCGGTCCAGTCTGCGTAGCACCTCCTCCAGATTGTGGAGGTGTTCTTCAGTATTGCGACTCATGATGAGGATGTCGTCTTGAAAAACCACCGTCATTGGAATCGACTTGAGGAGACTTTCCATGTTTCGATGAAAGATCACGGCAGCTGAGCAAATCCCGAACGGACATCTGTTGTACTCAAACAACCCTTTGTGTGTCGTGATGGTGGTCAGCTTCTTCGACTCACTCGCCAGCTCCTGGGTCATGTAAGCTGAGGTCAGGTCCAATTTTGAAAAAAGTTTGCCACCGGATAGCGTCGCAAAGAGGTCCTCCGCTCTCGGTAGCGGGTACTGGTCTTGGAGTGACACCCGATTGATGGTGGCCTTGTAATCACCACATATCCTGACCGACTCATCCGCCTTGAGCACTGGCACAATCGGGCTCGCCCAGTCACTGAATTCAACTGGCGAGATGATGCCTTCCCTCAGCAGGCGGTCCAATTCACCTTCTATCTTTTCCTGCATCACGTACAGCACCGCTCTAGCCTTGTGGTGTACTGGCCTGGAATCTGGGTTTATGTGAATCACTACCTTGATCCCCATGGAAAGTTCCAATGCTGGGTTGAAATAATTAGTCAAATTTGTCCAGGACCTGTGAGCATGATATTCGCTCCACAGAAGAAATTGCATTGACATCGCCCCATTTCCAGTTCATGACAGCAAGCCAACTCCTCCCCAGTAGTGTGGGACTGTCCCCCGGGACAATCCAGAATGGCAACTTGTTCTCCGAATCTTTGTGGGTCACGACTACCGTGGCGCTGCCCAGCACTGGAATGATCTCCTTTGTATATGTCCATAGCTGTGCGTCAATCGGCAATAATTTTGGCCTCCTGGCCTTGGACATCCACAACTTGTCGAACTGTTTGATACTCATCAGGGACTGGCTGGCCCCCGTGTCTAGCTCCATTGATACTGGGATGCCAATGAGGAGCACTTTCATCATTATCGGTGGCGTCCTTGTGTATGAACTGTATATGTGCTCCACATGAACTCGCTGAACTTCAGCTTCCAGCAATTTTCCCAGTGTCCATTTGGCCTCGTAGGGCTTACATCGGCCCCGTCCTCCTCATACATCAACCTGCCTGCAGGCTTCCTGCACATACGCGCCAAGTGACCGCTGACGTTGCAATTTCTGCAGGTATATTGCTGATACCTGCAAGCTCTGGCTGTGTGTTTGCCTCCACACCTCCAATATGAGCCATTGTTGGAAACAAAAGGTCCATTACCAGTCGATCATCTTTGACTGTCTCTGTAACTGTCCTTAAGCGCATCATTAACAGATGTTGATGGCCCCATTACTGGCCGCATTGTCCCTTGCGATGGCATGAATCGCCGTTCAGCTAGCCATTGTCTCTGTTGAATTCCCCCTTTGGGTTCGACTACATGCTCGGGCATGTCCGATTGCCCCTGTCTGCCTAGAGAACTGTGTGCCGCGTTAACAATGTTGACTCCCTGTCCATTTGCTGCATTTAAACCAAGATTTTTGTCAAACATCATTCTGGTGTCTTCCTCCCTTGAGATAAATGTCTGGGCCATCAAATCCGCTGTTTCCAGGGTCAAGTCTTTGGTCTCAATCAGTTTCCTGAAAACCCCAGCGTGCCTGATGCCTTCAATAAAAAAGTCTCACAGCATCTCCGCTCTGCATACATCTGGGAACTTACATAGGCTCGCCAGTCGCCGGAGGTCTGCTACGAAGTCTGGAACGCTTTGCCCTTCTCGCCGCCGGAGCGTGTAAAACCGGTGTCTCGCCATGTGCATGCTGCTCGCCAGTTTAAAGTGTTCCCCGAGCTTTTCAAAAGTCTTGTCCGCCGGCTTCTCTGGAGTTAGAAGGTCCTTCATCAGGGAGTACGTCCTGGATCCACAAACTGTCAGGAGATGAGCCCTGCGTTTGTCGGCCGAATCCTGTCCCAGCCATTCCTTAGTGACGAAACTTTGCTGTAGTCTCTCAATAAAGTCGTCCCAATCATCACCAACACAGTACCTCTCATCTGTGCTGCTAGTGGCCATGCTCGTGTAGTTTAAATCCAAGTTTCTCGTCGCCAATGATATTTCCTTACTATACAGTACAAATGCACACGAGGCCCATACTAGAGAGAAGGTCACTCTGTGACCAGTGACCTCTATTTTCCAGCACTGAAGTGACGAAGGTTGGTGGAACTTCCCCTTTTATAAGTCCAGGTTAAGAGTGTCTCCCACAAGTTCACCACCGAGTGGTCAGTGTTCTCACAATGTGCAACTTAGGTCAGTTTAAACATGGATTACAATGACAGTTGAATACATGACATCTATTATCCCCAATCCCATGAGCCCTCATTTTGTTCAATAATCTCTTGTGTGCCACCTAACCAATGCCTTCTGAAAATCCAAATAACCACATCCGCTGGTTCCCTCTTATCTATTCTACTAGTTACAATCTCAAAAAACTCTAACAGATTTATTAAACATGATTTCCCTTTCATTAATCCATGTTGACGCTGCCCAATCCTATTATTATTTTCTAAGTGCCCTGTTATCACATTTTTAATAATAGATTCTAACATTTGCCCTACTACTGATGTCAGGCTACCTGGTCTGTAGTTCCCAGTTTTCTCTCTCCCACCTTTCTAAAATAGCGCCGTTACATTGGCTACCTTCCAATCTGTGGGAACCGTTCTAGAATCTATGGAATTTTGGAAGATGGCAACCAATGCATCCACTATTTCTATAACCACCTGTTCCAAAACCCCTAGGATGTAGGCCATCAGATCCAGGGGATTTATTGGCTTTCAGTCCCATTAATTCCTCCAGGACAATTTTTTTTTATCAGTACTAATATCTTTCAGTTCCTCATTCTCATTAGGCCCTTGGATCTCGCCTATTCCCAGGAGGATTTTTGTGTTTTCTTCCATGAAGGCAGACACAAAAGGGGAGAAATTCGGTCGCGCCTCACTTGGGCGGTAACCCAGGCGGAGCGGTAATATTAGTGCCTAGAAAAAGTTTGCGCCCTCCACCCAGAAATTCATCAGAATTGGGCGATGAGTTGACAGGATCGCTAAATCAGCCATTGCTCACCGGAGCTGGGGGGTCATTAACAAAAGTTTGGTCGGTAAATTTGGCAGACCCATTGCGAATGTGCGGGACTCCGAATCAGACCTCAGTAACAGCCGAGTCTTAAAGGCACGGCAACTCATGTTCGTGCATAAGCAGTTCCATCGCCACAGGGTCTTCAGAACGCAAAAATGGAGGAGCAAGGAGGAAGCCAGCTTTCTACCCTCTTTTCACCCACCGCCCTTGATGTCTTGCTGGAGGCAATGGAGAGTCGCTGGAGTGTCCTCCAGCCTGGAGGGGGACGAATACCAATGCCTCAGGATTTCAGAAGGATCTGGAGAGAGGTGGCTGAGCACATTACAGCCCAGAGCATGGTGCCAACAACAGCGACCCAATGACACAATACATTCAACGGCTTTACTACGGTCATCAGGGTGAGTACCCTTTGCATTCACCTCCAATGATTTCATGTGAATCTTACTCTCTCACACAATGTTGAGTCTTTGCAGTGCCTACCCTTTCTCTTTGTGCACCAGGCCATGCTCTTCATTGCTGAAACCAGCCTGAGACCTCTCCATCGCCTCACCAGACATGCCCTATCCATCCAAGCATCTCTCACCTTCTAGCTCCTTACTCAGCCTAAGTGCACCTCGCAGCACCTTTCAACACTTCATATGCGGTTCCAGTCCTGAGCCGCATACGAACTGGTAGTTGCTGGTGCCCCAGATACATCCACTGTGCGCTGCCACGCAGGACGAAATGCTGATATGCACACTCGCGAGCATTCGACTGCAGACACATGTGGCACACCAGCACCTACACAGCCACTAACAACCTATTTGCTTTTGTCATTGCAGGTCAAACTCGCGCACAATCTGCACGAGCTGGATCATCGGGGAGAGGGCCATCCCTAACTGCGGGACCTGACCAACCATAAGGAGCGAGTATCCGCCCTCATGGGCGCTGCAGTCGTGGCGGAGGAGGGCGGGGAGGCAGAGCCCCCGCTTGACAGTGACGGTATGTGAATGAGACTGGCATTTTGTGTAAGTCGCCTTAGCCTTGAGGCCACAATCCTTACAGCATGTTACAACCAAAATAATAATGCCCACCCTCCTTCTTGCCTTCCTGCCCTCTCCCCAGCTGATAACCACACTTTTGTTGCTTTGTGCTAACAGATGATGAGCCAGAAGAGCACCAGCCTGCTCAT
Source organism: Pristiophorus japonicus (assembly GCF_044704955.1). Lineage (NCBI taxonomy): Eukaryota > Metazoa > Chordata > Chondrichthyes > Pristiophoridae > Pristiophorus > Pristiophorus japonicus. Next base: position 125,830,027 of record NC_091983.1, read on the forward strand.
CAACCTACGTCTTCAGATGACTGGGAATGAGGCGGAGGAGGTGGAGATCAATGTGCCTGGACAGAGCGAGATGTCCACAGTTGGATTGAGTGGGGAGAGCACCTCGGTGGAAGAGGTCATCTTCCTGGGGTTGACTGAACCTGAAGCTCCTGGCCTCAGTGACCTGCAGCAAAGCCCAAGCGAGGAGAAGCTCGTGGGTCAGCTCTCCGGATGGTATGTTGGCCCATGAGTCCTGCTCACAGACAGGCAGATGAGGACCTGGACTTGGAGGCTATGTCCATGGCGTCAATGCAGATGCACCGTGAGCTCATCGGTGCATTGGCGAGTATCCCGCCAAGTGTGGATGCACTGCCGTTGAAAGTGGCGGAGGCCCTCTCAATCTTGGCATTTGCAGATCAGGGGCCCATCGAACCCATCCTTGGTCAATTATGTAATGTATTTAACCCTATGTAACCTGCATGATACCTGACCACCAGAGGGCCCGCCTGTTGGAGTCCCAAGGGATCCCAGCATCCCTTGGGAGCACAATATATAAGCAGACCACCCATGAGTTACCTGCACTCTGGAATCTTAATAAAGGAGCTAAGGTCACACTTGCTCATTGTACACAGTACTCAGTTTCATCCTTTATTATGAGTGTACCAATTTGCGACGAGGTAACGAACAATCGCGCAAAAATGCAAAGAACAGTGGGAATCCTGGAAAAGTTCTCAAAAGGGGACGATTGGGAAGCCTTCATGGAGAGACTTGACCAAAACTTTGTGGCCAACAAGCTGGAAGGGGCCAAGAACACTACCAAACGAAGGGCGATCCTCCTAACTGTCTGTGGGGCAACAACCTATGGCCTCATGAAGAATCTCCTGGTCCCGGCAAAACCAACAGAGAAATCCTATGAAGAATTGTGTACGCTGGTCCGGGAGCACCTAAATCCTAAGGGAAACGTTTTGATGGTGTGGTATTGGTTCTACACGTGTCAACGATCGGAGGGTCAGGAAGTAGCAAGCTATATCGCTGAACTAAGGCGCCTCGCAGGACATTGTGAGTTTGAGGGTTTCCTCGAACAAATGCTCAGAGACTTTTTTGTACTGGGCATTGGACATGAGACAATCCTTCGCAAACTGTTGACTGTAGAAACTCCGAATCTAAGCAAAGCCATAACGATAGCCCAGGCATTTATGTCCACCAGCGACAACACCAAACAGATTACGCAGTACTGTGCATAAAATAACGTCAGTCTCGAGCAGAAATGTACATGGCAGAACGTACACGCCGGCAGCTGCTGCCCGACCTCAGTTGACCCAGAGTCCGCCATCAATCGTTAATGTGAGGCAGTTAACACCTTGTTGGCGCTGTGGATGTGATCATCGGCCCCATCAATGCCGCTTTAAGCACTATGCTTGCAATGGTTGCAGAACAATGGGACACCTCCAGCGAATGTGCAGGTGAGCTGCAAACCCTGCAAACCACCACATTGCAGAGGAAGATTGGTCCATTGTGGATCAGGCAGAATTGGAGACTCTGTAGGGAGGAGGCAAAAGTGTACGGGGTACACACATTCACTACGAAATGTCCACCAATAATGTTGAAAGTTGAACTGAATGGTATTCCAGTATCTATGGAACTGGACATGGGGGGCAAGTCAGTCCATAATGAGTAAAAAGGCCTTCGACAGGCTGTGGGGCAAAAAGGCACACAGGCCCAAGCTCAGCCCCATTCACACCAAACTAAGGACTTACACCAAGGAACTCATCCCTGTAATTAGCAGTGCTGAAATCAAAGTCTCCTATGACGGAGCAGTACACGAACTCCCACTGTGGATTGTGCCAGGGGATGGCCGCACGTTGTTTGGCAGAAGCTGGCTGGGAAAAATCCGCTGGAACTGGGATGACATCCGAGCGCTTTCATCTGTCGACGACGCCTCATGTACCCAGGTTCTGAACAAGTTCCCATCGTTGTTCGAGCCAGGCATTGGAAGCTTCCAGGGGCCGAAAGTGCAGATCCATTTGGTTCCCGGTACGCAACCCATTTCACCACAAGGCATGGGCGGTACCATGCATGTTGCGTGAAAAAGTGGAAATTGAGCTGGACAGGCTGCAACGTGAAGGCATCATCGCGCCGATGGAATTCAACGAGTGGGCCAGTCCGATTATCCTGATACTTTAAGAGGATGTCACGGTCAAAACTTGTGGGGACTATAAAGTAATGATGAACCGTTTTTCGCGACAGGACCAGTACCCGCTACCCAAGGCAGACGACCTATTTGCGACCCTGGCTGGAGGGAAGACGTTCATCAAGTTGGACCTGAACTCGGCCTACATGACGCAGGAGCTGGAGGAGTCGTCGAATGGCCTCACCTGCATCAACACGCACAAAGGTCTGTTTATCTACAACCGGTGCCCGTTCGGGATTCGGTCGGCCACGGCGATCTTCCAACGAAACATGGAGAGCCTGCTAAAGTCGGTTCCTTATACAGTGGTTTTCCAAGACGACATATTGGTTACAGGTCGGAACACCATAGGGCATTTGAAGAATCTGGAAGAGGATCTTAGTCGTTTGGATCGCGTGGGACTCAGGTTGAAACGCTCGAAGTGTGTTTTCCTGACACAGGACATTGAGTTCTTGGGAAGAAGAATCGCAGCAGACAGCATCAGACCCACCAACGCCAAGACGGAGGCCATCAAGAACACACCGCGACCACAGAACGTGATGGAACTGCGGTCATTCCTGGGACTCCTTACCTATTTCGGTAATTTCCTACCAGGGTTAAGCACCCTGCTTGAACCCTTACTTGCGCTACTGCGCAAGGGAGATGACTGGGTATGGGGGAATTCACAAGAGGCTGCCTTTAAGAAAGCCAGAAATCTGTTGTGTTCAAACAAACTGCTTGTCCTGTATAACCCTTGTAAACGATTAGTGCTGGTTTGTGATGCGTCGTCATACGGGGTCGGGCGCGTGTTACAACAGGCTAATGAATCGGGGATTTTGCAACCGGTCGCTTATGCGTCCAGGAGTTTGTCCAAGGCCGAAAGGGCCGACAGCGTGATTGAAAAAGAGGCTCTGGTGTGCGTGTACAGGGTGAAAAAAATGCACCAGTACTTATTTGGCCTCAAGTTTGAGCTTGAAACTGACCACAAGCCGCTCATATCGCTGTTCTCTGAGAACAAAGGGATAAGTACCAATGCCTCTGCCCACATCAAAAGATGGGCGCTCACGCTATCGGCATACAACTATGTAATCCATCACAGACCAGGCACAGAGAACTACGCAGATGCTCTCAGTCGGCTGCCATTGCCCACCACCGGGGTGGAAATGGCACAGCCAGTGGACTTGCTCATAGTCATGGAGGCATTTGAGAACGAGAAGTCCCCCATTACTGCCCACCAGATCAGGACCTGGAACAGCCAGGATCCTTTACTATCTTTGGTAAAACAACTGTGTCCTCCATGGGAGCTGGTCTGGTGTCCCAGTGGAGATGCAGGAGGTGATTAAGCCATTCCACAGACGCAAAGACGAGTTATCCCTGCAGGTGGACTGTCTATTGTGGGGCAATCGCGTAGTCTTGCCCAAGAAAGGCAGAGACACATTCATATCTGAACTGCACAACACCCACCCAGGCATCGTAATGATGAAAGCCATAGCCAGATCCCATGTGTGGTGGCCCGGCATCGACTCAGATTTAGAGTCATGCGTGCGCCAGTGCAACACTTGCTCTCAACTGAGCAATGCACCCAGAGAGGCACCGCTAAGTTTATGGTCATGGCCCTCCAAACCGTGGTCGAGGATCCACGTAGACTATGCGAGCCCATTCCTCGGCAAAATGTTTTTGGTTGTCGTGGACGCTTACTCAAAATAGATTGAATGTGCAATAATGTCAGTAAGCACGTCCACGGCCACTATTGAAAGCCTACAAACCATGTTTGCCACGCACGGCTTGCCTGATGTCCAAATCAGCGACAATGGGCCGTACTTCACCATTGCTGAATTCAAGGAATTCATGACCTGCAACGGGATCAAACATGTCACATATGCTCCGTTCAAGCCCGCATCCAACGGCCAGGCAGAACAGGCAGTTCAGACCATCAAGCAAATCTTGAAACGCGTGTCGGAAGGCTCCCTGCAGACCCGGCTGTCCCGAGTGTTGCTCAGCTGCCGCACCAGACCCCACTCACACATCAGGGTTGCCCCAGCAGAACTGCTCTTGAAAAGGGCACTCAAAACAAGGCTCTCTTTTCCACCCTGATCTCCATGATCATGTGGAGGGCAGGCGGCATCAGCAAAGTGTGTACCATGATCGCACAAATTTGTCACACAATATTGAGATCAATGTTCCTGTGTTTGTGCTCAATTATGGACATGGTCCCAAATGGCTCGTTAGCACGGTCACAGCCAAAGAGGGGAGTAGGGTGTTTCAGGTCAAATTGGCCAATGGACAAAAGCACAGAAAACATTTGGACCAAATCAAATTGCGGTTCACCAACAGCTATGAACAACCAAAAGAGGACACCACCAACTTTGACCCTCCAACACACACACAAGAGGCAACTGACATCATGGTTGACCACGATGCCGAACTCATCATCACCAGCAGCCCGGCAAGGCCGGCTGCCCAACAGCTCAGTGAAGAACTAACCAACTCACCCACACCTGCATTTGTACTGAGACAATTGACAAGGGAGCGTAAAGCCTCAGATCATCTCACCTTGTAAATAAGTACTGTTCACTTCACGGGGGAGTGATGTAATGTATTTAACCCTGTGTAACCTGCATGACACCTGCCCACCAGAGGGCCCACCTGTTGGAGTCCCAAGGGATCCCAGCATCCCTTGGGAGCACAGTATATAAACAGGCCACCCACGAGGTACCTGCACTTTGGAGTCTTAATAATGGAGCTAAGGTCACACTTGCTCATTGCACACAGTACTCAGTTTCATCCTTTATTATGAGTGTACCAGATTACAATGGATGTTCGATGTTACAAGTGACCTTGGGATCCCAGACATGATAGAGTGGGCTCTGGGTGAGGAGAACTCTGCTGTGTGACATCACAGGTAAGACAGGTAAGTGATTGGCAATGATTGTGGGCTAAGTTTTTCTTATGTGGGAGCTTCTGGATGTTTTGGTCCAGGGTGACTACTTCTGCGATAAGTGTCTGCGGCTCGACGAACTTCAGCTCCGAGTTGAGGAGCTGGAGTCCGAGCTGCAGACATTGCGAGACATTAGGGAGGGAGAAAGTTACCTGGACCTTCTGCTCCAGGAGGCAGCCACACCCTCTAGATTAAATACTTCAGAATTGACACATGGTCAGGGACAGGAGGGTGTGACTGCGAGTGAAGCAGGTACAGGGATCCAGGAGGTAGTATTGCAGGAGCCTCAGTCCTGCACTTGTCCAATAGATTTGAGGTTCTTGCAACCCTTGTGGACAAATGTACACACAGCGGGGTGGATGAGCAGACTGACCAAGGCACCGTGGTGCAGAAAGCCATTCAAGTGGGGGGAGTAAAGAGGCAGGTGATGTAGTCGGTGAAAGTCTCGTTAGGAGGATAGATAGGGTTCTCTGCAGGCGAGAGCGTGCGACCCGAAGGTTGTGTTGCCTACCCGGTGCGGGTAAAGGACATCTCCACCGGGCTGGAGAAGAATTTGGAGTGGGAGGGGGAGGATCCAGTTGTCATGGTACATGTAGGTACCAATGACATAGTTAGGACTAAGAAAGAGATTCTGCTGAGAGAGTTTGAACTGCTGGGGACCAAATTGAAAAGCAGAACCACAAAGGTAATAGTCTCTGCATTATTACCTGAGCCACGAGCAAATTGACATAGGGTCAATAGAATCGGTGAGATGAATGCGTGGCTCAGAGGTTGGTGTGAGAGAAGTGGGTTTCGATTCGTGGGGCACTGGCACCAATACTCGGGAAAGAGAGAGCTGTTCCATGGGGACGGACTACACCTGAACTATGCCAGGACCAGAGTTCTCGTGAACTGACTAACTAGGGAGGTAGACAGGACTTTAAACTAAATAGTGGGGGGAGCGGGAGGACGGTCGCAGTGGAGAGAAATCTCGAATGTTAAAGAGAAAAGCAAAGGAAGCAATGCAGGAAAGTGATTATGGTAAGGATAACCAGATTATGTCAGGAAGGGACAGAGCATACAAACAAAAGAGTGCACTAACAAATAGGGTCCAGGTAAGAAAAAATAGTGATAAGACAAATAGGGCTACAGTACAAAATAATGTTAAGATGTTTAATAATTTTAAAAAGACAAATTTAAAAGCATTGTATCTGAATGCACAAAGCATCTGTAATAAGGTAGATGAATTAACAGCGCAAATAGATGTAAACGGATACGATATAGTTGCAATTACGGAGACATGATTGCAGGGTGACCAGGGTTGGGAACTGAATATCCAAGGATATTCAATATTTAGGAAGGACAGGCAAAAAGGAAGAGGGGATGGTGTAACATTGTTAGTAAAGGATGAAATCAGAGCAATAGTGAGAAAGGATATTGGCGCAGAAAATCAAGATGTAGAATCAGTCTGGGTGGAGCTAAGGCGCACCAAGGGGCAGAAAACATTGGTGGGAGTTGTCTATAGGCCTCCAAACAGTAGTGGTAGTGTAGGGGCTGGCATCAAACAGGAAATTAAAGATGCATGTAACAAGGGTACTACAGTAATCGTAGGTGACTTTAATCTACATATAGACTGGCCAAACCAAATTAGTAATAATACTGTGGCAGATGAATTCCTGGAGTATGTACGAGATGGTTTTTTAGAAGCCTGCTAGTGAACAGACTATCCTAGATTGGGTATTGTGTAATGAGAAGGGGTTAATTAACAGTCTTGTTGTGCGGGGTCCATTAGGGAAGAGTGACCATAACATGATTAAATTCTTTATTAAAGTGGAATGTGAGGTAGTCCAATCCGAAACTAGTGTCCTAAATCTAAACAAAGTGGTCTGAGGAATGAATTGGCTATGATAGACTGGGAAGATTCATTAAAAGGCATGACAGAGGATAGGCAATGGCTAACATTTAAGGAACGAATGCATGAATTGCAACAGTTATACAGTCTTTTCTGGCATAAAAACACAAAAGGAAAAGTGGTCCAACCATGGCTAACAAAAGAAATTAAGGATAGTATTAGATCGAAAGAGGAGTTATACAAAGTTGCCAGAAAAAATAGCAAGCCTGAGGATTGGGAACAGTTTACAATTCAGCAAGAAAGGACCAAGGGCTAGATTTTACACTTTTGTACATATCGGCCAAAAATGGGCGTTATTTCCGGTATGCACGGTAAAAATGGGGTTTCAGATAGCCGGCTTCTTGCCCATTTACAAAGCACCTAGTCTCCATTTTTTTAATTGGGCGTTACCACGAGCAATATGAAATGGGCGGTAGCATTAAATCTCACTGACCTTCTGCCATAAAGTGTCGCCATTCTTAGCAACGGCATGGCAATGCTCGATTTCCGCGATCCAGGAAGTCAAGGGTCATCATGACATGCGCAGAAGAGGAGACAAGAGAAAGGGAGCTGAGAGGGACTGAAGGCATGTGTAGGTGTGGTGTGGCTGCTTTGGGAGGAAGGAGGGAGACTTTAGAGCTTTACAGCAAATAGGGAAACAAAAATTAGCTGTTACCAGCCACATATTTGCCCGAATTTGGCCTATAATGGAGGGAGAGGAGGAGGCGACACAGCACAATATGGAGACTGATGCTGGCGAGAGCAGTGAGGTGGGAGAGGAGCACATTGGAGGGCGCAAAAGAGCAAGGAGGTTCTCGGATGAGGCAAATGCCTCCCTCCTGCAGGATGTCAAGTTACCCTGGGGTGATTTGACACAGGGGGGCTTGGGAAGCCCACCACAAAGGCTACCAGAAGATATGGACCGAGATAGCAGAGGTGGTCTCGTCGGCGACCAACGAGGTGAGTGAGGGCAACCAATGCCGCAAACGATGGAACGATCTTGTGGGATCAGCAAGAGGAAGTATTACATTTATTTACATGTACTTATGTATTTATATAATTTGATTTGTAACAGTCATGAGTGACTCAGCAGATGTGAGGTCTTTCACTTTTACCGGGATTGTTTTACTCAAAGCCTGCAGTCACGGTGCACGTCTCTAGGTAAAGAATGATAATTTTCATAATAATCATGATTACATCTGTCGGTTATGTGTTGTATTAGTTTCTGTGACAGTACCTAGCAATGATATCACGCAATGATCTCATGCAATGTCGTCCTGTCACCTTTTACAGAAGAAGCTATCGACGATGAGGTCCACCAGTCCCCAGCGACATCACTGAGATGGAAAAGCAGGTGCTCGCACTCGTGGGGAAACACTCCCGGACAACCACGGAAGCATCTGTGGACCCTGAAGTGATGCCATGTGAGTAAAGTTTACACCACTGCGTGATGTAAAGTCAATAGTTGCCACACCCGAACAATCATATACGATAGATGATTTCTAAAATTGTCCGAGAAATAATGCTGGCCTAATGAAAATCAGTGCAATGCAAATGTGTTGATGGTCATGAAATATGATGCCTGTGATGATTTTGATAGCGGTGGTGCTTTTGTCATGCATATGCTGTGTGCAGCGCTGGACTCACCTTGTGACCCGAGCACCCGCTTCTCCTCTAATAACCTCATTTGTGTTTTGCAGCTCAGCCAGCAGCATGGCCCCAGGCAAGACCACAGAGGCCAGAAGGTGGGGGCGCGGGGCCCAACCCTCCGGACGATCCTACATCTGGTGCTGAGGAGCTCCGATTCTCACCCGTCAATCCGCTGGGTCTGTTCTCCACGGATGAGAGCGGGGACTTTGAGGATCCTGCATCGCCATGCTGCAGAAGCCATTCCACCCCAAGGTCATCTAAATGGTCCTCTGGTCATTCCCACCTCCACTCTGGCGGTACAGGCCCCAAGCACCTCGCCACAGGGCACCCCATTTGTCCCTAGGATGGCGCCGATTCCATGGAGGCCTTGTGGACGTGACAGGTCTGGTCCACGAGCACCACATGAGAGCAAAGAGATGGTACAGTTTACAGTTGTCCAGGAGGACTGTAGACATTGGTGACCAGCTAATCGAAGCATTGGGGGGCATATCCCGACAGCTGGCCACCATGACTGAGTACGTTCCGCAGATGGCGGAAGCCCTGGATGCAATAGCCAGGAATACTGCTGGCACAGGCCTCACAGTGGTCCCAGAGCGTGGCACTCCACCCCTAGGTTCCGCACCACCACTGCGAACGACAGATGAGAGGAAGGACCAAGATCCTGCTTCTACATCAGAGAATGTTGCCCCCTCGGCACCCCCAGCTCCCGTACCCATGCAACCACCGTCTCTGCCTTCAACGCCCCCTAATGAGACACTGCCTGAGGAGTTCCTCGGCCAGGCACCGTGGAGCAAGGGGGGGGAAGGGGTAGAGGTGGGGAGAAGAAGGGGAGGGGGGAAGGAAAGTGAGGTGCATGTCCGCAGGTGATGGCTGTGTTATATCTCCATCTGGGTGTATGCAATTTGTTGTAATGTATGGGGGGAGGGGACCACCCTCCTGCTTTGCCTTTGTATTCTGTGTTGCTGGACATGTTGAACATTTGATTGATGTCAATGGTGGAAAAAGTGGGGTGTGGGCAGGGGTTGGGTGTGATTGCCCGTGATACTTCTGATTTCAGACCAATGTTGGTATAAAAGTTTTTTTATTGAACATAAACTTGCTGTGCATTGTCTCAGATAGCTGGACCGTTACACACTAATAACTCCTTAGCATGAAAGGGTAAATAAAACTTAACTTCAATCAACGTAAACTTCAACTGGCACCAAGGTGATGCCCACCAGTGATGTCTGAGCTGCACACACACAGCAGTGTGTCAGCGTTGTCACTCACAGCAATGTTCTTTCAGGCAAATCGTTCAGCTATCAGCTCCTCACATAAGAGTCTTGCAGCTATGTAGCCACCACGGGCCCTTTCCTGCGGTCTGGAGGGGGTTGTGGGCATGGTTGCATAGCCAGCCTGATTGTCTGGCCCTCGGTCAGCGTCCAGCCCCTCGTCGTCTTCTTCCTCACTCTCCTGAGATGGAGCATCAGTCCCTTCTGGCAATTCTTGGCCCCTCCTGATAGCCAGGTTGTGCAGCATGGAACACACGACCACGAATTTATCTACTTGCTCAGGGTTGTATTGTTGTATTGCTCCCCTCCCGAGTGGTCCAGACATCTGAAGCGTTGCTTAAGCACAATTATTGTTTTCTGGACCGCATTACGTATGTCTCTGTGGCTCTGATTGTATCGCTTCTCGGCCTCGGTGTGGGTGTAACACAGGAGGGTCATCAGCCAGGTAGCTAGGCCATATTGGTATCACCAAGTGTCCTTATAGCTGACTCTTAAAGATGTCAGAGACAGCACTCTCAAGCAGGATGTGAGCCTCATCGAAGCTGCCCAGAAATTTGGCATTCACTACCAGTATGATCTGGTTGTGGTCGATAACTAGTTGGACTTTCAGGGAATTAAATCCTTTTCTGTTACGAAAATGCTTCGGGTCCTGAGAAGGTGGCCGCATGGCGATGTGAGTGCACTGTATTGTTCCCTGCACCCTGGGGAACTTAGCCCTGTCAGTCTGAGCCTCCATGGTCATGAGGAAGCTGATAAAGTCCATCCTTCTCGCGAACAGGGCCTCTGTGACCTGCCTAATGCAGCAATGGGAGGCATGGTGAGACAGAGGGCAAATCTCGACCACGGAGGCCCGAAAGGAACAGACGCGTAGAAAGACAGTGCCGTGGTGACCTTGACCTCGACCGACACTGATGTCCTGATGGCAGGCTGCATATGTGGCCCGATGATGAGCTCACATATTTCATTGATCATCACCTTGTGAAAGTGCAGTCTCCGAAGGCAGGTGTGGTCAGACATGTCGAGGTACGACCTCTTTTCTCTGTACGTGCGGGGTGTGTATGGTCTGACCCTCCTCCTCATTCTTGCACGTCTTAAATTGGGGACATAATGATGTGCATCACACATTGAGCCATCTGCACTCTGCAGCATCTGCGTATTAATCGATGCAGGCTGAGAAATGGCTGGCCCCATTGCAATGAAAGTATAATAGCGATTGATCAGAAGCAATAATTTCCTCACTAAAATACACCTAGAGTAAACCCCCAATAGTCCAGAGTCTGAAAATATGTCTGTTGAGATGGTCACTTCACCGGAGAAGAACTCCAGAGTCAATGCAAACTCCCCCGAAGTTGAAGCAGCCTTTTGAATGAAGCGACTTGCGATTATAAAAATGGCAGCCACACCGCTGGCTTTCGTTCAGAACAGTTCCACTTTTTCCGAGTGATTTTTTGGGAGAGCGATATTGTGGGTGATATGTGTGTGAGGTGATGAAAGTGACAGTGGCCGATCTCCCGGGCGTTAGTTTCACCAAATGTGCTCTTTACGACAAAAAAAATGGGCCAGCGGTATTATTGAATCCCGGCGTTAATTCCGTATGGATAGTAACGCTGGGTGATATTATGGGCATTGGTGTTGCCCATTCTGATGATTCTGCCCAAAAAAAGTGGGCGGACGGCATTATTTTTTCCCAGCGTTATGCACATGGGAAAGGTAACGCTCGGCAATAATTTTCCGAAAAATGCCCGTCAGTTTCCATTTTGTGGCTAAATGGGCGATATATGGGAGTAATACGTTATTTTAGCGGTAAAATGGACGTTAAGTGGGCGTTAAACATGCAAAAAACATGGAAAATCTAGCCCCAAGAGATTGATTAAGAGGGAAAAAATAGAGTATGAGAGTAAACTTGCAAGGAACAACAAACTGACTGCAAAAGTTTCTACAAATACGTAAAAAGAAAAAGATGCAGGTCCTTTACAGACAGAAACGGGAGAATTTGTAATGGGGAACAAGGAAATGGCAGATCAATTAAATAAATACTTCAGTTCTGTCTTCACAGAAGAGAACACAAATAACGTCCCAGAAATGCTAGGGAACCAAGGGTCTAGTGAGCAAGAGCAATTAAAGGAAATCATTATTAGTAAAAAAAATAGCACTGGAGAAACTAATGGGACTGAAGGCTGATAAATCCCCAGGGCCTGATGATCTGCATCCCAGAGTACTAAAAGAGGTAGCCATGCATTGGTTGTCATCTTCCAAAATTCTATAGATTATGGAACAGTTGCTGCAGATTGGAGGGTGGCAAATGTAACCCCACTATTTAAAAAAGGAGGGAGAGAGAAAACAGGGAACGACAGACCGGTTAGCCTAACATCAGGAGTAGGGGAAATGCTAGAGTCTATTATAAAGGATGTGATAACGGCACACTTAGATAATATCAACAGGACTAAACAAAGTCAACATGGATTTATGAAGGGAAAATCATGTTTGACAAACCTACTGGAGTCTTTTGGGAATGTAACTGATAGAATAGATAACGGAGAACCAGTGGATGTAATGTATTTGGATTTTCAGAAGGCCTTTAATAAAGTCCCACATAAGAAGTTAGTGGGCAAAATTAAAGCACATAGGATTGAGGGTAATATATTAGCATGGATTGAAAATTGGTTACCTGACAGGAAACAGAGAGTAGGAATAAACGGGTCTTTTTCAGGGTGGCGGGCAGTGATTAGTGGAGATCAATGCTTGGACCCCAGCTATTCACAATGTATATAAATGATTTGAATGAGGGAACCAAATGTAATATTTCTGACGATACAAAACTAGGTGGGATTGTGAGTTGTGAGGAGGATGCAAAGATGCTGCAAGGCGATTTAGATAGGTTGAGTGAGTGGGTAAACACATGGCAGATGCAGTATAACATGGATAAATGTGAAGTTATCCACTTTGGTAGGAAAAACATAAGTACAAAGTATTATTTAAATGTTAATGGCTTGGGAAGTGTTGATGTACAGAGGGACCTGGGTGTCCTTGTACACCAGTCATTGAAAGCAAACATGCAGGTGCATCAAGTAGTTAGAAAGGCAAATGGTATATTGGCCTTCATTGCAAGAAGATTTGAGTACAGGAGCAAGGATATCTTAGTACAGTTATACAGGGCCTTGGTGAGACCGCACCTGGAGTATTGTGTGCAGTTTTGGTCTCCTTACCTAAGAAAGGATATACTTGCCAGAGAGGAAATGCAGCGAATGTTCACCAGACTGATTCCTGGGATGGCAGGACTGTCGTATGAGGAGAGGTTGGGTTGACTAGGCCTGTATTCATTCGAGTTTAGAAGAATGAGAAGGGATCTCATTAAAACATATAAAATTCTGATTGGGTTGGACAGACTGGATGCGGGGAAGTTGTTTCCCCTGGCTGGGAAGTCTAGAACAAAGGGTCACAGTCTCAGGATATGAGGTAGTAAATTTAGGACCGAAATGAGAACATTTTTCACTCAGAGGGTGGTGAACCTGTGGAATTCTCTACCACAGAAGACTGTGGAGGCCAAGTCACCAAATATATTTAAGAGGGAGATAGATAGATTTCTAGAAAAAAAAGACATCAAGGAGTATGGGGAAAAAGCGGGAATATGGTGTTGAGATAGAGGATCAGCCATCATCATATTGAATGGCGGTGCAGACTCGAAGGGCTGAATGGCCTACTATTGCTCCTATTTTCTATATTTCTATGTTTCTACAGCTGACGTGTCAATAGCCATTGAGCGGCAGGCCGAGACCATGCAACACCTGCATTCTGCCATGTCATCAATGTGTGCTGACATCAATGCGCTGTGTGCTCAAATTGATGTCACACAAGTACTGACTGCTGCTATTGTGTTTGGTGCCCTATCAGTCCAACGGGGAGCTAACGGTGCAGAAGTAGGCCAACAATCTGCACTCCATCAGATTGCTCCAGATCTGCCCCGGGGGAGTCGGTCAAGATGGAACAAGATGTCCTCTCTCAGGACATCATTCAGTCCCCTGACACTGCCATTCTGCCTTTGCACCTGCATCCTAGCCATCCCACACTGCTGCCGCCTATTCTCAGGTGGGGCTGTCAGCAGCCGGGTCTTCCAAGCCAATAGCTGGTCCAGGCCATTGTACTAGGCCATCAGTCATGTCTCCCTCACACACACAACAGGCCTCAAGCGACCTTGCTGCAGGCACTGAGGACCCATTGATGAGGAGCAGTAGACAAGGGAGGGGGTGGTGAGGCAGAGGGATGGGAAATGTCTATGCAAGACCCACTGATGAAAGGTGTGGCCATGGGCCCTATGTTGAAAAGTTCTAAATGTTATTCATCTGTTGTATTATTTGAAGGAGTGTGTGCCCCATTTTGTTTTCTTTGAGGGGGTGAGATTTTTATAGTTGTTTGAGGGATGTATTTGCAATAAAATGTAACGTTGAATGTTTTCTTGAGCCTCTTGTGTATGACTATTGACTTCTAATGGAGAGGTGGCATTATCGTGTCTCAATAAGTGCTCATTATTAGCTTCATCCCTCAGAACACTCCATTTAAGTGAAGCGTCCCTTTATGAGCCGCCGCCGAATAGCCCTGCCGCCACCAACATTGGCACGCTGTCTCCTCCGTGGATGTTGTTCGTCCTCGTCATGTTGGCACGCGCCAGTTCCTCCTCCTTATCCTCCCCCTGCCTTTAGCACTCCTGAGGTGGGCCTGCGATCCCCAATGACAAGGCTTGGGCCTTGATGAAGGACAAGTTGTGCAGTACGCAGCACACAATAAATAGTGAGACTTGTTGAGGGGGAGAATTGAAGGCTGCCTCCAGTGCGGTCCAGGCATCGGAATCGATGCTTCAGGACCCCTACAGTCTAATCTATGATGTTGTGGGTAGCGACATGGCTTTCGTTGTAGCGTTCCTCCGGCTCTGTGATGGGGTTGCGGAGTGGGGTCGTTAGCCAGGTGGCCATGCTGTATCCCTTGTACCCGAGCAGCCAGCCTCGGCCTTGCCTTGAAACAGTCGAGAAACAGTGCTCTCCCGCAGGATAAAGGCGTTATGTGCGCTTCCAGGATAGTGAGCATTGACTGCGAGGATGCGCCGCGGTGGTTACACACCAGTTGCACATTTAGGGAGTGTATCCCTTTCTGTTTCTGAAGATGTCTGAGGTCACATGCATGCAGTCAATTGCTCCTCACACTCTTGGGAAGCCAGCTATCCTGCAAAACCCACATGCGCACTCATCCTGTTTCTCCCCAGTCATCGAGAGGGTAATGAAGTCCATTCTGCGTGTGTAGAGTGCCTGTGTGATGTCGTGGATGCAGCAATCTGCTGCGAATTGAGAGACGCTGTATATGTCCCCTGCAGCAGCCTGGAAGGAGCCGGAGGCATAGAGGGGAGTGCCACCGTGACATTCACTGTGACGGGCAGCCCAGTCCTGGTGCCGATGTGAGGCTGTAGGTCTTCCTGCAGGAGATGGTATGTCTCTGTAATGACCTCCTTTCGGAAGCACAGCCTTCTGTCACACTGCTCCTCGGAGAGGTCCAGGTATGAGTGCTGCCACCAGTAAACCCATGGGAGGTAAGGCCTCCTGCCCCGACTTCTAGGGGCTCTCCTCCTTCGGCCACCGACATGGCCAAGAGCCTTTCTCTCAGAATGCGACGCTGGCGAACAAGTAAGGCCGCCATTAAATTTTTAGAATTAAGTTTCTATAAGGCTGAACTGGTATGTCTCTGTTGCGCTGCAAGCTCGGAAGCTCACCACTGTGACCTCCGAGGGAAGCGTGTAAGATTCGGCAAAAACATCGGCGGAAACTTTTGGACTTAAAAGTTTTGAACTTTGCTGGGACACATTCACTGTACAGCAGAAGAGCGAACCTGGGCAAGCCCAAACATGTTTTAACTTGAATACACATCAGCTGGGGGGGCGGGGGGGACATCATGGTTAAGGTGGGCGCCTTTTGTCATGGAATGGGAACCCATCAGTGAGACATTAAGTAAGGTGGCCGGGGTTTCAGGCCATCGAAAGACAAAGGAAAGCTATTTTGGCCACAGACTCATTGGAACCACCCATCAAGGGACAGCCCCATTAACAAAGAGACAGGCTGGAGATGTGACTTGCTTTTCAGTTGGACAGCCTCAGGCAAGAAGGACAGTTGGACTTTAAGCAGTCTTGCAGGTATAAGAGAATGGCAGTTGGAAGCCATCTCTCTCTCTCCCTTCTTCAACACCTGCTTGCAATGCAGAAGGACCGAGCACTCCATCTAGGACGAAGAGAAGAAACCACCATCTAAGAGCCAAAAGAGCCTCGCTACTTCGACTGGGAAGCTGATCTTGAGACTGGACGTGAATACCACAGTTTGTTACAGACACAGATGATACGCCTTATCGGGAAATGCTGCGAGTAAGCCAGAGGGGTAATTGGTGAGCATTTATCCCAGCCCACAGATCTTGAAGACAAACAGCATAGTGTGAAAGGCTGTCGTGTGTCCCAACCAAGCTTTAGAGGTTTTAGTGGGGAGGTTTTACCAAGGATCATAAGCGTGTGCACATTTCTGTTGGACAGATTCAGTGGTGCAATTTTGGATCCAAGCAGGGGTGTTTTAGACGTGGGTACTTCGCGTTAGGGGCCTGTTTAGATGGGCCAGACTGTATATTGTACTACATTTGTTTGTTTTACACACCAGGATGTGTGTGGTTTTACTGGGTGCAAGAAAAACATTGCCGGTACTCGGACCAAGGTACTCGTGCCTGACTCATTCATCTGTTCAGTACAGTAATCACTCCCAGCGTTAGAATTATTGTAAAGTGGGGGTGCTTTGAAAACACCTAAGGCAAACTACTTACAAGCGCTTCCTTATCCCTTTAAGTAGTCATCAGTTAAAGACTGTAATCATTTACCAATTGTTTTTCCAGACATTGTTCTTGGTGGACGTTAAATGAGGCAACCATACATAATTTTCTGACCGGGGCACAAGCGTGGTGCTGCACTCGGAAAAAGTCATGATCAGAGTGATTGTCAGCAGCCAGGCGCTACTGGTTTGCGCCCCGGTGAGCCTCTAATGAATTTTCGGTCATGGCGATGAATGCTGTCCTCCCAGTTGGTAACCTCTTATGCTTCCATTAACACCCCCTCTGGCCGCTCACTGAGGCATTATACAACCGAAAATCCAGCCCAAAGTATTTGTTTAATTTCTCCGCCATACTTTATTCTCTATTATAATTTCGCCTGTCTCAGCCTGTAAGGGACCCACATTTACTTTTGCTAATCTTTTCCTTTTAACATACCTAAAGAAGCTTTTACAATCTGTTTTTAAGTCTCTCGCTAGTTTACTCTCATATTCTATTTTCTTTTTCTTTATCAATTTCTTGGTCCTTCTTTGCTGAATTCTAAAATCCTCCCAATCCTGTTTTACTGCTCTTTTTGGCAACATTATAAGCCTCTTCCTTTGATCTAATACTACCTTTAACTTCTCTTGTTAGCCACGGTTGGACCACTTTTCCTGATATGTCCTTACTATACCGTATAAATGCACACGAGGCCCATGCTTGAGAGAAGGTCACTCTGTGACTAGTTATCTTTATTACCAAGACCTCAAGTGATGAAGGTGGGTGGAGCTTCCCCTTTTATACCTAAAAATCCAGGTTAGGAGTGTCTCCCACAAGTTCACCCCCTTGTGGTCAATGTTCTCAAGGTGTACAACTTAGATTAGCTTATACATGGGTTACAATGATAGTTGAATACATGGCATCACCTCCCCCCGCAAAGTCTTATTGGGATCACAGGTTAAGTCTCTCTGGTGGTTTACACTCCCTTGTAGAGCGCCTGAGTTGGGGCTCCAGTTGTTGGGTGCTGGCCTGAGTGTCTGCTGTTTGCGGTGCCTCAGGCCTGTCCAGACTGCCCACAGTGACTGGGCTCTCCTCCACTTAGTTCCGGTGTTCGGTCACCTGTGGTGGATTGTTCTTCCTCTGCTTCTTCTATGGGGTTGCTGAACCTCCTTTTAGTTTGATCCACGTGTCTGTGGCAGATTTGTCCATTGGTAAGTTTAACTACCAAAACCCTATTCCCCTCTTTGGCAATCACAGTGCCTGCAAGCCATTTGGGCCCTGCAGCGTAATTAAGGACAAAAACAGGGTCATTGACATCAATACATCGCGCCCTCGCATTCCTGTCATGGTAGTCACATTGTGACTGATGCCTGCTCTCAACAATTTCTTTCAGTCGGGTGTATAAGGGATAACCTGGTTTTGAGCGTCCTTTTCATTAGCAGCTCTGCAGGTGGAACCCCTGTGAACGAGTGTGGTTGGGATCTATTGGCCAACAGGAGGCGTGATAAGTGGCTTTGTAGGGAACCCCCTTGGATTCTGAGCATCCCCTGTTTGATTATCTGCACTGCTCGTTCCGCCTGGCCGTTTGAGGCCGGCTTGAACAGTGCCATTCTGACATGGATGATTCCATTGCCTGCCATGAAGTTCTGAAATTCAGTGCTTGTGAAGCACGGGCCATTGTCGCTGACCAAGACCATGGGCGGCGAACATTGCCCGTAGACTTTCTACCATGGCAGAGGATGTGCTTGAATTTAAAATGGCACACTCAATCCATTTGGAGTAGGCATCTACTACAACCAGAAACATTTTTCCCATGAAAGGACCTGTGTAGTCCACATGGATGCGTGACCATGGCTTGGCAGGCCAGGACCAGGGGCTAAGGGGGGCTTCCCTGGGCACTTTGCCCAGCTGAGCACACATGTTGCACCTCTGAACACAAAGTTCCAGGTCTGCATCTATACCTGGCCACCAAACGTGTGACCTGGCAATTGCCTTCATCATGACAATGCCCGGGTGCTCATTGTGAAGTTCTCGGATAAACACCTCTCTGCCCATCTGGGGCATGACTACTCGGTTTCCCCGCAGTAGGCAATCGGCCTGAATCGAAAGTTCATCCATGCGCCTATGAAATGGTTTAAATTCCTCAGGACATGCTTCATATGTGGCTGCCCAATCCCCATTCAGGACACATTTCTTAACTAAAGACAGTAGCAGGTCTTTATTTGTCCAGACTTTAATCTGACGGGTTGTCACAAGTGAGCCTTCGCTTTCGAAAGCTTCAACAGCCATGACCATCTCAGCATCATGCTCCGTTGTCCCCTCAGTGGTGGCTAGTAAGAGCCTGCTGAGTGCATCGGCGCAGTTTTCATTGCCCGGTCTGTGCCGAATTGTGTAGTCATAGGCGGCTAACGTGAGTGCCCACCTCTGTATGCGGGCTGCTGCATTCCCATTTATAGCCTTGTTGTCGGCCAAAAGGGACGTTAGGGGGTTGTGACCTGTCTCCAGCTCAAATTACCTGCCAAACAGGTACCGGTGCATTTTTTATACTGCATATACACATGCTAGCGCTTCCTTTTCTACCATCTCGTAGCCCCTTTCTGCCTGGGACAGAATTCTGGAGGCAAAAGCTACTGGCTGTAACTGACCATTGGCATTCACATGCTGCACCACACACCCGACCCCATAGGACGACGCATTGCACGTTAAAACAAGTTTCTTACATGGGTCATATAACGTTAACAGTTTGTTGGAGCATAACAAATTGTGTGCTCTATCAAAAGCCCTTTCCTGGCTGTCCCCCCAGAACCAATCGCGACCTTTGCATAGGAGCACGTGTAGCGGCTCAAACAGCGTGCTCAATTTGGGAAGAAAATTAACAAAATAGTTCAGGAGCCCCAAGAACGAACGCAGCTCCGTCGTGTTGTGGGGTCTGGTTGCTCTCTGGATCGCTTCCGTTTTGGACGCAGTAGGTCTGATCCCGTCTGCTGCTACCCTCATCCCCAGGAATTCTACCTCTGGAGCTAAGAAGATGCACTTCGCCTTTTTCAGTCGCAGCCCTACCCGGTCCAGTCTGTGTAGCACCTCCTCCAGGTTGTGGAGGTGTTCTTCAGTATCGCAACCCGTGATTAGGATGTCGTCTTGAAAAACCACCGTCCTTGGAATCGACTTGAGGAGGCTTTCCATATTTCACTGAAAGATCGCGGCGGCCGAACAAATCCCGAACAGACATCTGTTATAGTCAAACAACCCCTTGTGTGTCGTGATGGTGGTCAGCTTCTTTGACTCACTCACCAGCTCCTGGGTCATGTAAGCTGAGGTCAGGTCCAATTTTTTTTTAAGTTTGCCACCGGATAGCGTCGCAAAGAGGTCCTCCGCTCTCGGTAGCGGGTACTGGTCTTGGAGTGACACCCGATTCATGGTGGCCTTGTAATCGCCACATATTCTGACCGACCCATCCGCCTTGAGCACTGGCATGATCGGGCTCGCCCAGTCACTGAATTCGACTGGCGAGATGATGCCTTCCCTCATCAGGCGGTCCAATTCGCATTCTATCTTTTCCCACATCATGTACAGCACCGCTCTGGCCTTGTAGTGTACTGGCCTGGCGTCCAAGTTTATGTGAATCACTACCTTGGCACCCATGAAAGTGCCGATGCCGGGTTGAAATATGTCCAGGACCTGTGAGCATGATACTCGCTCCATAGAAGAAATTGCATTGACATTGCCCCATTTCCAGTTCATGACAGCAAGCCAACTCCTCCCCAGTAGTGCGGGACCGTTCCCCGGGACAATCCAGAGTGGCAGCCTGTTCTCCAAATCTTTGTGGGTCACGACTACTGTGGCGCTGCCGAGCACCAGAATGATCTCCTTTGTATATGTCCGTAGCTGTGCGTCAATCGGCAATAATTTTGGCCTCCTGGCCTTGGACACCCACAACCTTTTGAACTGTTTGTTACTCATTAGGGACTGGCTGGCCCCCGTGTCTAGCACCATTAATACTGGGATGCCATTGAGGAGCACTTTCATCATTATCGGTGGCGTCCTGATATATGAACTGTATATGTGCTCCACATGAACTCGCTGAACTTCAGCTTCCAGCGATTTCCCCCAGTATTCATTTGGCCTCATAGGGCTTACATCAGGCCCGTCCTCCTCGTACATCAACCTGGCTGCAGGCTTCCTGCACATACGCGCCAAGTGACCGCTGACGTTGCAGTTTCTACAGGTATATTGCTGATACCTGCAAGCTCTGGCTGGGTGTTTGCCTCCACACCTCCAGCATGAGCTGGAGGCCCCGTTGTTGGAAACAAAAGGTCCATTACCAGTCGATCATCTCTGATTGTCTCTGTAACTGTCCTTAAGCGCACCATTAACAGGTGTTAATGGCCCCATTACTGGCCACATTGTCCATTGCGATGGCATGAATCGCTGTTCAGCTAGCCATTGTCTCTGTTGAATTCCCCCTTTGGATTCGACTACATGCTGAGGCATGTCTGATTGCCCTTGTCTGCCTGGAGAACTGTGTGCCGCGTTAACAATGTTGACTCCCTGGTCGTTTGCTGCATTTGAGCCAAGATTTTTGTCATACATCATTCTGGTCTCTTCCTCCCCTGAGATAAATGTCTGCGCTATCAGAACCGCCGCTTCCAAGGTCAAGTTTTTGGTCCTGAAAACCTCAGCGTGCCCGATGCCCTCAATAAAAAAGTCTTGCAGCATCTCCGCTCTGCATGCACCTGGGAACTTACATAGGCTCGCCAGTCATCGGAGATCTGCCACAAAGTCTGGAACGCTTTGCCCTTCTCGCCGCCGGTCCGTGTAAAACTGGTGTCTCGCCATGTGCATGCTGCTCGCCGGTTTAAGGTGTTCCCCGATCAACTTACTGAGCTCATCGAACATCTTGTCCGCTGGCTTCTCTGGCGCTAGAAAGTCCTTCATCAGGGAGTACGTTCTGGATCCACAAACCGTCAGGAGATGAGCCCTGCGTTTGTCGGACGAATCCTGTTCCAACCATTCCTTAGTGACAAAACTTTGTTGTAGTCTCTCAATAAAGTCGTCCCAATCATCACCAACACAGTACCTCTCTTCTGTGCTGCTTGTAGCCATGCTCACGTGGTTTAAACTCCAGTTTCTCGTCGCCAATGATATGTCCTTACTATACAGTATAAATGCAGACGAGGCCCATACTTGAGAGAGGGTCACTCTGTGACCAGTTACCTTTATTACCAAGACCTCAAGTGATGAAGGTGGGTGGAGTTTCCCCTTTTATACCTGAAAGTCCAGGTTAGGAGTGTCTCCCACAAGTTCGCCCCCTTGTGGTCAATGTTCTCAAATTGTACAACTTAGGTCAGCTTATAGATGAGTTACAATGATAGTTGAATACATGACATTTCCTGTGGGGTTTTTGTGCCTTAAAGGAATGTATGTTTGTTGTAAAATATGTATTAATTATTTAAATGCTAGCCATTCCTTGTCTACCATCATATCTTTTAATGTAGTTTCCCAATCTACCTTAGCCAATTTGCCTTCACACCTAGGCAGTTTACGTTGTTTAGATTTAAGATCCTAGTTTCAGATTTAACTCAAACACTTTCAAAAGCAATATAAAATTCTATCATATTATGGTCACGCTTCCCCAAAGGCCCCTTTACTATAAGGTTATTAATTAACTCTTTCTCATTGCACAATACTAGATCTAAAATAGCCCGTTCCCTAGCTAGATCTTCAACATACTGATCTAGAAAACCATCTTGTATACATTCCATGAATTCATCCTCCACATTATTACTGCAAATTTGGTTTGCTCAGTCTATATGTAGATGAAAGTCCCCCATGATTACTGTATTACCCTTGTTACATGCGTCTGTAATTTCCTGATTTATACTGTGCCCTACATTACCACTACTCTTTGGGGGCCTATAAGCAACTCCCACCAATGGTTTCTGCCACTTGCTGTTTCTTAGTTCCACCCAAACTAATTCTACTTCTTGATTTTCGGAGCTAAGATCCTTTCTCTCTACTGTCTTTATCCCATCCTTTATTATCAGGGCTACCCCTCCTCCTTTCCATTTTGCCAATCTCTTCTAAAAGTTAAGTATCCTGGAATGTTTAGTTGCCAACCTTGGTCACTTTGCAACTACGCCTCTGTAATGGCTGTTAGATCAAATCTATTACTTTTGATCTGCTCTATTAATTCATCTATTTTGTTGTGAGTGCTTCGCGCATTCAGATATAGAGCCTTTAGCTTAGACTTTTTTCTATTTTTCCCTGATGTCACCTTAGTCACCGATGCCCTATTACCTTTGTTACTCAGAGAGTCCCTTCCTGACCCACTCTGCTTTTTTTTTACCCCAAACACTGCTGTGCTCTAGAGCCTTGACATTTCTCTTGCTGCTGTTAAATTTACTCTTTCCTGAATCCTGAGATGTTACGGAGGTGGAAATAGGAGGTCTTGGTAATGGAGCGGAAGTGTGGTTGGAAGACCGTCTTGGGGTCAAATACGTTACCAAGGTTGTGAACAATCTGTTCAGCCTCAGACAATTACCAGGAAGAGGGATGGATTGGATAGCTCGGGAACAGAGTTTGTGGCGGGGACTGAAGACAATGGCTTTGGTCTTCCCAATAAATAATTGGAGGAATTTTCTGCTCAGTTAGTGCTATGTTGGACAAGCATTGTGGCAATTTGGAGACAGTGGAGGGGTCAAGAGAGGTGGTAGTGAGGTAGAGCTATATGTTGTCAGTGTACATGTGGAACTAGACGTGTTTTTGGATGATGTCACCTGATATGGAGTCTAATCCTATGCTGCATGCACCTAACAACATAGCCTGCTGACACCTGTTTTTTTAGACTCTCATGATACCCAAAGGTGATTCAAGAGCAAGACAGTCTATCGTAAGGAATGCCATAGCTGCCGCTTGCCCCCATCCATCACAGAGAAACTCAAAAGTTTTACAGGACTGAAAAATCCTTAAAGACATGGGGGGAGAAATTCATTATTGCCCCATTTGAGGGCGGTAACTTTTGAAAGCTGGGAAACTTAGCAACAGGTGCTAATTTTTCCCCGCTTACAAAAAAATGGCTTTAGTGCTCCAGGAAGGAAGTAGAGTGCAACATCAAGTGCTCCACTTCCTTCTTGGAGCGCTAAAGGATGTGGGCAGGGCGGAAACCTCAGCAGCGCTGCACACTGGGCCGTGCAGCACTGCCGCGTACAAAGGGCACTTCCCTTCGTTAAAGGGAATGCTCTGTATGCTCTGCAATTTAAAACAGACCTACCTGGACCACTAAGGGAGTGGCGAATCCGCACGATCAGCCCGGCACTCAAGCAAAGTGCTGAACGATCACGGGCAGGAACCCGCAAAGAAAACGGCATCAACAAAGGTAAGTTTTTTTTCTTACCTCGGCCGTCTAGCCTTTAATTATTGCCCTGGTAGCAGCTGGCCGCCCGATCCACGCCTCCTGCAACTACCGATGTTTTCGCTGCGAGGGGCTAAAGTGAATTTCAGGTCCGGGGCAGTAATGGGGCGGTGTGCATAGCGATGATGTCATGATCTCTGGGTGCAGGAGATTGGGGTGTAACGTCATAGTGCCACCACTAAACCCCCGTCCAATATGGCGGGAGTTGATGTCAGTGCTGTGCCCGGTCGCAAAACCATTTGCGCCCGGTTAGCGTCCCCGGAGGCACAAATGCACCCAATTTCTAGCCCATGACCTGTAAAGCCTCTCACAATATTACTATTCATAACACTTGTGAATGTTCACCACGTGAAGTACCTTATGGCAAATCACTGTTACCTTAACGCTGAGATGTTTGGAAAATATTGCATACTTTAAATGGTGCAAGAAGAAATAACAACAATTTGTATTCATATAGCACCTTTAACATTGTGAAACATCCCAAGGCACTTCACTGGAGCATTGTGAAATAGAAAATTTAGCATCGAGTCGCGTAAGTAAAAATTAGCGCAGGTGACTAAAAGCTTGGTCAAAGAGGTATGTTTCACGGCAAGTGCAGTCCCTTCCTGCTGGATGACAGTGGAGAGGTGTTGGAGAAGGATAGAGTGATCATCGTGTCAAAGGCTGTAGATAAGTCAAGAAAGACAAGGAGGGATAGTTTACCTTTGTCACATTCACAAAGGATGTCATTTGTGACTTTCGGTACTGTGGCAGGTGCGGAGGGATTCAAACATGGAATTGCGGGAAAGACAGCATGGCATGGAAATGATAAATCACCACAGATGAATTAGCCACTCTTGCCATACTGATAGCAACGATTTCTGTTGGACCTGGCACACGTACCTCACATTGATTGTCTGGGGTTTCCTGAACAGGCTTCAGATCAGCAGGAAGCTAATTGGTGAGTTATGCCATCTGCTGGAAGGACCTGCAGCCAACCTGTATCATAGAGCTAGCACTGACAGTGGCAGCAAAGGTTACCTGTGCACTCAACTCTGCCTCCTCCCAGTCTCAGAGAGGTATTCTCTGCATTATCAGCCAATGTTTTGGCCACAGATGTCTGAAATAATTGATTGATACATCAGTTAGCACAGCCAACTATTTCAATTCTTTTCCTATTAACTCACTCAATGTCATTTCACCGCAACCATTTTCAAAGTACAGGAGTTCAACAGCTTACCAGACCATCTTTGTCACCGCCACTTGCTTCTGCTCATTTGATACTAACTCCTTCAGCTCACTGACTGTATTTCCTTGGTGTTTGCAGCTGTGCTGGTGCACACAAGCTTGATGAGATAGAGCTGCAATCCTGGTCTACCAACAGGGCTGAGAGAATGCTGTGCCTGGCATACAATAACAGAAAAGGAACTCGTGTTACAATGCTTTCTCCAAGGGACACTTTCCAGCAGAGCTCACAAGATGGTAACTGTGTATGCTGTTATAAGTATGCTTGTGAGGGAATGGAAAGGGAGTGGAAAGGGAGAGCAAGATATAATAACTGGATAGTATCAGCCCATATCCTAGGAGAGAAGCGCAGTTCCACCTTTTCTTATGCCTTCATTGCTCTTATTGAAAAAGTCCCAAAGTTGGGACCCAAAGTGAAAAGATGGTTGACCTCCTTCTTTTCTGAGGTACTGGCAACTGGTAAAATTCCACCTATTTGGAGAGAGAGTAAAATAATTGCCTTCCTGAAGCAGGGGAAGAATACTGGTGAAGCCTCCAGCTACCGCCCAATTTCCTTACTTTGTACTTGCTGTCGGGTTCTGGAGAGGCTACTACACAGACAAGCCTCCATCATCGAGCTAACCATCCCTAAGGGGCAAGCGGGCTTCCGGAGTAGCCGTAACTGTTGTGACCAAGTTGTAGCTTTAACAACGCACATCGAAGCAGGCTTCCACTACCAGCTCGAGATTGCTGTAGCATTCGTGGACCTGTCAGCGGTGTATAACACAGTAAAGAAGCATGGATTGCTTTTCAAGCTCTGCACCATTTTACCCTACAGAACAACGATCCATCTTCTCAACTCCATGCTTCGCAACCAATGCTTTCGTGTGTACTCTGGCACCCAGAAGAGCAGATTTAGGACATTGAACAACGGACTCCCACGGGGTTCTATCCTGGCACCCATTCCACCTATTTGGTTCTATCCTAGCAGTTATCATGGGCGACTTTAATCTACATATTGATTGGGCTAACCAAACTGGTAGCATTGCGGTGGAGGAGGATTTCCTGGAGTGTATTAGGGATGGTTTTCTAGATTAATATGTCGAGGAACCAACTAGAGGGCTGGCCATCCTAGACTGGGTGATGTGTAATGAGAAAGGACTAATTAGCAATCTTGTTGTGCGAGGCCCCTTGGGGAAGAGTGACCATAATATGGTAGAATTCTTTATTAAGATGGAGAGTGACACAGTTAATTCAGAGACTAGGGTCCTGAACTTAAGGAAAGGTAACTTCGATGGTATGAGACGTGAATTGGCTAGAATAGACTGGCAAGTGATACTTAAAGGGTTGACAGTGGATAGGCAATGGAAAACATTTATAGATCACATGGATGAACTTCAACAATTGTTCATTCCTGTCTGGAGTAAAAATAAAACAGGGAAGCTGGCTCAACCATGGCTAACAAGGGAAATTAAGGATAGTGTTAAATCCAAGGAAACGCATATAAATTGGCCAGAAAATGCAGCAAACCTGAGGACTGGGAGAATGTTATAATTCAGCAGAGGAGGACAAAGCGTTTAATTAAGAGGGGGAAAATAGAGTATGAGAGGAAGCTTGCTGGGAACATAAAAACTGACTGCAGAAGCTTCTATAGATATGTGACGAGAAAAAGATTAGTGAAGACAATCTTGCAGTCAGATTCAGGTGAATTTATAATTGGGAACAAAGAAATGGCGGACCAGTTAAAGAAATACTTTGGTTCTGTCTTCAGGAAGGAAGACACAAATAACCTATCGGAAATACTAGGGGGCCGAGAGTCCAGTGAGAAGGAGGAACTGAAGGAAATCCTTATTAGGTGGGAAATTGTGTTAGGGAAATTGATGGGATTGAAGGCCGATAAATCCCCAGGCCTGATAGTCTGCATCCCTGAGTACTTAAGGAAGTGGCCCTAGAAATAGTGGATGCATTGGTGATCATTTTCAAACAATCTATCGATTCTGGATCAGTTCCTATGGACTGGAGAGTAGCTAATGTAACACGACTTTTTAAGAAAGGAGGGAGAGAGAAAATGGGTAATTATAGATTGGTTAGCCTGACATCAGTAGTGGGGAAAATATTGGAATCAATTATTGAAGATGAAATAGCAGCGCATTTGGAAAGCAGTGACAGGATTGGTCCAAGTCCGCATGGATTTATGAAAGGGAAATCATGCTTGACAAATCTTCCAGAATTTTTTGAGGATGTAACTAGTAGAGTGGACAAGGGAGAACCAGTGGATGTGGTGTATTTGGACTTTCAAAAGGCCTTTGACAAGGTCCCACACAAAAGATTGGTGTGTAAAATTAAAGCACATGATATTGGGGGTAATGTACTGACGTGGATAGAGAACTGGTTGGCAGACAGGAAGCAGACAGTCAGGATAAACGGGTCCTTTTCAGAATGGCAGGCAGTGACTAGTGGGGTGCCGCAGGGCTCAGTGCTGGGACCCCAGCTAGTTACAATATACATTAATGATTCAGATGAAGGAACTGAGTGTAATATCTCTAAGTTTGCAGATGACACTAAGCTGGGTGGCGGTGTGAGCTGTGAGAAGGATGCTAAGAGGCTGCAGGTTGACTTAGACAAGTTAGTTGAGTGGGCAAATGCATGGCAGATACAGTATAATGTGGATAAATGTGAGGTTATCCACTTTGGGGGCAAAAACACAAAGACAGAATATTATCTGAATGGCGGCAGATTAGGAAAAGGGGAGGTGCAACGAGACCTGGGTGTCATGGTACATCAGTCATTGAAAGTTGGCATGCAGGTACAGCAGGCGGTGAAGAAGGCAAATGGTATGTTGGCCTTCATAGCTAGGGGATTTGAGTTTAGGAACAGGAGGTCTTACTGCAGTTGTACAGGGCCTTGGCGAGGCCTCACCTGGAATATTGTGTGCAGTTTTGGTCTCCTAATCTGAGGAAGGTCATTCTTGCTATTGAAGGAGAGCAGCGAAGGTTGACCAGACTGATTCCCCGGGATGGCAGGACTGACATATGAGGAGAGGCTGGATCGACTGGGCCTGTATTCATGGAGTTTAGAAGGATGAGAGGGGATCTCATAGAAACATAAAATTCTGACGGGACTGGACAGGTTAGATGCAGGAAGAATGTTCCCGATGTTGGGCAAGTCCAGAACCAGGGGACATAGTCTAAAGATTAGGGGTAAGCCATTTAGGACTGAGATGAGGAGAAACTTCTTCACTCAGAGAGTTGTTAGCCTGTGGAATTCCCTACCGCAGAGAGTTGTTGATGCCAGTTCATTGGATATATTCAAGAGGGAGTTAGATATGGCCCTTACGGCTAAAGGGATCAAGGAGTATGGAGAGAAAGAAGGAAAGGGGTACTGAGGTGAATGATCAGCCATGATCTTATTGAATGGTGGTGCAGGCTCAAAGGGCCGAATGGCCTACTCCTGCACCTATTTTCTGTGTTTCTATGTTTATTCTATGTTTATTCAATGTTTACACCAGTGATCTGCCTGAAACAGATTCCCGCAAGTTCATGTATGCTGATGACATTGCCTTGGCCACACAAAACACGAACCTTTCCATCACCGAAGAGACACTGACCAGTGATTTACAGAGGATGGAGTTCTACTTCCGTCGATGGCGACTCCGGCCAAACCTGCAAAAGACTATCACCTCAACATTCCACCTCAACATCCATCAAGCAAACCAAGCTTTGAAAGTCTCCTTTTGCGGCGCAGAGGTAAACCATGCCAAAAAAACCCTCTTATTTAGGAGTCACGTTTGATCGCACCCTGTCATATAGAAAACATCTCCAGAACCTTGGGAAGAAACTAAAGAGTAGGGTCAACTTGATCCAGAAACTCGCCGGATCCACATGGCGAGGAGATGCTCAAACGTTCCATATGGCAACATTGGCCCTGGTGTACTCTACAGCAGATTACTGCTCTCCGGCATGGCTATCAAGTCTGCATATCAAAGCTGTTGATGTCAGCTGAATTCTATTATGAAAATTATCACCGGTACACTTTTATCGACATCAACTCCCCGTGCTCGCAAACATTGCACCACCACACCTACGCCGCGAATTTGCAGTCTCCAGAGATAACAACCACTGCACCAGCAAAGACATGCTGATCCAGGCTGACTTGTACAACCTATCACCAACCCATTCCAAATATAGAAGGCCTTTTTGGACTGTCGACGAAGCCCTTCGGCGATCTCCCCTCAACCTTGTCCAGTGTTGCTTCCTGTAGCAGATGGATCATGGGCTTGTAATTCCTGAGCCCTTCTCCAGTTTATCATGGGTTTCATTACGTGACCATGCCACATGCCACTATGTTGTGTTACAGTACTGTTATGTGTGGAGCTTTTTGAAGCTGTTATTGTTCCAAGGTTTTCAATTGTAACTTACACCTGTATTTTGTGCCCTATGGGACCCTATGGATGTGCATGGTCAGAAATGAAACAGCTGCATGGTTGTCTGAGGGCTTCAGATAGCCAGCAGTAAAAGTGCAATAGCACATTCCGACATGCACACGTGGGCCATGCACCTGGTATATGGAACCATTGAGTAGTCTCACGGACTGTAGGAGCTCATGGACTTCTTTGTCTCAAAGATTGAGACCATCTGATCAGCTGCCTCTGCGAGTTCCCTTCCTTCACCAAGCCCACAGGGCCCAACTTCATCTGAGGCTCCCACCTGCCCCAGCCCTAAACTCACATCTTTCTCTAGTTTCTCTTTCATCTCCCCTCTTGATCTCTCCAAGCTCATCTTCTCCTTGAGAACCACATCCTGCTGCCTTGATCCTATTCCCACTAAACTGCTGACCACCCAACTCCCTTTCTTGGCTCCCATGTTAACCAACATTGTTAATGGTTCTCTCTCATCAGGTACTGTTCTCCTCTTCTTCAGATCTGCAGTCATCACCCCTCTCCTCAAAAAACCAATCCTTGACCCCACTGTGCTTGCTAATTATCGCCCCATCTCCAACCTCCCTTTCCTGTCGAAAGTACTTGAATGTGTTGTCGCCTCCCAAATCCGTGACCATTGTTCCCGGAACTCCATGTTTGAATCCCTTCAATCTGGTTTTCGCTCCTGCCACAGTACTGAAACGGCTCTCATCAAAGTCACAAATGACATCCTGTGTGACTGTGACAAAGGTAACCTATCCCTCCTCATCCTCCTGGACCTGTCTGCAGCCTTTGACAAAGTTGACCACTCCATCCTCCTCCAACGCCTCGTCACCAATGTCCAGCTAGGTGGGACTGCACTCGCCTGGTTCCATTCTTATCTAATTGAAGCCAGAAAACCTCCGGCAATGGCTTCTCTTCCCGCTGCCGCATCATTACCTTTGGTGTCCCCCAAGGATCTATACTTGGCCCCCTCCTATTTCTCATCTATATGCTGCCCCTTGGCAATATCATCCAAAAACACAAAGTCAGTTTCCACATGTACACTGACGACACCCAGCTCTACCTCTCCACCACTTCACTTGAGCCCTGCTTGGTATCTAAATTGTCAGATTGCTTGTCCAACATCCAGTACTGGATGAGCAGAAATTTTCTCCAATTAAATATTGGGCAGAAGCCATTATCTTTGGTTCCCACCACAAACTGCATTCCCTAACCACTGACTCCATCCCTCTCCCTCGCATCAATCTGAGGGTGAACAAATCTGTTCGCAATCTAGATGTCAAATTTGACCCTGAAATGAGTTTTCAGCCACATATCTGCGGCATAAGTAAAACCGCCTTTTTCCACTTCCGTAACATTGCCCATCTCCACCTCTGCCTCAGCTCTTTGGCTGCTGAAACCCTCATTCATGCCTTTGTTACCTCTAGACTTGACTACTCCAACTCACTCCTAGCTGGCCTCCCACATTCTACACTACGCATACTTGAGGTCATCCAAAAGTCAGCAGACCGTGTCCTAACTCACACTAAGTCATGATCACCCATCACCCCTGTGCTCGCTGACCTATATTGGCTCCCGGTTAAACAACACCTTGATTTCAAAATTCTCATCCTTGTTTACAAATCACTCCATGGCCTTGCCCCTCCTTATCTCTGTCATCTTTTTCAGTCTCACAACCCCACAAGATGTCTGCGCTCTTCAAATTCTGCCCTCTTGAACATCCCTCATTACAACTGCTCAACCATCAGTGGCCATGCCTTCAGCTGTTTGGACCCTAAGCTCTGGATCTCCCTCCCTAAACCTCTCTGCCTCTCTATCTCTCTTTCCTTCTTTTAAGACACTCCTTAAAACCCACCTCTTGCAAAGGCTATTACGTCATATTTTTCCATATTGAGCTTTATCTCCAGTTATCTGCCCATCCTACCAGCCTGGCTATGTCCTGCAGTTTTACACATTTTTCACCAAAATGTTTCAGACCCCCCACCCAACTTGTTGTTATCAGCAAATTTCAATACTGTTACATTCCTAAATCCAAATCATTTACCAATATAATGAATAAGAGCTGCCCCAACACAGACCCAGTGGAACACCATCCCTGGGTCAGCTAATTTAAATAATGTTGGTGAGACAAGGCAAGAGTTCTGCCAACAGGGGGGCAGGTATGCCAAGGGAGCCCACAAAGTTTGGGAAGGGGTGGAGCAAAAGGGAAACCACCATATTTAAAGAACAGCATGCAGTTACTGGGACTAAAATGAAGGGAAAAGGCAGCATTTAATTTCTCTGAGGCTTATGTGGAAGTGCTGTCGGCAAAAATTATAGAGAGGAGGGATGCAATAATTGACATACCAGGGAAAAAACCATCACATGCAGCAGCACAGGCCATGTGGATGGAGGTGGCTATGGCTGTGAGTGAGAGACCTCCATAACCTTAAGGAACTCCATGGCGACTCAATGGAGGATGTGCCAATATCGAGCCTTGAATAGAACATGAAGAAGAAGCAATGGCTATAATTGGCTTTAATTCTGGCCTGGTGGTTGGTGATGGAGACGTGAGAGCCAGTACCTTCAGTGGTTTTGTGAGAATTTTCTTCATAAGACGTTCATGAACAGCAATAACGTGTATTTAAATCGCGCCTTTAACATAGGCAATCGTCCCTAGAAGCTTCACAGGAGCGCAATAAGAAAAAAATTGACATTGAGCCAAAGAAGGAGATATTAGGACAGGTGACTAAAAGCTAGGTCAAAGTGGTAAGTTTTAAGGATGGTATTAAAGGAGGAGAGAGATAGATAGAGAGACATACAGGTTTAGGGAAGGAATATCAGAGCTTATAGCCTAGACACATCGTTGAAGACACAGCTGCCAATGGTGAGATGAAATGAGTGAGTGATGCACAAGGGTTGTTGAGCTTGAGGAGGTGACAAAGATAGGGATGGGGCGAGAGATTTGAACATGAGGATTAGAATTTTAAAATTGAGGCATCAGTGAACCCAGAGCCAATGCATGTCAACATGGGGTAATGGGTGTACAGGACTTGGTTTGAGTCAGGATATGAGCAGCAGAGTTTTGGATAAGCTCAAGTTTATGGAGGGTGGATGATGGGAGGCCAGCCAAGAGAGCTTTGGAATAGTCAAAGGTGGAGGTAACTAAAGCATGAATGAAGATTTTACAGCGGATAAGCTGAAGCAGGAGTGGAAATGGACACTGTAAAATACTGTAGCTGATTAAGTTAAAGTGCTGGTCAAGCGAATTGTTCGGCTTTTCTCCAGAGACTGCAGGTCAGAAGACAATGGAGAAGATTGCTAAAGAGCAAGATCTTGCCATTCACTTTATCTCGAGCAACACTGTCACCCTCTCCCTTGCGTTCAGAAGCCCAGAGCCACCCATTAGAAGTGCTCTAGATAATAGATGAGGAACTGACACATAGTGAGAAACAAAGCACGGGGAGGTCAGAGGATGCAGATATAGAAGTGGAGTCTGTTGTTGCTGAGTGGAGGAATAAGACATATTAACAACTGACTGCAGAACAAGTGTCCTGTCATGAAGAGATGAACACAAGCTGAGCATTAGACACACAGAAAATCTATATAAAACTAATGTGTCTCTACTTATCTGTAGAATAACTCCACAAGGCTTAGTGCTGTGCTTGAACTGCTGTGACCTTAATCTCTTTATTGTCTGCAGAGTGCCTTCACTGCATGGTGCCCAGTCTTTTATACAGCTCCTGCCTGGGCCTCCCACAGTTGCACCCTCTAGTGGTACCAGCATAGTATATACACAGAGTATACATATATGACAACATTCCCTCCCAAAGTATTTGATGCGAGTTAGTTGCAGGTTGAGGCGATCTGGAACTCTGCGCTCCCTGGTTGATCGTCTAAGTGTCACTTCTGGCATGGGTGAGTTGGTCGGGCCACTGCTGTCTTGCAGCGCTGTTGATCTGACTGGACTGTTGAAGATGGTGGGATCATCCTTGTGGTTGGCAGCTAGGTCTGTTGCTGATTGGGTGTGCGTAGGTGGCTCGTTGAAGGTAAGGTCCTCTCCTGGTAGTACCTGGTTACCTGTAAATCGCAATTTGGTCTGGTCCAAATGCTTTCTGTACGTTTGTCCGTTAAGCAGTTTGACAACAAACACTCTATTCCCCTCCTTGGCTGAAACAGTGCCAGCGACCCATTTGAGGTCATGACTGTGATTCAGCACAAACACCGGGTCATTTACAATGATGTCGCGTGATATAGCTGCGCGATTATGGTACATGTTTTGCCGATAACGCCTGGTTTCCACCTGATCGTTGAGGTCAGGGTGGACTAAGGAGAGCCTGGTTTTGAGTGCACATTTCATTAGTAACTCCGCAGGGGGGACCCCAGTAAGTGAGTGGGGTCGTGTCCTGTACTTGATCAGCACCCGGGATAGGCGGGTTTGTAAGGAGCCTTCCGTGATGCGTTTCAAGCTCTGCTTTATGGTTTGGACTGCCCGCTCCACTTGGCCGTTGGATGCGGGCTTGAACGGGGCACACCTGACATGCTTGATGTCATTGCGGGTCATGAATTCATTGAATTCCGAGCTGCTGAAACACGGATCATTGTCGCTGACCAAAATGTCGAGCAAGCCATGGGTGGCGAACATGGCCCTGAGGCTTTCAATGGTGGCGGTGGACGTGCTGGATGCCATTATTACATATTCGATCCACTTAGAGTAGGCGTCCACTACAACGAAGAACATTTTTCCTAGAAAGGGGCCCGCATAATCTACATGGATCCTGGACCATAGTTTTGAGGGCCAGGACCACAGACTAAGTGGAGCCTCCCTGGGGCATTGCTCAATTGTGAGCAAGTGTTACACTGGCGCACGCACGACTCCAAGTCCGAGTCAATGCCGGGCCACGAGATGTGTGACCTGGCGATAGCCTTCATCATGACTATGCCTGGCTGGACAGTGTATAGGTTGCATATGAAGGTTGCCCTGCCTTTTTTTGGCAGGACGACGTGGTTGCAGGCAATCCGATTGGATGGACCTTTCGTCTTTACGACAGTGAAACGGCTTTATCTCGTCTTGCATTTCGCCTGGTACTGCTGACCAGCCCCCATTGAGGACGCAACTTTTTACAAGAGATAACACAGGGTCCTGTCCAGGTCCTGATCTGGCGGGCCATTACGGGTGACCCTTCGCTTCTGAAGACATCCATGACCAGGCACATGTCTGTGGGCTGCGCCATTTCCACCCCGGTGGTGGGCAACGGTAGCCGGCTGAGGGCATCAGCGCAGTTCTCAGTGCCTGGCCTGTGGCAAACCGTATAATCGTAGGCCGACAGTGTTAGTGCCCATCTTTGGATTTGCGACGAAGCATTGGTGTTTATGCCTTTGCTTTCCGAAAACAGTGAGATTAGGGGCATGTGGTTGGTTTCTAACTCGAACCTGAGTCCGAACAAATACTGGTGCATTTTTTTTACCCCATAGACACGGCCAAAGCCTCCATACTGTAGGCTCGTTCGGCCTTGGGTAGAATTCTAGATGCATATGCAACCAGCTGGAGTTTGCCTGCTACATTTGCTTGCTGTAAAACACAAAACACACCCGACACCGTACGCCGACGCGTCAGATGCTAAAACTAAACGTTTACCTGGGTCATACAATTCAAGCAACTTGTTCGAACACAGCAAGTTTCTGGTCTTTTTGAAGGCGGCCTCTTGATTTTGACCCCAAACCCAAACTTATGCAACAGTTCGAGCAAGGTGCTCAACCCTGGAAGAAAATTGCCGAAATAGTTGAGTCCCAGGAACGAGCGCAGCTCCGTTACATTTCGTGGTCTGGGTGCATTCTTGCTGACCTCTGTCTTCGAGTCCGTGGGCCTGAAGCCGTGTGCTGCAATCTTCCTCCCCAGGAATTCTATCTCTGGCACCAGGAAGACACACTTGGATCGTTTCAACCCTCTGCTGCCACCTGACTTGCCGCCTCACCTGCGGCCATCATCGTCGCTTCTCCGGCGGCCACTGTAGCCGCCTCCCTTGCGGCCGTCGTGGCCTCTCCAGCGGCCGCACTTGCCGCCTCCCCCCGCGGCCTCCATAGTGGCCTCCCCTGTGGCCGTCGTGGCCGCTGACCGCCAGCTGCTGCCCCCGCCTGACTCTCCCTCTGCGTGGGCCCCTCCGATCCGCTGGCCATCCTGGATCCCTTGCACCCCACTCGCAGCGCCCCACCGGCTCACCCCCCGCCCCCCCACACGAGGCCTGCCTCTGCAGGGCTGCTTGCCTGTGGGGGCTGAGGCTGCAGGATCTGTGTGTGAGGTCCGGGCCTGGGGCTTGCCTGTGGGTGGATTGAGGCTGCAGCTCCAGCTCGGTCGGTGCTGCTCTCTGGGAACCCGGGGCACGGCAGCACCCCGGAGAGCAGCAGCCTGTGGAGTGGTGAAGTCTTCTCAGCTCCCACGGACCGTCCCCATCCACCTCCGGCTGAGGAGTGTCGGCCCATCGCCTGCAATGACCCACAAAGGTAAACCGTGCATCTCGTCCCCGTGGGATACCTGCACCATCGCTCTGCCAAGAACAGGTATTAGTTCCTTGGTGTAGGTACGCAGCTTCGCCGTGACCGGGACCAGCTTGGGTCGTGCAGCTGGGTTAATCCATAGTTTATCAAAAGTTCTCCGACTCATCAATGACGGACCCAAGCCCGTGTCCACTTCCATACTCACAGGGACTCCGTTGATTTTTACTTCCATTATCACTGGGGGCGAATCGTCGGTACATGTGTACAGTTCCAACACCTCATCATCTTCTGCCTGCTCCTCGCTGAACAGTGGATCATCCCCCATCTCCTCAGTCACGTGGTGAGTCCGATTTCTTTTACACGTACGCTGAAGGTGGCCTTTAACGTGGCAGGTATTGCACGTGTACTCCGCAAACCTGCACCGGTGAGCCTCATGGCTTCCTCCGCAGCGCCAGCATGGTGTTGCTTGATTGGCCCCCCTCAGCGGACTCTGAGTTCCAGGACCCCGAGGTCCGTGCTCTCTGCCCCGGGCAGAGCCACGTTCTGCAGTTTTGTCCGTGGTGGGCGCTATCCTGTGGACAGTGCCTGCCGGGTTCGAGACTGTGTGGATCATTCGTTTGGTGCTGCAAGTCGAGGTCATATATGCCCGGCTGATGGTGATGGCCTTTGTCAGAGTGACTGTGGGTTCCGTGGCTAACAGCTTGTGAAGGAGGCCCTCATGGCCAATCCCCATGATGAAAACGTCCCGCAACGCCTCGTCAAGGTGTGCGCAAAAATCACACGGCGCGTGAGTCTCCTGAGGTCCGCAGCATCTTTGGTGACATCCTGGCCCTCAGGTCTGCAGTGATGGTAAAATTTGTAGCTGGCCGTGAGGATGCTCTCCTTCGGTTTCAACTGGTCACGAATGAGTTCAGTCAGCTCCTCATATGACTTGTCCCTGGCGCTCCCGGGTGCCAGCAAATCCCTGACGAGACAGTAAACCTCATCTCCACAACTGGAGAGCAATATCGCCTTACGCTTCTCTCTCAGTGCGTTCGTGTCCTCCGTCAGATCATTTGCTGTGAAGTAGTACTCGAGCCTTTCCGTAAAGGCCTCCCAATCATTGCCCACGGTAAAATCCTTTAGCGAGCCCAGAGTAGCCATGGTTGTGTGGAGTTCGTCCGCTTCCTCGTTGCCAATGTGGTGTATGTAGCACACAAATCACTGACTCCACACGGTCTGGTGTAAGTCTAACTGCTGTGACCTTCGTCCTTTATTGAACAGCTCCAGAGTGACTCTCAGGTGTGGTGGTCAGCCTTTTATACTGCCTCTTGCAGGTACTTTCAGGTCTCCCACCACAGCGCCCTCTGTGGTGTACCATTGTGCTTATTATACATTTAAGGTACCAGGACGATACACACATCAATACATAACATCTCATTTCCCCCCCAGGACGCAGGACGACACACACATCGATACATAACATTCCCCATCCAGCTTCTGCCAAGCAGCGTTGGCCCATCACCTGGTATAACCCACGTAGTAATTCGTGTACCTCTCCATCGTAGGATACATTTACGTTCGCACTGCCGATATCTGGAATCAGTTCCTTGGTGTGAGTGCGCAGCTTTTTCTGAGTCGGGCTCAGCTTGGGTCTTTGCTCTTTGTTGCCCCACAGCCTCTCAAATGCCTTCTGGCTCATAAGTGACTGACTCACCCCCGTGTCCAACTCCATGGAAACAGGAATGCCATTTATCTTGACTTTCATCATCATGGAGGGACTTTTGGTAGTGAAGGTGTGCACCCCATGCACTGCTTCCTCGGGCTGAGTCGCTTCTCTAGCTTGTACTTTATGATCCTTGCAGGATTGGAAACCTCCTGCCGACTCCTCTGCCACGTTTTGTGTGGTGCATGTAGGCACCTTTAGTAATGACTCCACGAGGCAGGGTATGGTACTTAAACTGTGCAGACCTGCAGTCCTTTATTAGCAGCTCCTGAGTGCAGAGTACAGAGTGTGTTCCTTTTTATACTGGGTTACCTGCCGTGTGCAGGCAACCCCTAGGTCTCCAGCAACAGCACCCTCTACTGGACCGGTAAGGTGTGTACAGTACAAGGGTACATTCAATGTTGCATGACAGTGTTACAGACATCACACAGTGAACAGGCATGCCTATACAACACTTTGAGTCGCAGTTCTTCTGCACATTCGCTGTGGGTGGCCCTTTTGGCCACAGCCTTTGCACATATAGTTTCTGAATTGACACAGACGGGCCCGATGGTTACCCCCACAACATCAGCACATTAAACAATTCACATTTACACCCCTTGGCGGCCTCTGATTCGGACTAATTCTTTGATCAACAGTTATTTTCTGCACAGTACTTGCCAGTACGCCTGACTTAAGGTGATGGTCCGCTTCACGTCCCGTCCCATTGCAAAAACGTCCCGCAACACATTGTTGAGGAGCTCACCAAATTCGTACGGTTCCGCGAGCCTTCGTAGGTCTGCAACATATTCTGCTAAATCCTGGCCTTCGATGCAGCGATGTGTGTAGAAGCGATACCTGGCCAGCGAAACCCAAGTAAAGGCTGCACCCTCTGTAAACTTTTCTAAACTACCAACGGCAGCCATCTCTGCTTGTAAGTCCGCGATCTGTACTCGTCGCCAGTTAATGTGTCTCTACTTATCTGTAGAATAACTCCACGAGGCCTAGTGCTGTGCTTGAACTGCTGTAACCTTAGTCTCTTTATTGTCTGCAGAGTGTCTTCACCGCGTGGTGCCCAGCCTTTTATACAGCTCCTGCCTGGGCCTCCCACAGTTGCACCCTCTAGTGGTACCAGCACAGTATATAACAGAGTATACATATATGACAAAAACCTTAGTGAGACCACAATTGGAGTGCTGTGTGTGGTTTGGTGGTTCACGCTATCGGAAGGCTGTTAAGGCAATACAGATTCACTAGGATGCTGCCGGTATGAAGGAATGCAACTATAAAGATAGTCTTGTAAAATTGGGGTTGCTGTTCTCAGGAAATTATGGGGTGATTTGATAGAAGTGTTTAGAACTATGAAGGGATGGAACAGAACAGATTGTTTCCAATGGTTTAGGGGCACGAGGGGACATAACTATAAGTTTAATGTAAGAGATTTAGAACAGGGTCAATGGAAAAGAAAATCGGGTGGAGTGTAAAACGAGCAGTCTTTTACCAGTTCTGTGCTACCGCTGAAGACCAACTTCACCCGCCTCACCCCTTATCTCCATCAATGCTGCTGCCTAACATTAGTTGGTGCACATGCTTGGCTTGGGCAGATTGATTTACGCCTCAATTTTGCAACAACTCTTCATGTGGAGAATCACATGGTCACAAGAATGATGAGGAATGATTTGGTCCATTTTAGTTCATCTATCCAGAAAAACCCAGCATCCCTCCCATCACTGCATCCAACTGTTTCATAAATTAATCCAGGTTTTTTGTCGCCATTATTTTATCAGGTATGAAAGGGAAATCATGTTTGACAAATTTGCTGGAGTTCTTTGAGGATGTACCGAACAGGGTGGATAAGGGGGAACCAGTGGACGTGGTGAATTTGGATTTCTAAAAGGCATTCGATAAGGTGCCACATCAAAGGTTACTGCACAAGATAAAAGCTCACGGGGTTGGGGGTAATATATTAGTATGGATAGAGGATTGGCTAACTAACAGAAAACAGAGTGTCGGGGTAAATGGTTCATTCCCGGATTGGCAATCAGTAACTAGTGGGGTGCCGCAGGGATCAGTGCTGGGACTCCAACTATTTACAATCTATATTAATGACGAATGAAGGGACCGTAGCCAAGATAGTGAGGGGGCTTGACAAGGTGGATGCAGTGAGGATATTTCCACTCATAGGGGAAACTAGAACGAGGGGACATGGGGCTAGATTTTACACTTTTGTGCAGATTGCCCAAAAATGGGCGTTATTTCCGGCGTGGTGGTAAATCTGGGTTTTCAGATCGCCGGCTTGTCGCCCACTTTCAACGTTCGTTTCCTGTGATTCAGGAGGTCAAGGGTCATCATTACATTTGCATAAGAGACAGAGAGAGAGAGAGCTGAGAGGAAGTGAAGGCGCATGTGGGTGTGGTGTGTGCTTGTTTGCCTGCTTTGGGAGGTAGGAGGGAGACTTACAAGCTTTATAGCAAATTGTGTGACAAAAGTTAGCTTTTCCCAGCCAGATATTTTCAAGAATTTGGTGCTATATTGGAGGGAGTGGAGGAGGCGACACAACACGCTGTGGAGACTGATGCTGGTGAAACCAGTGAGCTAGGAGAGGAACAAATGGGAGGATGCAAGAGAGCGAGGAGGTTCTCGGACAAGGCAAATGCCTCCCTCATGCAGGAGGTCGAGTCACGCTGGGGTGATTTGACCCAGGGAGGGTGTAGGAAGCCCACCCCAAAGGCCTACCAGATGATTATGGGCCGGGATAGCAGAGGTGGTCACGTCGGCGACCAAAAAGTTGCGTGAGAGCAACCAATGCTAAAAGCGATGGAACAACCTTGTCGGATCCACAAGAGTAAGTATTGCATTTATTTACATGTACTTATGTATTTATATAACTTGATTTGTAAGAGTCATGAGTGACTATAATCAAATGTGAGATCTTCACTTTTACCGGGAATGTTGTACTCAAAGCCTGCGGTCACGGTGTACGTCTTTAGTTAAAGAATGATAATTATCATTATAATCATGATTACACCTGTCGGTTATGTGTTGTATCAGTCTCTGTGACATTACCTACCAATGATATCACACAATTATCTCATGCCATGTCGTCCTGTTACCTTTTACAGAAGAAGCTCTCGGCGAATAGGACCGAGCAGAGGCGAACGGGTGGGGGGCCACCAGTCATCAGCGACCTCACTGACACGGAGGAGCGGGTGCTCGCACTCGTGGTAAGGCACCCCCGGATGGTCATGCAGGCAGCTGCAGACCCTGAAGTGATGCCATGTGAGTAAAGTATACACCATTGCGTGATGTAAAGTCAATAGGTGCCACACCCACTCATATCCAAACAATAATGTATGATAGATGATTTCTAAAAGTGTCCTATAAATAATGCTGGCTCAATGAGAATCATTGCAATGCAGAAAGTGTTGGTAGGCATGAAATGTGATATCTGTGATGATTTTGATAGCGGTGGTGCTTTTGTCGTGCATATGCTGTGTGTAACGCTGGACTTACCTTGTGACCCCTTCTCCTCTAATAACCTCATTTGTGTTTTGCAGCTCAGCCAGCAGCACATCCCAAGGCAAGACCACCGAGCCCAGAAGGTGGGGCCGTGGGGCCCGACTCTCCGGACGATCCTACATCTGGTGCTGAGGAGGTCTGATTCTCGCCCGTCAATCCGTTGGGTCTGTTCTCAACGGATGAGAGCGCCGACTTTGAGGCACCTGCATCGCCTCGAGAAGGCATTCCACCCCATGGCCATCTAGTGCTCCTCCGGCCATTCCCACCTCCACTCTGGAGGTACCGGGCCCAAGCACGTCACTACAGGGCACCCCAGGTGTCCCCAGGACAGCGCTGACCCCGCGGAGGTTTTGTAAACGCGGCAGGTCTGCTCCACGAGCGCCAGATGAGAGGGGTGACATGGTAGAGTTGTCCAGAAGGACTATTGACATCGGTCACCAGATCCTACAGGCATTGGGGGGCATATCCCGACAGCTGGCCAGCATCTCCGGCACCATGACAGAGTACGTTCCGCAGATGGCGGTGGTCTTGAAGTCGATAGCCAGGAACACTCGAGGCACAGGCCTCCCAGTGGTCCCGGAGCATGGCGCTCCATCCCTAGGCTCTGCACCCCCAGTGCCAATGATGCATGAAAGACAGGAGCAAGATCCTGCTTCTGGATCTGAGAATGTTACCACCTCAGTACCCCCCCGCTCCCCCCGTATCCGTGCAATCACCAGTTCTGCCTTCATCCCCCCCCAATGAGGCACCACCTGAGGAGCGCCTCAGCCAGGCGGCGTGGAGCGAGGAGGGGAAGGGGTAGAGGTAGGGAGAAGAAGGGGAGGGGGGAAGGAAAGTTAGGTGCATGTCCGCAGGTGATGGCTTTGTTACATTTCCATCTCAGTGTATACAATTTGTTGTAAGGTATGGGGGGATGGGGCCACCCTGTTGGTTTGCATTTGTGTTCTGTGTTGCTGGACATGTTGACCATTTGATTGATGTCAATGTTCTAAAAAGTGGGGTGGGGTGGGGTGTTTTTGCCCGTGATACTTTTGATTTCAGACCAATGGTCGTATTAAATGTTTTTTATTTAACATAACTGTTGTAGAGAGTAGAAATATATATAGACTTAGGCATTAGGCACCTGCTGGATATTTAAAACTCACATAAGCTTAAATGGACACACACATAAAATGGCTGCCCAGGCATTATGGGAAATCAGGTAGTCAAACTGTGAACTGTTGAACGTTCACTGACCGAGCAATAACCCTGTGAGGCCCACTGTAGGAATGCCTGGGAAGACAGAGATAAGAAGGAAACCATCTCCTGTGAACAAGGCCATGAAACCAATTATTTCAGGAAGAAAGATAAGAGGGAAACCATTTGCTGTAAACAAGGCTATATACCAATTATTTCTCCAAGAAGAAAGAACTAGTGAGAGAACCTATATCAATCAGC
Source organism: Pristiophorus japonicus (assembly GCF_044704955.1). Lineage (NCBI taxonomy): Eukaryota > Metazoa > Chordata > Chondrichthyes > Pristiophoridae > Pristiophorus > Pristiophorus japonicus. The sequence goes on from NC_091983.1 coordinate 125,872,872, forward strand.
CCAAGCTGACAAAAGACGAACACATGGTTCCTGAGACATAAGGGGAATTCTATTGGGTTAAAATAACCTATATGTAATCTATAATCATTGTGATTGGCTTGTGTCCAGCCGTGATGGGCTGTGTAGCTGCAGTAAACTGTTTTGTAACTGTTGTGAAACATATAAAGGTACATGTAACTCTTTGTTCTGTGAAGATAAACCTGGATACGGTCCTGAGTTTTTCCTTCCCGCTGAGCGTAATAAAAGCTGCTTCAGCATTGGAACTGACCCTGAGTGTTGAGTGATTCTTCTAAGAAAACACTAACGCTAACAATGGCGTAGTCGACGGGATTTCCCGGAGTCGCTGGACGCCCTTGGGAAAAAAAAACCCGGGTGAGTATAAAAAACAATTTTTAAGTATAAAGGGTGCGGAAGGTGGAAGCTGGTTGATCGACATGAGGAGACGGTCTAATATCTCAAACGCCTAGCCTGAGCCTGAATTAAGAGGACTTTTGTCCCACGTGACGGCCAGGAACCAAGTAGGCGTAGGGAACACACTTAGACCGTGGGATCGTGATACCGAGAGACATCTTCCGGACCCAGTAGTGTAATTTGAAATACCCCGGGGTAGAACCAAGCAGTGTACAGCGGCTAACGGAATCCAAACCTGTGAACAGGGTCGGACCAACAGGCTGAGCGGTGGTAGGTAGTCGTTAAGGATATGTAGAGCACTGCGGGAATTGCTTAAACGCGTTTTTAAGAATTGTATAAGTTTGTGTAACAGCAGAACTTGTGACCTGACAGTAGCCAAGAGACAGTTTACTACAAGTCGCGCTAGAAAGAAAGCGGACCTCTGAGAGTAGATTCCTAACGATACCAGTCCTACCCAGGAATGGCCATGAAAACAAGTAAACTCGAGTGGGGACCAGAAGGGTCGCTTACCCGCCACCTGGCGGAAAAACAAAAGAAGCTAATTGAAAAAATGATTAAAGCAGGGTGGAATCCTCAGGAATTAGTTATGTGAGGAATTATTTAGATAAAACTACGAATTCCCTGAAAGGTCATGGATCCAAAAATAGAGCCGGCCAAAACAAGAAGAGAGACTGTTGTAAATGTCTGATCGTTGAGTGAGAAGTGTCTGTGTGATTTTTGACTGCAGAATTAATTTTTTATGTTTTCATGTTCCGAAAGCCTGGTTGGAAGAGGAATGCAAGTGTCTGTTTATTTTAGAAACAGAGTGAAAGTCTTTTTTTTAAACCCTTTGTAATGTTGTCCTGTATGTGGGAAGTTTTAAGACATTTAAGTTAGAAACGCAGGTGTGGATTTATTCGGATGATAAGTTACGGAGCTAGGAAAATAAACAAATAAAGAATAGGTTTGTTGAGCAAAATATTTATTTGACATGCTCACTTACTTGCCGAAAGAAAACATGCAATGATTGATTGGGTTGAAAGACATAAATTTAGTCTCGGAATGAGATAAAGAATGCTTTAAAAAAAAAAAGAGCTTCTAAAAAAAAAGTTTTAAATAAAGATTGAAATTACAACGTTTGAATTGGGATTTTGAGATATTCAGAGAAGGCACAGGAAATACTGAGGTGGATTTAAAAAAAAAAGAGAAAGATTAAATTAAATCTGATCAGGTCAAACTCCTGGGCAAGTGGCGAGCTATCTGCGAAGGTGTAAAAGGAACTTTTGGAAAATGTTAAAAAAAAAACAGCAAGCTTTAGTAACGACTTTGAAACTGGAGCATTTTGAGATAACGAAAAAGCACTCAAACTCTCAAAGATGGACTTCATTCCAGTTATGGAGAAAAAGAAAAAGATAAAGACGCCACTTTGAAAGTAAACAAATGATTTTAAATTAACAACTTTATGGAGTTACGAACCCTCCGTGTAAAATACAAAACCTAATTTGAAGAAAGGAAAAAAAAAAAAGATGTAACGGACTAAATGGAAAAAGACATAACTTACTAAATACTAGTTGATGTTTGCTGTGAAAAAGATATTGGTTTAATTAGAAGAGAAAAAAAATTGGAATAAGTAAAAAAACACTCTACATGGATTCGAATTTTAAATTATGAAAAAGTTTCAATGCAGTTTGAAAAGATTTCCAAAATGGACAGTGTTTATCAAAAATGTCCCGAACAGTCTAAACAAGCAGGAGGGTTTTGAAGATAACGAGGAGAAAGAGAGAAATAAAAAAAAAACAGAATTGAATTTCAGTAAACAAAATTGCTATTGTATGTGTGGTCTTGTTTTAAAACAATTTAAAAAAAAAAAAATTCTTTGGCAAGTACTTGAATTAGAAGTTAAGAAAACATTGGAGTTTACTCTAATGATTTATGCTGTTTAACGGATTCCTAATTTCGAAGCCAGTTTTGAAGGCACAAAGACTTTTTTTTTCAGATGATTACGTGAAGTCACGTAATGACATCAGGTCTTCTTACAAACCTGGAAAGGAGTTAACCCTTTCCATTGACAGCCGTTTTATACTGAACATTATTAATTTGGATTTCTTAATAGGGAAAAAAAAAGACTCACCTAACAGAGGAAACAAAAATAAAAACAGAACTAGCTTATGTAATAATACTTGCCTGATACAATAAAGAAATAGATATTCAATAAAACAAATTGAAGAGTTAAAAGCTAAGATAAACAGGCTGGAAGAGATAACGGGACTAGACGGATAGTGCAGTGCGCAGCCATAGCACCATCACCTCTGGCAATAGAGCCAATGTACCCCACGGTGGGTAGGTGTAGTCCACAAACCCAACCTAACGGTAAAGCAGACAGCGATGTTTGGAGGAATAGCTTTGGCCTTGGTCATAATAGGAGTTTGGGTAATATTTAAGTGGGTAAAGACACAGGCGCACGCCCTACAGATTCAGCTCGAAATGGTTCGATTATAACCTTGTGCTTCTGATTTTGCAGGGTGACAGGGACACTCGTAGAGCAAAAAAACTTAACCCCTGGTGACGACCAGGCCGTCTGTTTAAAATTACAGATAATACTTACCGGAATGGGAATACGAACGGCGCTACTCGTAATATGGATAGCCCTGCGACAGGCACGTACCCTGGGCAACACCGACGGACAGCAGAGCACGCTGGAAATAAACAACTATATGAACTATGGAGTCTTGTTTAATTTAACGGACGGAATGTGCATCCCAGCAGCCAAGGACTGGAGCAAGGACAGGACTTATTTTAATAAGAATCCTAATAAGAATAAGAGTATGTGTACAGTGCTCCACGGGTATAAGGAGCAGATGCATTAAACGGAGGGATGTCAAAGGGCCTGATGAATGTACTTTCGGCATAATTTGCGCGCCTCCGGGACAATCCCAGCAATCAGTCATCCGCAAGAAGGGAATGGGGCTGTGTGGGTATTACGAGGAGGCGGGGGCGGCTGCAATATAATTGTATGTATGTTTCTCACCCCCTCCGACACCGCGCCCCATAAGAATCACTACATTGCCCGAAGAACTGCCTTGTCCCATAACTACTAAGGGACCAGAAAATGGGATTGCAATGTACAACGAAGGGGAATTATTGTATGATAATGTTAAACATGAAATTGTGCCTGTTCTGATCAATATTTCAGGCATCCAGATGCCGGAATATTGTACCGAACAGTCAAGGAAGATGTACAATGTATTAAGTAAAGTCGTAATGCAGCAGGCTGCCGATGCCATGGGTGCCAGTAAGTTCCGGGGACAGGGGTTAGCACCCAGGGTGAAGAGGGAAATAGTAAATGATGTTGCTACCGTTTTCAATACAGGAACCTCCGTAGTGAACTCGATAGACATACAAGGGCTAAATGAGAGGGTAGAACAGCTTAAAGGGGTGATGAAGGGGTTATTGGAGAGGGTGGAGCAAAACCAGGAAGACCAGGCCAACCTAGGAAAGGAGGGTGCCGAAATCCAGTTGGATGGCATCTCAGTCCTGGAAGCTCACGCTAAAACCATCAATCACCTCATTGATAGAGAACAAGAAGATACAATAAAGCAAAGACAGGGGCAACTCTGTCATGCTTATGGTCTGTGGATGGTGGGACAGATCCGCCACAACCTCGACCAGATCCAACGCGGGGAAGTACCCGATTGGATAGACAGTTCACATTTGGCTCAGTTGGCGAACCAAAGGGGGACTCTGGATAATTGTACTCTGAAGGGACTGACCCGAGTATACCCCGCAATTCCAGATTGCCAGATGGGTAGGACTACCGGGATAGGGATAGTCCTGTTGATCCCCATAGCAACGCCGGACTCAGGGCCGTTCCCCTTATACCAACTAGAGAATATCGGAGTAATACGGGAAAATGTCTCCATACGCTACTACCTAACCACCACCTCTGCCGTTCGTCGAAACAACATACTTACTGGGATTTCCCTAGCAGATTGCAAGCAAAGGGGGGAAATCACAGTATGCCCTCACCCGGTGGGCCGAGGGGAACTAGACGAGTACGGGTTTAACCGAACCAACGGGTGTGTACTAGAAATAGTGCCCGCACACATGCACTTCGCGAGGGCAGGCTACGGAGGGAGGGGAAGATACTGCGTCTCTACTACTGAGCGTTCATACCAGTATAATGACCTGCAGTGCCCTATACCGCAGCCAAACTTTTGCTTTACACCACTACGACCTGTCACGATCGGGCAATCGCATATCACCCAGGTTAGGCGCCGGAAGTCCGAAGTTATTGAAGTAACTGATCAGCTCCATGATCATTTGCAGGATTATGACGAGCCAGAGCAGGTCCCTATCCCACATCTAACCGAAGTATTACGGGAGTTGAGGCTCAGAGTGGGTCAATCTGTAAAACTCTATCACCAGCTACAAACTAAAATCAAAGAAGATACCGAGGTAGACTTACAAAGTCAGAGTTGGTGGAGAAAGGTCTGGGACTGGGGAATAAATGTGAACATCCACCCATGGATTCGAATTATTTCACACACACTGGTCGGAATACAATTAATCTTAGCAATAACATGGGGCGTGATGGCCTGCCAGGTATGCAGGCGCCACAAACGGCGGAAACGGACCAATCACCGTTCCCTGGATATTAAACAAGCCTGTTTGATAAGGGGACGGGAGGAGCTAGCCTTTGTTAATTTGATCTAAGCAACCGGGACTCCTGAAACCGCGTGACTGGCCAGCACGTTGAGGCAAGGAGTACCGGGCAGTGCACAAATATCAGATAAAGGCAGTACGGTCGGTTAAAAGGGGACTAGGACTAGTCCCTTTACCGAAAGGGGGGAATTGTTGTAGAGAGTAGAAATATATATAGACTTAGGCATTAGGCACCTGCTGGATATTTAAAACTCACATAAGCTTAAATGGACACACACATAAAATGGCTGCCCAGGCATTATGGGAAATCAGGTAGTCAAACTGTGAACTGTTGAACGTTCACTGACCGAGCAATAACCCTGTGAGGCCCACTGTAGGAATGCCTGGGAAGACAGAGATAAGAAGGAAACCATCTCCTGTGAACAAGGCCATGAAACCAATTATTTCAGGAAGAAAGATAAGAGGGAAACCATTTGCTGTAAACAAGGCTATATACCAATTATTTCTCCAAGAAGAAAGAACTAGTGAGAGAACCTATATCAATCAGCCCAAGCTGACAAAAGACGAACACATGGTTCCTGAGACATAAGGGGAATTCTATTGGGTTAAAATAACCTATATGTAATCTATAATCATTGTGATTGGCTTGTGTCCAGCCGTGATGGGCTGTGTAGCTGCAGTAAACTGTTTTGTAACTGTTGTGAAACATATAAAGGTACATGTAACTCTTTGTTCTGTGAAGAGAAACCTGGATACGGTCCTGAGTTTTTCCTTCCCGCTGAGCGTAATAAAAGCTGCTTCAGCATTGGAACTGACCCTGAGTGTTGAGTGATTCTTCTAAGAAAACACTAACGCTAACAATAACCTTGTTGCGCATTGTCTCAGATAGCTGCACTGTTACACACTAGTGATTCCTTAACATGAAAGAGTATAATTAAACATAACTTCAATCAACTTAAACTTTAACTTGCACCAAGGTGATGTCTGAGCTGCACATACAGCAGTGTGTCAGCTTTGTCAATAACAGCAATGTTCTTTCAGGTAAATCGCTCATTTATGAGCTGCTGACGTAAGAGTCTTGCAGCTATGTAGCCACCACGGGCCTTTTCTGCGATCTGGAGGGAGGCGTGGTCATGGTTGCATAGTCAGCCTGATTGTCTGTCCCGAGGTTAGTGTCCAGACCCTCGTCCTCCTCTTCCTCTCTCTTCTGAGGTGGACCATCAGTCCCTTCTGGCAATTTTTGGTTTCTCCTGATAGCCAGGTTGTGCAGCATGGAGCACACGACCACGAATCAAGCTACCTGATCAGGGTTGTATTGTAGCTCCACTCCTGAGTGCTCCAGGCATCTCCATCATCATCATCATAGGCAGTCCCTTGGAATCGAAGAAGACTTGCTTCCACTCTTAAAATGAGTTCTTAGGTGGCTGAACAGTCCAATATGAGAACCACAGTCTCTGTCATAGGTGGGACAGATAGTCGTTGAGGGAAAGGGTGGGTGGGACAGGTTTGCCGTACGTTCTTTTCGCTGTCTGCGCTTGGTTTCTGCATGCTCTTGGTGTTGAGACCCGAGGTGCTCAGCGCCCTCCCGGATGCACTTTAATGGATCCGTTGGTAAGGATCACGGCCTGCATGTCGTCATGGAGTAGGTGGAGGATGGTGATGAACTTTTGGGGGCATCCGAAACGGAGGAGCACGCTCCATAGACCTTCGCAGTTGACAGTGTCAAAGGCCTTTGTAAGGTCGAAGAAGGCCATGTATAAGGGCTGGCATTGTTCCCAGCATTTTTCCTGCAGCTGTCACACTGCAAAAATCATGTCCGTTGTGCCCCGTAGGGGACGAAATCTGCACTGCGACTCCGGGAGGAGCTCCTCGGCCACAGGGAGAAGACGGTTGAGGAGGACTCTAGCGACGACTTTCCCAGTGGCTGATAGCAGGGAGATTTCCCTGTAGTTGCCGCAGTCAAACTTGTCCCCTTTTTTAAAGATGGTCATGATCATTGCGTCTCTGAGCTCTCCCGGCATGTTCTCCTCCCTCCAGATGAGAGAGATGAGGTCATGCATTCGCGCCAACAGTGCCTCTCCGCCATACTTCAGTGCCTCAGCAGGGATTCCATCTGCTCCCGTAGCCTTGTTGCTTTAAGCTGTCTTATGGCTTTTTCTACCTCGTACAGTGTTGGGATTTTGCCAAGGTGGTGGCAGGTAGCACGCTATGGAATGGAGTCAAGAACACTCGGGTCAAAGTCAGAGTCTCAATTGAGGAGATCTTCGAAGTGCTCCTTCCAGCAGGCCCTGGCTGCCTCGCTGTCCTTGATGAGTGTTTCCCCATTCTTGATTGCTTAAGCACACTAATGGTTTCCTGGACCACATTGCATGTGGCTCTGTGGCTCTCGTATCGCTTCTCGGCCTCGGTGTGGGTGTCACGCAGGGGGATCATCAGCCAGGTGGCTAGGCCATATCGTTTGTCACCAAGCATCCAGCATTGACCTTGTGGCTGACTGGTAAACATGTCAGAGACAGCGCAGGAAGTGAGCCTCATTGAAGCTGCCCAGAAATTTGGCATTCACTGCCATAATTATCTGGTTATGGTCGACAACTAGTTAGACCTTCAGGGAGTGAAATCCTTTTCGGTTGCGAAAAACCTCTGCGACCTGAGAAGGTGCCCACATGGCGATGTGCATACAGTGTATTGCTCCCTGCACCTTAGGGAAATTAACAATTTGGTAGAATCCTCTAGCTCTATCAGTCTGAGCCTCCGTGGTCATAGGGAAGCTGATAAAGTCCATCCTACGCACGAAAAGGACTTCAGTGACCTGTCTAATGCAGCAATGTGTGGCATGCTGAGACATAGGGCAAATGTCAACCGCGGAGGCCCGAAAGGAACTCGACGCTTAGAACGATAGTGGCTCGGTGACCTTGACCTCGACAGACAGTGATGTCCTGAAGGTGCTGGCAGGCTGCAGATCTGCCCTGATGAGCTGGCATATTTCACTGATAACCACTTTGTGGATCCGCAGTCTCCGAAGGCAGGTGTTCTCGGATAAGTCGAAGACCGCTTCTCCCTGTAAGTGCGGGGAATGCATGCTCCAGACCTCCTCATCAGTCTGGCATGTCTTAGACTGGGCACATAATGCTGTGGATTAGATGTTGTGCCATTTGCACTCTGCAGCATCTGCGCTGTAATCGATTCAGGCTGAGAAATGGCTGGCCCCATTCCAATAAAAGTATAATGCCGATTGTTCACAAGCAATAAATTTTCCCACTAAGGCACCTACAGTAAAACCCAATCGTCCACAGTATGATAAGATGTCTGTTCAGATGGTCACCTGAGAAGAACTCCAGAGTAAATCCAAACTCGCCTGAAGTTGAAGCAGACTTCTCAATGAAGCGACCTGCGATTTACAAAATGTCGTCCACACCGCTGTGATTAGTTCAAATCAGTTCAACTTTTTCACAGCGTTTTTTTCGGCGAGCGAGATTGTGGGCGAGATATGTGTGAGGTGCTGAAAGTGACGCTGGGTGATATACTGGCCGTTAGTTTTGGCAAATGAGATCTTTATGACAAAAAAAAGTGAGCGGTCGGTATTATTGAATCTTGGTGTTAATTACATGCCGAAAGTAACGCTGGCCGATATTATGGCCGTTAGCTTCGCCCATTCTGATGATTCTGGCCAAAAAAAGTGGGCAGGCGGTATTATTTTGCCTCTGCATTACATACATGGCGAAAGTAATGCTCGGCAATAAGTCTCCGAGAAATGGGCGTCAGTTTCCATTTTGTTGCTATATGGGCATTACACCTCATTTCAGCATTAAAATGGACGTTAAGTAGGTGGTATGCATGCAAAAGTAATGGAAAATCTAGCCCATAGTCTTAGAATAAGGGGCCGCCCATTTAAAACTGAGATGAGGAGAAATTTCTTCTCTCAGAAGGTTGTAAATCTATGGAATTCTCTGCCCCAGAGAGCTGTGGAGGCTGGGTCATTGAGTATATTTAAGGTGGAGATAGACAGATTTTTGAACAATAAGGGAGTAAAGGGTTTATAAAGGAAGTGGGCAGGGAAGTGGAGCTGAGCCCATGATCAGATCAGCCATGATCTTATTGAATGGCGGAGAAGGCTCAAGGGGCCATATGGCCTACACTTGCTCCTATTTCTTATGTTCTTGTGTAAGTCCATTCCATGTGCTGATCATTCTAGTTGTGAAGAGCTTCCTAAAAAGCACTCTTAAATGTTCCTTTTAGTAGTTTTTAACCCATGTCCCCCTGTCCTACTCTTATGATTACTTTGAAGTTGTGTACGAGATTTACCTTTTCCATACCATTTACTATCTTTTTTAGTTCCATAAGGTCACCTCTTTCAAACTGAAAAACTCAAACATCTGTAGTTTTACTTTATAATTCAATACTACTGATGCTAGCGATCAATATTGTTTATCTTTGAATTGCCTGATTTGCCCTCCTCCTTAGCTTAAAACCTAAATAAAGTTATCAAATTGAAATAATAATAAACAGAAATACCTCAATGGTTGTAAGGTAACGTGCATTTTTAACTATAGGTATTCTAATTCTTGATTTTAATCTTTGTTGAATTTTTGACCAGGGCTGGGCCATCAGAAGGCTTCATTTAGGAAAGAAAATAAAATTGGAGGACAAGTTATCTCCGAGCAACCAGTAACAGCACAGCATAACTGTTAGCTTTGCTCAGTGCTACAGTCTTGCTTCTGTCAGATAGTCATGGGTTCTAGTCCCATTGCATAACTTAAGTGCCCACTCTAGACTGGCAATTCTGTGCAGTGCTCAGAGAGTGCTGCATTGTTATTGATATTAGGTGTGATTTTCCTGCATATAGCACCTGAAAAATGGGTGTAATGTACATGAGAAGTGGGCACCTACCCTTTGTCCACTATTCTCTACTGCTAACCTTCTTCTTAAACTCTTCTCCCCTGTCTCCACCACACTCACCTCCAAAAAGTGTAAGGAGCTCATGGACTTTTTTGTCTCAAAGATTGAGACCATCCGATCAGCTGCCTCTGTGAGTTCCCTTCCTTCCCCTAGCCCACCGGGCCAACTTACTCTGAGGTTTCCCTCTGCCTTAGCCCTAAACTCGCATCTTTCTCTAATTTCTCTTTGATCTCCCCACGCTCATCTTGTCCATGAGACCCACTTCCTGCTCCCTCGACCCTAATCCCACTAAACTGCTGACCACCCAACTTCCTTTTTTGGCTCCCATGTTAGCCGACATTGTTAACGATTCTCTCTTCTCAAGTACTGTCCCCGTCTCCTTCAAATCTGCAGTCATCACCCCTCTTCTCAAAAAAACAACCTGTGACCCCACTGTGCTTGCAAGCTACTGCCCCATCTCCAACCTCCCTTTCCTCTCCAAAGTCCTTGAACATGTTGTCGCCTCCCAAATCCGTGACCATCTTTCCCATGTTTGAATCCCTTCAATCTGGTTTCCGACCTTGCCACACTACCAAAGCGGCTCTTGTAAAAGTCACAAATGACATCCTTTGTGACTGTGGCAAAGGTAAACTATCCCTCCTCGTCCTCCTGGACCTGTCTGCAGCCTTTGACACAGTTGACCACTCCATCCTCCTCCAACACCTCTCCACCAATGTCCAGCTGGGTAGGATTGCACTCGCCTGGTTCCATTCTTATTTATCTAATTATAGCCAGAAAATCTCCTGCAATGGCTTCTCTTCCCACTCCTGCATCATTACTTCTGGTGTCCCCCAAGGATCTATCCTTGGCCCCCTCCTAGCTCTCATCTATATGCTGTCCCTTGGCGATATCATCCAAGTCCGTTTCCACATGTACGCTGAAGTCACCCAGCTCTACCTCTCCACCACTTCTCTCGACCCCTCCATGGACTCTAAATTGTCAGACTGCTTGTCCGACATCCAGTACTGGATGAACAGTAATTTTCTCCAATTAAATATTGGGGTGCCAGAAGCCATTGTCTATGGTCACAAACTGCGTTCCCTAACCACTGACCATCCCTCTCCCGAGCATCTATCTGAGGCTAAACCAGACTGTTCGCAACCTAGGCGTCATATTTGACCCTGAAATGCACTTCTGGCCACATATCCGCAGCATAACTAAAACCACGTATTTCCATCTCCGTAACATTGTCAACCTCCACCCCTGCCTCAGCTCTTCAGTTGCTGAAACCCTCATCCGTGCCTTTGTTACCTTTAGACTTGACGACTTTGATGCACACCTGGCTGGCCTTCCACATTCTGCACTACGTAAACTTGAGGTCATCCAAAACTCGGCAGCCCGTGTCCTAACTCGCACCAAGTCCTGATCTCCCATCACCCCTGTGCTCACTGGCCTACATTGGCTCCCAGTTAAGCAATGCCTCAATTTCAAAATTCTCACCCTTGTTTACAATTCCCTCCATGTCCTTACCCCTCCCTATCTCTGTAATCACTTTCAGCCTCACAACCCCACAAGATGTCTGCACTCTTCAAATTCTGCCCTCTTGAGCATCCCTGATTATGACTGCTCAACAATCGGTGGGCATGCCTTCAGCTGGGCCCTAAGCTCTGGAATTCCCTCCCTATAACTTTTCCGCCTCTCTACCTCTCTTTCCTCCTTTAAGACGCTCCTTAAAACCTACCTCTTTAAACAAGCTTTTGGTCATCTGCCGTAGTTTCTTCTTACGTGGCTCGGTGTCAAATTTATCTGTTTTGTCATAATACTGCTGTGAAGCGCCTTGGTTTTACTATGTTAAAGGCGCCATATAAATAAAAATTGTTGTTGTTGTTGTCCCCATTCTGCACCTAAATAGCTCCACCCCAGAATTTCTTGCATGGTGTTTCAGAGGGTTGCACCTGAAGAGGGTGCAATAATGTAAATTAATTAGAACTGAATGACAGAGCCCTCTACACAAACATTTCCTGTTCTGGCGTCAGGTGCATTCCGGACAAATCCTGGCACTACTTCCAGCGTGGCTATTTAAAATGCTATCTGTCTGAAGGGATGGGCTAGTACTGCCAAGAAAGGTTTATATTTTGTCCTTTTGAATAAAAAGTGTTTTTTCAGCTTCAGGAATTGTTGCAGGCTGCAATAACTCTTTCCCATTCATTGATTTTTTAAAAGCCTTTGACAAGATACGTGCCAGAGCCTACTAAATGAGGTTGAGTCCTGTGGGATTAGCATACAGATTTTGGGTTCGATAAAGAATTAGTTGCATTCTGAGAGATAGAAGGCTGTTATTAATGATAGTGGCTCTGTGTGGGGTCCTGCAGGGATTAGTGATGGACCGTTGCTCTTCACCATGTTTATCAACAACCTGGATGAAAGTGTTGGGGAAATGTCCAGAAATTCATGTATGATACAAAGATATATCCCTGCTATGGTGTGTGGCGACCAGCTCCGTTGGGCGGGCCACATTGTCCGCATGCCCGACACGAGACTCCCAAAGCAAGTGCTCTACTCGGAACTCCTACATGGCAAGCGAGCCCCAGGTGGGCAAAAGAAACGTTTCAAGGACACCCTCAAAGCCTCATTGATAAAGTGCAACATCCCCACATGTACCTGGGAGTCCCTGGCCCAAGACCGCCCTAAGTGGAGGAAGAGCATCCGGGAGGGCGCTGAGCACCTCGAGTCTCATCGACGAGAGCATGCAGAAACCAGGCGCAGGCAGCAGAAGGAGCGTGCAGCAAACCAGACTCCCACCCTTTTCCTGTGACAGAGACTGGAATTCCCGCATTGGACTGTACAGTCACCTGAGAACTCACTTTGAGAGTGGAAGCAAGTCTTCCTCGATTTCGAGTGACTGCCTATGATGATGATGATGATGTGCCCTGCTATAAGGATCGTAGATGAAAAAAATATATTCCGGGCAGATCTAGATGTGATGGGACAATAGCCTCATATCCAACAGATCCAATACTTTGCTTGTAACATCGGTAAGTGTTACCTTGTGCATTGCCACTTCAAAGTGCTGCTCTGTTAACTTCTTCCCAATCTTTTCAGCTCTTCCCTGTAAGGTGCTACTGCAGGCCTACATCAGTCCATCCCCATATTCGCTGCCCTTCCAAGTAGCGAGGTGCCTATTAGCAGTGTGATTAATGCTGGCAGCTTACGTATACTTTTTAAATGCCAACCACGAAAATTAATCAGGCCTCCCACCGACATCATCAGGTGGATGAAACATTTGCCCCAGCCACTTTCCCATATCCCCGCAATGTGCACCAGATACAGAAATCAGCCCCCTATGTCTTCAGGAGAGATGGGGAGAAAATTAAGGGAAAAAAATTAAACAAACTGAATTGTTCATCTGGATGATACCATGAGCCAAATAAATAATGTGAGTGATAAGGTTGAAATTCAGCCAATAACATCTACACTGTAACACTGCTGAGAATAGTAGTTGCCGCAGTCGGACTTGTCCCCTTTTTTAAAGATGGTCACGATTACTGCATCTCTGAGATCTCCTGGCATGCTCTCCTTCCTCCAGATGAGAGAGCGAGACAGAGACTGTAATTTCCGCATTGAACTGTACAGTCACCTAAGAACTCACTTTCAGAGTGGAAGCAAGTCTTCCTCAATTTCAAGGGACTGCCTATGATGATGATGCTGAGAATAGGAGAAACAATGTATATTTGATGAATATTATTAGAGTTTTAATAAGGGATTCATTACTTGGCAGAACTGAACAAATGAATAAATTTAAGATTGTGATTTACTTTAAATTGAGAAAAAAAATCAATGACAGCGACTTAAAGGTTGTCACAAAATAAAACACCAGTGAATAGAGAAGTTAGAAGTACTATAAGTTTTCATTTGTCTTCACATATATTCTAATTTATGGTAACGGGGAGGTTTTTTTAAATCTTGCAGAAACAACAGTATGAGTTGTTGACCTGGAATTTGCAGTTGTAATGGTGGCACACTGTAAGCGCTCGCCATTATTACTATGTAAAACTGACAGCAACTTCTGCTGTCTGCACATGCGTAGTTAAACACAAACATCTGGAAGTTGCTGTCAGTGATATCCTGCTTCTCCATGGGGTGTGCTGTTGCAGTCTTTGCATTTACAATCAACGCAGAATCACTGATTTATCAACTTGTTACGTATTATTCTCACTGTAAAAAGGCTAGACTTTCCACTTGGTGGCCATCACCCCCAAAAATTGGCTTTGTTCCAATGATGTAGGACGTCTCAGCCTGAGTGATCGCTGGAACATGGCCCATTTTTGGGGGGGAGATTTTCCACTCGGCCTTAGGCTGGCGATGTGGAATGGGTGATCTTGAAGTTCGGCGATGTCACGTTCACCCACCAAAAGAGGAAGTCAAAAGCTTCCCTAGCAGCGGGATTCTGCGCATGTGTGAGGGTTTTTTTCCGGCCGACTGGCTTTCCCACATTTCGGGAGGTCAGGGGTCACCACACATGCTCAGAAACATAGAAACGTAGAAAATAGGTACAGGAACAGGCTATTCAGCCCTTCAAGCCTGTACCGCCATTCAATATGATCATGGCTGATCATGCAACTTCAGTACCCCACTCCTGCCTTCTCTCCACACCCCTTGATCCTTTTGGCCGTAAGGGCCACATTTAACTCCCTTTTGAATATATCCAACGAACTGGACTCAACAACTTTCTGTGGTAGAGAATTCCATAGGTTCACAATTCTCTGGATGAAAAAATTTCTCCTCATCTCAGTCCTAGATGGCTTACCTCTTATCCTTAGACTGTGACCCCCGGTTCTGGACTTCCCCAACATTGGGAACATTCTTCCTGCATCTAACCTGTCCAATCCCGTCAGAATGTTATATGTTTCTATGAGATCCCCTCTCATTCTTCTAAATTCCAGTGAATATAAGCCTAGTTGATCCAGTCTTTCTTCATATGTCAGTCCTGCCATCCCTGGAATCAGTTTGCTGAACCTTCACTGCACTCCCTCAATAACAAGAATGTCCTTCCTCAGATTAGGAGACCAAAACTGCACGCAATACTCAAGGTGTGGTCTTACCAAGGCCTTGTACAACTGCAGTAAGACCTCCCTGCTCCTATAGTCAAATCCTCTCGCTATGAAGGCCAACATGTCATTTGCTTTCTTTACTGCCAGCTGTACCTGCATGCCTACTTTCAATGACTGATGCACCATGACACCCAGGTCTTGTTGAGCTTCCCTTTTTACTAATCTGTCACCATTCAGATAATAATCTGCCTTCCTGTTTTTGCCACTAAAGTGGATAACCTCACATTTATCCACATTATACTGCATCTGCCATGCATTTACCCACTCCCCTAAACTGTCCAAGTCACCCTACAG
Source organism: Pristiophorus japonicus (assembly GCF_044704955.1). Classification (NCBI taxonomy): domain Eukaryota; kingdom Metazoa; phylum Chordata; class Chondrichthyes; family Pristiophoridae; genus Pristiophorus; species Pristiophorus japonicus. The sequence continues at coordinate 125,888,204 of NC_091983.1, forward strand.
CCTCTTAGCATCCTCCTCACAGCTCACACCACCACCCAGCTTAGTATCATCTGCAAACTTGGAGATATTACATTCAATTCCTTCGTCCAAATCATTAATATATATTGTAAATAGCTGGGGTCCCAGCACTGAACCTTGCGGTACTCCACTAGTCACTGCCTGCCATTCTGAAAAGGACGTGTTTATTCCTACTCTTTGCTTCCTGTCTGCCAACCAGTTCTCTATCCATGTCAATACATTACCCCCAATACCATGTGCCTTAATTTTGCACACTAATCTCTTGTGTGGGACCTTGTCAAAAGCCTTTTGAAAGTCTAAATATACCACATCCACTGGTTCTCCCTTATCCACTCTACTAGTTACATCCTCAAAAAATTCTAGATTTGTCAAGCATGATTTCCCTTTCATAAATCCATGCTGACTTGGACCGATCCTGTCACTGCTTTCCAAATGTGCTGCTATTATATCTTTTAATAATTGATTCCAGCATTTTCCCCACTACCGATGTTAGGCTAACCAGTCTATAATTCCCTGTTTTCTCTCTCCCTCCTTTTTTAAAAAGTGGGGTTACATTAGCTACCCTCCAATTCATAGGAACTGATCCAGAGTCCATGTAATGTTGGAAAATGACCACCAATGCATCTACTATTTCTAGGGTCACTTCCTTAAGTACTTTGGGATGCAGACGATCAGGCCATGGGGATTTATCAGCCTTCAATCCCATCAATTTCCCTAACACCATTTCCTGACTAATAAGGATTTCCTTCAGTTCCCTCAGTTCCTCCTTCTTGCTAGACCCTTAAAAAGCACAGGGAGGGGCAGAGAGAGAGAGAGAGAGAGGACGTAGAGATAGAGGAGGAAGCCAGAGAGTAAAAGGAGAGGGAATTTGATCATTTGCAATATAAATACAAATATAAATATCAATATAAAATCAAATATAAATATAAATACAAATATAAGTACGATAAAAAGTACTATAAAAATGTCTGCTGACTTTGATTCAGAGAGGAAAAGGGCTAAACCCTTCAGCGACAAAGCGAACGAGGCCCTGGTGAACGACGTGCATGCCAGGTGGGCCGAATTGACACGGGGTGTGAATGGGAAACCTCCACCCCGTATCTACAGAAAAATTTGGGGGGAGATTGCAGCCGTGCTATTGTCTGCATCCCATGAGGCGAGGAGTGGGTGACCAGTGCAGAAAACGTTGGAATAACTTGGTCGCGGCAGCAAGAGTAAGTTGCATTTTATATTTTAATTAATAGTTTAGTGATGCATGCACATTTTTATTAGAGCAATGAATGTCCTGCATTGAATTTAAGTCTGTCATTCTTGTTATGTCTTGAATAAAGAATCTGACCAGATATTGTAAGCTCAAAATAATGTGTGACCGCAGTCCTTTATTACAGGTCTCCAGAGTGCCTCTCCAGCCTGTGAGGCCTCCTTGTGTACAGGTGCTCCCAAGGGATTGTGGGAGCCTTTGGGACTCTAGGGGATGAGCCCTCTGGTGTTTAAACAAGGTATTTACAGGTTTACATATATAACAACACTCCCCCCCCCCCCTCCCCACAAAGTCAATAGTGTAACTATTTACAATGTGAGTCGATCTGGGGCCTTCTTTTCCCTGGTTGATTGTCTCGGTGCAAATGCTGGTTTTGGTGAATCATTTGTTGGGCCCTCGCTGGGCTGCTGCGCAGCTGGCCTTGCTGGGCTACTGGGTGTGGTGAGTCCGGCTGGGCTGCTGCAGGTCATGGGTTCTGCTTCGTGGTTAAGCGCTGGGTTGGTTGCCACTTGTGTGTGTGTTGGGGGGGTCGAAAAAGGTAGAATCTATTGTGGGTAGTTCTGGATAATCTGTGAATCTGAGTTTGATTTGGTCCAAGTGTTTTCTGTAGGTGAGTCCATTTGAAAGTTTGACCCGAAACACCCTACTCCCCTCTTTGGCCACAACAGTGCCGGGAAGCCACTTGGAACCTTGTCCATAGTTCAACACAAACAGGATCATTGATTTCAATTTTGCGTGACATATTTGCGCTATCATGATATGTACTTTGTTGAAGACGCCTGCTCTCTGTAGATCAGGTGGACTAACAAGAGCCTTGTCTTAAGTGCCCTTTTCATGAGCAGTTCAGTGGGTGGAATCCCAGTGAGCGAGTGGGGTCTCATGCGGTAACTAAGCAGGACTCGGAATAGGCGAGTCTGCAGTGAGCCTTCAGTTACCTCTTCAAGCTCTGCTTGATTGTTTGCACTGCTCGCTCTGCCTGACCATTGGACGCTGGTTTAAACTGGGCAGATGTGACATGTTTGATCCCATTGCGGGTCATGAACTCTTTGAACTCGGCACTGGTAAAACATGGCCCGTTGTCACTCACAAGGACATCAGGCAGGCCATGCGTGGCAAACATGGCCCGCAGGCTTTCAATGGTGGCAGCGGACATGCCTGCCGACATTATCTCACATTCAGTCCATTTGGAGTACGCATCTACAACCACTAGGAACATTTTTCCCAAGTATAGGCCTGCATAGTCGACATGGACCCTGTACCACGGTTTGGAGGGCCAGGACCATAGACTTAGTGGTGCCTCCCTTGCTTAACTGTGAACATATCTTACATTTATGCACGCAGGACTCTAAGTCTGCATCGATACCGGGCCACCACACGTGGGATCTGTCTATCGCTTTCATCATTACAATGCCTGGGTGGGTACTGTGGAGGTCACTAATAAAAGTGTCCCTGCCCTTTTTTGGCACCACTACCCGATTACCCCATCGGAGGCAGTCTGCCTGTCTGGACATTTCATCTCTGTGCCACTGGTATGGCTTTATTTCTTCCTGCATCTCTAACGGGACACTACACCAACTCCCATGGAGCACACAGTTTTTTACTAAGGACAATAAGGGGCCCTGGCTCATCCAAGTTCTAATCTGTCGGGTGGTAACAGGTGATTGCTCACTCACGAAGGCTTCCATTACCATAACTAAATCTGCGGACTGTGCCATCTCCAACCTTGTGGTGGGCAATGCCAGCCTACTGAGAGCATTGGCACAGTTTTCTGTGCCTGGCCTGTGGCGGATGGCGTAGTTGTATGCGGATAACGTGAGCGCCCATCTCGGGATGCGGGCCGATGCATTCGTATTTATCCCCTTACTTTCAGAAAAGAGGGATATAAGTGGCTTATGGTCGGTTTCTAATTCAAATTTGAGCCCAAACAGATATTAATGCTTTTTTTTCCCCCCCATAAACACACGCTAACGCTTCTTTTTCAATCATGCTGTAGGCCCTCTCAGCCTTAGACAGACTTCTGGATGCATAAGCAACCGGTTGCAATTTCCCAGATTCATTGGCTTGTTGCAATACACACCCGATACAATATGACGACGCATCACATGCTAGTATCAAACGCTTACATGGATCATACAAGACAAGTAATTTGTTTGAGCATAACAGTTTCCTAGCTTTCCCAAAGACATTTTCTTGGCTTTTACCCCATACCCATTCATCTCCTTTACGCAGTAAAGAGTGCAGGGGTTCTAAGACCTGGTAAGAAGTTACCAAAGTAGTTCAGGAGTCCTAGGAACGACCACAGCTCCGTCACGTTCTGTGGCCTCGGTGCGTTCTCGATTTCCTCCGTCTTCGAATCGGTGGGCCTGATGCCGTCGCCGCGATTTTTCGCCTCAGGAACTCCACTTCAGGCACCAGGAAAATGCACTTTGAGCGTTTTAACCTGAGCCCCACAAGATTAAGCCAACTAAGAACCTCCTCCAGGTTCTGCAGGTGCTCGACGGTGTCCCGACCTGTAACCAAGATGTCGTCCTGGAAAACCACGGTGCACAGGACCGACTTCAGTAAGCTTTCCATGTTCCTCTGGAATATCGCCGCGGCTGATCGAATCCCAAACGGGCATCTGTTGTAAATGAACAGACCTTTGTGTGCGTTGATGCAGGTGAGGGTCTTCGATGATTCTTCCAGCTCCTGCGTCATGTCGGCCGAGGTCAAGTCCAACTTCGTGAACGTTTTTCCTCCTGCCAGTGTCGCAAATAGGTCGTCTGCCTTTGGTAGCGGGCATTGATCCTTCAGGGCGAAATGATTGATAGTTACTTTGTAATCACCACAGATTCTGATGGTGCCGTCTTCCTTGAGGACTGGAATAATCGGACTGGCCCACTCGTTGAATTCGATCGGTGAAATGATGCCCTCTCATTGTAACCGGTCCAGCTCGATCTCCAGCCTCTCTCTCATCATGCACGATACCGCTCTCGCCTTGTGATGGATGGGTCGCGCCCCCGGAATCAAGTGGATCTGCACTTTTGCTCCTTGGAACTTCCCAATGCCTGTTTGGAACAGCGAGGGGAACTTTTTTAAGACCTGGGCAAATGAAGTGTCGTCGACAGACGAGAGCGCTCGGACGTCGTCCCAGTTCCAGCATTTCTTTCCCAGCCAGCTCCTGCCGAACAGCGTGGGACCATTGCCCGATACCACCCAGAGTGGTAAATTGTGCACCGCTCCATCGTAGGAGACCTTTACGGTAGCAGTGTCGATTACGGGAATCAGTTCCTTTGTGTACGTTCTCAGTTTAGTACGAATGGAAGTCAGGACGGCCTTGAGGCCTTGCTGCATCACAATTTATCGAAAGTCTTTCTGCTCATTATGGACTGGCTCGCACCCGTGTCCAGCTCCATTAACACTGGGAGTCCATTTAATTCAACCTTCAGCATTATCGGGGAACACTTTGTGGTAAATGTGTACACCACATGTACCTCTGCCTCCTCGGTCTGAGGCTCTGGTTTGTCATGATCTGCCCTGTCCTCCACTGGATCTGCCCTCCTCTGCAACATGGTGGTTTGCAGGATTAGCAGAGTTTGCAGCTCGCCTGCACAAACGTTGGAGGTGTCCCATTGTTCCACAGCCCTTGCAAATGTATCCTTTGAAATGGCATGAATGGAAGCGATGATCACCTCCGCAGCGCCAAGAAGGTGTTAATGGCCTTGCATTCACCACCCTTGAGGATGGACTCTGAGACATCTGCGGACATGCAGCTGCAGGCATGTGAGGCTTGCCCTGTATGTTACGATTTGAAAACAACATTACTTTGTTCACAGTACTTGCAGCAGCACTCGTGTGCTGAGAGATTTGTTTGGTATTGTCACTGGTGGCGATGAACGCCTGGGCTATCGCTATGGCTGTACTCAAGGTTGGGGTCTCTACAGTCAAAAGTTTGCGAAGTATTACTTCATGGCCAATGCCAAGTAAAAGAAGTCCCTGACCATGTGCTCCAAGTGCCCTTCAAATTCACAATGTCCTGCAAGGCGCCTTAGCTCGGCGACATAGCTCACCACTTCCTGGCCTTCAAACCTCTTGTATGTGTAGAACCGATACCTCGCCATCAGAATGCTTTCCTTCGGGTTTAGATGCTCCCGGACCAGTGTGCACAAATCATCATACGACTTCTCTGTGGGTTTCGCTGCGGTGAGCAGATTTTTCATGAGGCCATACGTTGGTGCCCTGCAAACGGTGAGGAGGATCGCCCTTCGTTTGGCAGCGTTCACTTCTTCTTCCAGCTCATTGGCCGTGAAGTATTGGTCGAGTCGCTCCACGAAGGTTTCCCAATCATCTCCTTCTGAAAATTTCTCCAGGATGCCCACAGTTTTCTGCATTGTTGCGGTGGGGTTTGTCATCTGTATCTCGTCGCCAGTTGTTATGTCTTGAATAAAGAATCTGACCAGATACTGTAAGCTCAAAGTAATGTGTGACTGCAGTCCTTTATTACAGGTCTCCAGAGTGCCTCTCCAGCCTGTGAGGTCTCTTTATGTACAGGTGCTCCCAAGGGATTGTGGGATTCCTTGGGACTCCGGGGGATAACCCCTCTGGTGGTTACCCAAGTTATTTACATGTTTACATAATAACAATTATTTATTATATGAATTAAATCATGTTAACAGTAAGTTGCATTTTCTATTTCAAACTTTATGTTTAATATTTTACTGATGCATGCAAATTTTTATAATAACAATGAATCTCCTGCATTGAATTTAAGTTAGTCATTCTTAAATGTATTACGTAAACCATGTTAAAATCTGGACAGTGATCTGAACCAGCAGCATGTAACATTTTAAACTGTTGTGTCCTCAAGATACTACCTAGTCCATTAGCTTTTGTCATGCCATGCTCTTTTCTCGTTTGCAGAAGAAGATATCTATCAACCGTTCCGAGCAAAGGCGGACGGGGGGCGGCTCTGCTCAACTGCCTTGTTTCGCCTTATTTAATCAGGAATGACTGAGCTTTCAATGGTGTACCAAGTCCTAATTACCGTTGAACAACCTCTCTGGCCATGAAAAACTAATTTTACAAGTGTGAAATTTCATTCCCTGAGAAGAACATTTTAAGAATTGCACGATTTTTTAAATAATAAAAAAATATTTTATTAATTATATTCCAGTTTCTCCCTTAATCCCATGTGTATGTCCCAATCATTATTTTGCTTTCTGCACAATGATTAAAATGTGAATTTTAAAATAAAGTTATTCACGGTATGTGGATATTGCCACCAAAGCCATCATTTATTGCCCATACCTAGTTGCCCTTGAGAAAGTGGTCATGAGCTACCTTCTTGACAACTGAGTGGCTTACTCGGCCATTTCAGAGGGCAGTTAAGAGTCAACCACATTGCTGTGAGCCTGGAGTCACGTATCGGCCAGACCGGGTAAGGACAGCAGATTTCCTTCCCTAAAGGACATTAGTGAACCAGATGGGTTTTTTACGACAATCCGGTAGTTTCATGGTCACCATTTCTGATCTTTGTTCCAGATTTATTTAATTTACTGAATTTAAATTCCTCAGCTGCCGTGGCAGGATTTGATCTCATATTCCATGCTTTTTACTTCCTACTTTGCTGTCTGTGAGAATTCTTCAACCTGATTGGCTGATTAGCCTGCCTGCCCTGTCGCTGGATGCCACAAATACCCTATAAGTGGTGACAAATCCAAAGTGCAGTCAGAATAGAGGAAATCCATGCTCTAGAGCCCGCTAAATCTTTGTGGGCAGTTTTTTTCAAAGTTAGCGAGAGAGCGCCATCCCTTCGCCACTGATCGCAAAGTCTGGGTCATTATGTATAAACTAAGGATAGCTTTTTGGAATCAAGCAGATAGAATAAATCAAATACCCTTAGAAAAAAAGTGTACTTTCATTAGTACTTTGGCAATACACCCATGATAACTATGCTGGCAGTGACAAGCAGCTTTTCTGGATGGTTTTCTGGTACCCAGCACATCCACATATGTACCTTTCAATGCTTGATCAAATTGTCCTTGAGAGCCAACATCAACTAACATAAAACATCTGCTGTTGAGGTTTGTAACACTAATCAAAATCATTAATTTTAGGGAAAATGTTACAACACATTCTTCAGCTGTATAAAAAAGATTTCACAAAAATAATTACTATCCCTTCTGTATTAAAGTCAGTTCAATAGATTTGTTTTGCTTTATGAAGGGATATCTGCATCAATTATCTGTACAGTAACATGAAATGCACAAAAGTTAATTATATTTTTCCTAATTGACTTGCATATCTTGGGATTCTGTATTGGCAATATATGATCCTGGTAAAATTACTGAAATAATTGGCTCGGAATTTGCGGCCAATGGTGAAGTAATGGCGCTCGTTGCTAACCTCGATGAAAGCTGCCCACAAAGATCTTGCGATCTATGTGGTGCCAATTTCAGCTGTCCCGACCTTTGTTTGAATCTGGTACCAAATCAAGCGAACCTCCAGCATCCAGCAACAATGATGTGATAAAGTAAGCTAAACAGCCGATCACATTGAAGAATTCTCACAGAGAGCAAACCAGGAAGAAAATGCACCGATTATAATTTACTTTTTATGAATTTTATAGCGAGCAAAATAAAGATTGGGACATAAACGTAGGATTGAGGTCGAAGTTAAAATAACACGTTTTTTTAAATATATATACAAAAACAAAATACTGTGAATGCTGGAAATATGCAATAAAAACAGAAAATACTGGAAATACTCAGCAGCTCAGGCAGCACCTGTGGAGAGCGAAACAGAAGTCAATGACCTTTCATCAGAACTAGGAACATTTGGAGATGTAACAGATTTAAAGCAAGTGCAGGGACAAGGAAAGGGGGGGAAGGGAGGAAAGAACAAAAGGGAAGGTCTGTGATCGGGTGGAAGGCAGGAGAGATTATAGAGACAAAAGGTATAATTGTATAAAGCAAAAAGAGATGTTAATAGGACAAGTAAAGAAACAAAAGATGGGCCTAGAGATGTAAATGGGAATGGCAGAATCATCAACAATCAGGCATGATCATGTTGAATGGCGGTGCAGGCTCGAAGGGCCGAATGGCCTACTCCTGCACCTATTTTCTCAGTTTCTATATTTCAACAGCTGCCATCTGAAAGGGGCAGAGGTTATGCTCTGAAATTGTTGAACTCAATGTTGCGTCCAGAAGGCTGTAAAGTGCCTAATCAAATGGTGAGCTGTTCATCGGGCTTACGTTGAGCTGAAGCTGTTGATGATTCTGTCATTCCCATTTACTTTGAGACTTATCTTTTGTTTCAATACACTGTTAAAAGCCCAGTTATACCTCTTTCAACAAAACTTAACTTCTTCAGGGGGAGGGGGCAGGTTTTAACAGCAATATGCCAGCGTAATCGGGTAAGTTTTCACCAGGAACTGTGATTTCACTGATTGCCGACTCTGGGGAGTTCTACAGTGCAACCTGTGGAGGAACAGGGATTGACTGACAGCAAATTCTGGATTTCCGCGTTTCTCTGCACGTGCACTAATTCCAGCAGTTGCTGTCACTTTCAGGGGAGTAATGACGGCAGACGCTGACAGTTTCATGGTCATTCCCGTCGCAAAATCTGGGACAATATTTCTTCGGAACTTTTGTTTATGCAACATGCGAATGTGAACCTGGCAATAAAACTATAACATAGTATTATGCAGAAATGAAGAACGTGCTCTGTGAACATTGATTGCATAAACTACCATACAGACAGTAGCAGCATTGTGCAACTTGATCCTAGCCTTTACTAGCACTGCTCTGCAAACAATTGCTTGGAGATGTAAGAGAACAGCCAGCACTGATTCTGATTTTCCATCGCACCCTATAAGAATGTATATCTATTCTGTACAATACCTCCCCGAATGCTGTAGGTAAGATCATAAGCTCATCATATGTGGAATTTCCTGTGAATAGGGCCCAAGTTTCCACAAGAAAGAACGGGCGCCCCTCCGAGCTGGGCGCCCATTTTTCGCGCCTAAAACGGCGCCTAAAAAAACCCTTGGTATTCTCCACCTACTTACAGGTCCTCTGGCCGTAGGCGCAGCCAGCACGAGCTGTGGGGGGGTGGAGCCAGGTCCCTGCGCTGAAAACAGTGCCGGGACCTCTGCACATGCGCGCTACAGTGGGCACGCAAATGCAGTAGCTCCAGGCGCCGAACTGTGTGGGAGGGGCCCGAAGAACGTAGCCCCTAGCCCTGGCTGAATGGCCTCACTGGGGCTGCGTGAATGAGGCTCCTCCCACGGCCAGCTCCTGCTCCCTCCCCGACCAGACCCAACACTCACTCCCCACCCCCCCGCCGACCAGACCCGCCCCGACACCCGCTCCCCGCCCCCCGCCCCGCCGACCAGACCCGACACTCGCACCCCCCCCCCCCCCCCCGCCGACCAGACCCAACCCGACACCCGCTCCCTCCCCCCGCCGACCAGACCCGACCCGACACCCGCTCCCCCCCCCCACCCCGCCGACCAGACACCCGCTCCCCCCCCTCCCGCTGACCAGACCCCGACCCGACACCCGCTCCCCCCCCACCCCGCCGACCAGACACCCGCTCCCCCCTCCCCGCTGACCAGACCCGACCCGACACCCGCTTCCCCCCCCACCCCGCCGACCAGACACCCGCTCCCCCCTCCCCGCTGACCAGACCCGACCCGACACCCGCTCCCCTCCCCCCGACCCGACACGACACCCGCTCCCGACCCGACCCGACACATCACCCGCTCCCCCCCCCCGGACTGACCCGACCCGTGCTCCTGTTCCCCGACCCGCCCCCCCACCCCTCTCTCTCCTCCCTCCCTCCCTCCCCCTCTCCCCCTCCCTCCCTCCTCCCTTTCTCCCTCCCTCCTCTCCCT